>NC_084973.1:7284917-7593310 GCF_963691925.1 Scomber scombrus
GTCCCCCTCCGTCCGCTTGGAAGGGGGCTGCCCTCCTCCTGCTCCCTCTCCCTCCTCCTGCTTCCTCTTCCTCAGGATGGGGTCAGCTTTGGGCTTGGCCAGCCTGACGCTCAGCACCTGGCCCTTCCACTGCATCCCGTGCACCATCTTCATGGCTTTGTCGCGCTCCTCCTCGTTCTTAAAGGTGACGAAAGCGAACGTCTGCCTGCCGAACAGCTTGATCTTGTGCGGGTTGAGGTCGTGCTTGGCCAGGAACTTCTTCAGGTCGTTGAAGCCGATGAACTTGGGCAAGTTCCTGATCTCTACTTTGTAGATCTCAGATGTGAAGAGGTCCTCTTTGATGTAGCGGTACATGTTGGGGTCAGAGGCCGCCTCGCTCTCTCCTTCCACTTTGACATTATCTGTGGACTCCTGGGGGACGTCATCAGGCTTCTCCTCCTTTGGAGCTGGTGCATCAGCTACAGGGCTGCTACTAACATCTGCCATGGCTCTGTTTGGTGATAAAATTATCAAACTAGTTAGAAGACTTCTTGATACTGATATTACTCTCAAAAACACAGATTAAAAGGACATGTCTGCAATTTTTCCAAGTCTGAACATTGAAATTTCTTGACATTTTTTGGCCTTTATCACTTCCAATGAAACTACATTTGAAGGACATATTTTACCAGCCAGTATGAACGTGAGGAATAATTACACTGTGGAAAACCTCTTTGTAAAATTGTGAACTTGTCCTTTAACAGTTACTCACTTGTTCTTACTTCTTACCACTTTCTGCAGGGTTATTATAGTTTTGCAGTTTGCTTTTTTATTTAAGTTTAGTTTTAGTTAGTTTAACAAGTGATTAAGTAGTTTTAGTTTAGTAGTTTAGTTTTTATTTCGTTTTAGGGAAAAATGAAAAGAAAACTAAAACTAAGCTGATTTTTAGTTAGTTTAGTTTTAGTTAGTTTTGCATTGTTCATTGTAGTTTTTGTTAATTAGAAAACTCTTTTAGTTTTATTTCAGTTAACTAAATTATCTTTTCACTGCTAGTTTAAGTCTTAGTTTTAGTTAACTAGCTATAATAACCCTGACTTTCGGTCGCAATGTGTTTGCATTAAAATAATTGTAGCCTAAGTGGAAAAGCAGCGATATTTAGGAGGTATGTGAGATAATTGATACAGTAACTGTATTAAAAATATACTATGTGTCATATAAACAGCTTTTTATCACCTACACAGTTTAACAGATGTACAGTATATAATGCCAGCTAAACACTGACTCTCTGCTTTCTTTCTTGTTAACACAAAGCAGTTCGTTAGTATCTATTTTTATATCTGACAATGTGTCGTTTCCTGTCATGATAAATATAGTGAATGAATGGTGACATGAACTAAAAAGTCCAGGTAATGTTTAGAGTGTTTCTTACCGTGTGTGGTTTACCTGCAGCTCTACTCCTCACTAAAACTCAGCGCGCTGCCATGTTGATATGACCACGTGCTGCTTCCGTGAACTCTCAACTGTTTAAAGCGGCAGCGTCATCAAGACATAGCTCATAGACATTAGCTCACATCCACTGTTTCATTTGTGGACCTGGCTCATCTGTATAAATCATGCCAAGAGAAATGTATTTTGCAGCACGGTGCAACACAGAATGTATACAAATATGAACTAAATAAATCAAACATATTATATGTGACATTTTTGCTAAAA
Organism: Scomber scombrus; assembly: GCF_963691925.1. NCBI lineage: Eukaryota > Metazoa > Chordata > Actinopteri > Scombriformes > Scombridae > Scomber > Scomber scombrus. The sequence continues at coordinate 7,286,610 of NC_084973.1, forward strand.
TCCACTATGTAATGTAACACACTGTCACTGCAACTAAGTACATTTATTTACTGTACTTACTTTTACTTGAGTATTTCCATGTGATGCTACATTATACCTCCACTCCACTACATTTCAGAGGGAAATGTATACATTTGTATTTGTACCTTAAGCAGCTACAACAGTTATATGCTGATCTAAAACTGATGCTTCAGAATTAATAATCTAATGATGTCATATATTACTTTTACTTTAATACTTCAAGTACATTTTACTGCTGATACTTTAAACTGTCACTTTATTACACTTAATTTTGTGGTTATTCTTGTTCATTTATTCTTGTTTGTTTATTCAAAACATTATAATTTGGATGTTTGTTTTTATGTTAACAATGTAGATACGTTCCATAAATTAAAATAGCTACATTATGAGTAAAACGTAGTATTTAGTCTCATTTACAGATATATGGCATGTGATGCAGATTTGGTGTGTATGAGTGCTTGAAATAGGGTGAGGAGGGCAAAAAGCTCATTAGAAGTTTTCATATGATGTCTAGCCTAAATTTTACACTCCAGTATAGGCAAGGCAAGGCAAGGCAGCTTTATTTATATAGCGCATTTCATACCCAATGGCAACTCAATGTGCTTTACATAAAACAAACATTTAACAGTAAGAATTGGAAACAAAAAACATGTATAGTATAGTATAGTATTTGAGAACCCTTGCTTTTTCCTGTTTGTCATCAATTCATAGAAACATATATAGAAACATAACATATAGACAGACACAGTAAATAGAAACATAACATATTGAGAGATACAGTATATAGAAATATAACATATAGAGACACAGTATATAGAAACATAACATATAGAGAGATACAGTATATAAACATAACATATTGAGAGATACAGTATATAGAAACATAACATATAGAGATACAGTATATAGAAACATAACATATAGAGATACAGTATATAGAAACATAACATATAGAGAGATACAGTATATAAACATAACATATAGACAGACACATTATATAGAAACATAACATATAGACAGACACAGTATATAGAAACATAACATATAGAGACATACAGTATATACATAACATATAGAGATATACATTATATAGAAACAACATATAGACAGACAGTATATAGAAACATAACATATAGAGAGGTACAGTGAGTATATAGAACATAACATATAGAGACAGTATATAAAAACATAACATAGAGATACAGTATATAGATACATAACATATAGAGATATACAGTATATAGAAACATAACATACAGATATATACAGTATATAGAAACATAACATATAGACATACAGCATATAGAAACATAACAGAGAGATACAGTATATAGAAACATAACATATAGGCTAGAGATATACAGTATATAGAAACATAACATATAGAGAGATACAGTATATAGAAACATAACATATAGAGCTATACAGCGTACAGAAACATAATATATAGAGATATACAGTATATAGAAACATAACATAAAGAAATACAGTTGTGGCAAGTGTGACGCAGGCGGTCACCACGTGCGGGATTACGTAGGAGATTCGGCGCGCGAAAAGCAGCAGCAGGAAGTGAGAGTAGCTGAAGGGAAACGGCGGCCAGTTTGGGATTTGAATCTATCAAACAACTTCCATAATCTACAAACATCTACATTAATATGGCAGACCCAAAGGTGAGCTCGCGTTTTTTAGGTCATCTAATGTGTTATGTTCGCTTTGAAATAGGAATTTATTCACAAGCGCGCTGTTTTATGTGTCGTATGATTCGTCAAAGTTTGTAAAGGAAGCTACGAGACAATGATGTCTTTCGTGACGCAAGATCAGCTAAATGTGTTGATTTCTTCAATGCTGTAAGCTGTAATGAAAGTATAAAACTGTCTGACAGACGTGTTTAATGTGTGTTGTAGTTCAGAGTGCGCTATGTTTCAGTCTCGATTCGTTTGTTTGGAGTTAGTGAGCTCAGAAGTGCTGTGAAGTGTGCAGCCGGTCAGCATGTTCACGTTTAGCTTAGCATTCTTCATATTTGCAAAACACCACTAACTGTTACATTCCAATAGCAGTCAGGTGTTTTAATGGAGACGACGTTTGTTTACTATCTTCTAATCAGAGTGCACGAAGTGTGCTGTCTCCTGCCTTTGTCTGCTCAGCACAACGGCGGCTAACTTCAATTAGCTAAATGTTAGTTTAGGTATCAGGGCGCAGGTGGCCGGATTATTAGACAGATTATACACTAACAAGTAGACATGAAATGGAGTGTGAGCTACATCCAGTATCGTGTCAGCTAAGTTTCCTGGCAAATAAAACGCAGGGCTGGTTGGTTACAAACCCCGGGGGGGGCTGGATGAGCAGCGGTTAGCTTAGCCTGCTAGTGAAAAGGCCTCGACACTGAGCTAGGTATGAGTTTTCTCAGCAAAACTAAAGTTTAAAAACTATTTACAGGCCCTACAGAAGGGAAATGTAAACGCAACAAGACTAACCAGTTTATTATATCCATGTCATCTTTCAAAACAGTGGCCTAATATCAATTTTAAACGATTTGTAGCGATATTGCGGAATATTTAACGCCAGTAGCATCATGTAGCTTTTCCGCTCTGTAGCTACGTCGCAGTCTTCAGCCTCACATTGAGATTCATGCAACATGCTGTGTTGCTAACTGGCTAAACTGGAAGGATAATATGCTGTTGACTGTCGTGTCTGCTCACGTAGGGCTCCTCTCACATTGTTACAGACTATGATCTTGCTTTCTTGAATGTGCATTGGTGTCTTTGTCGCCATTTTTTTAAAGGAGGGAAAAGCAAGTTTGTGTTATGTGTAATATAGAATGATGTACAGTTAATTTTCCACACATCAACGTGAGATCATCTAACCCCATCTTGCTTTAAAGATGCTTAACTCAGCAACAGCCAGTTACAAAAGGCTTTGTCAGCCCCCCCCCCCACTACAAAAGCTATACTTCACCAATGAGCTCTTAAATCCCCCCATTGAGGCACTCATCGCCTGTTGGTCAGTTGTCACAACTCACTTTGTTCCAGTGAGATTTAAAGTATCTTTGACCTTTACGGCACACCCAATTACGTTCTCGCACTCTGAATGTCTTATTCTAATAAGTGGAAATGTTTTTCTTTTTTCCTTTTAGGACCAGGAAGACCATGAAACCGCTGTAGACGGCACAGAGGACTCCAATCATGATCCCCAATTTGAGCCCATCGTGTCCCTTCCTGAGCAGGATGTGAAAACATTAGAAGAGGATGAGGAGGAACTCTTTAAAATGTGAGTTTATTTAACAGTGTTCTTTGTTCTCCTGTAGGTTAATTGTCACGTTGTCCGTGTTCCGGTTTAATTTGAATATTTGCTGGTCAGCATGTGATGGCTTGGTAAGCCAAACATTACCAGTGGCGTCCCGTTAATGAAGCGTGCTCTTGTTTTGTCAGGCGGGCTAAACTATATCGGTTTGCCTCTGAGAACGACCCTCCCGAGTGGAAGGAGAGAGGCACTGGTGACGTCAAGCTGCTGAAACATAGAGAGAAGGGCACAATCCGCCTCTTGATGAGGAGAGACCGAACTTTAAAGATTTGTGCCAATCACAACAGTGAGTCAAGTTGACCAGTATTATTCATTTAATTTCATACAACACAGAATTAAGTTATGAAGGAAGCCAATATTATCAAACATAAGGCACATTTAGGAAAGTTTGTCAAACTGCAGATTGTACATGCATGAATTTGTATTACAAATACTTACTATAACAATAATAGTTAGGTTCCCAAGTTATTTATGTGAGCATAATATTTGCTCAGTCTTGATAATACATGTCTGTAAATTCAAGCACAGTACAGTGAAAGGATGACAAATGTAATGAGACCCCCCCAGTATGTAAACATGGGTTACTGGCTGATAAGAACATAAATTAAACCAAACTGAACTGTACTTGTTTCTATGTCTCTGCCTTTTATACATTTACATTGTTTCATCATTGTTGTCTCTTGTGAACTGCAGTTGTACCCATGATGGAGCTGAAGCCCAACGCAGGCAGTGACAGGGCCTGGGTGTGGAACACACTAGCAGATTATGCTGACGAAAGCCCCAAACCTGAACTTCTGGCAATACGCTTTTTAAATGCAGAAAGTAAGTGTTTGCCAATCAAATACAGTATCACAGTGGAAAGTTGTCCGAACCAGTTTTAAATTTGGATTATATGGTTTTTACACTGCAGCAACACATCAGCTGCTAGAGGTCCGTTTCCTGCAACTAACCCCAGCTGCTATTTTTCATGTTTTTCTCCATTTGTCAGTGCAGCAGGATTTCAGCCATTATAAATGATGATGGGAATATCTGCTAATGCTCTGTTCCGTTCACAGATGCTCAGAAGTTCAAAGTGAAGTTTGATGAGTGCAAGGAGGAGGTCAAAAAATCTCAAGAGGGAACAGGTAAACACATGAAGCATTTTCCTCATAGAATATGTTTAATTCTGAGATGCAGCTGAGACTTAATGTATCTGGAAAAATGTGGTAATGTCATTTCACATAGGAAATTATTAAGCATTTGCCCCCAGCGGTATACTAGGGCTTGCACTTCATTTTATATGGCAGCATGCCAGTATTCACTATTTTCAGAACCCCTAGCACAGTCTGTTGTGTTCAGTGTCACCGTATATCAAGACACACCAGTTTTAAATTGTGATCCCTCCCTACCATGTCTATTGTATTAATAGTAAGACAGCCCTCCAGGGTCAAACTGGTGGTAACATTAAATCTTTTCACTTGCTGAGTATGCAGACAATACTCTGTTCTTTGCTGCTCCCTCCAGCCTGGAACTTTTTATGTCTGCTACATGAACATGCAGAATCTAACACTTTACTGGCTTTCTGAAAGGCTGGTGTCAGTTTGTTCTGCAACATTACCTCCTAAGATCATGAATTAATATAGTGACTGTATGAATGTATGGTAGTAGTAAAGTCGTATTCAAATTTTGATAGCAGGGTTGTTGACAATACATTTCACTGTTCTGCCACAGGTGACACTGATAGTGCAGACAAAGTGGCAGAGAAGCTGGATGAACTCTCTGTAAAGGACAAGGGATCGGAGGAAAAGAAAGAAGAGGACAAAAAGACTGAGAAGAAAGAAGACGAGAAAAAGGAGGTGAAGGCCGAGGAGAAGAATTGAGAACCAAGAACTCGCTTTGCAGATCTTCAATTTATCAGTTTTTTCCTCTTTTTCTACAATAGACTCTAAATGAACTGAATTTGGACACTTGCATATTATTAGTTGTTTTTTTTTTAAATCTGTTTTGCCTCAAGATCACAAGTCCTTGATGCCACTGAGGGAAAAATAGATAGTGAATTTATGGGGAAAAAGAAGCCCTTTCCCTCCCACCCCTTTTCCTCTTTGCACCATGGAATGCCAAGCTTTCCATCCTTGTCATCTACAGTTCAAAGTTACTTTTGACAAACTGTGAAAAGAGGCTTGTGATAGTGATAATTCCCACATTGGGGTATTATTTTTTTGTTTTGTTTATTCTGAAGCAGAGTTTGTTTGTAGGGAGAGAGGATAATGTAGCCTGCTTGTTAGCAGCACAGGGTCAGGGTCCAGGCATTATGGAGGTGCATTCAAAATTATATAAAATCCCCTGATGCATCTCAGTGGGCCTTCTCACCCTGTCCACTGTCCATGCTTCCACTGTTAGAACACAGCAAGTAAGGCGAAGACTTCTCAGTGGATGCCTTGTAGAAATAGTTCCTTCTAGGTTCCCTCTTATTTCGGTTCTTTTGGAAACTGCTATGAAGAGGAACCCACTCCAGACAGTTAAGGGGCGTCAGATGCATGCTGCAGATTGCAGTGTCCAGCTGACTGACAGGGGATCAGATGCACTTAGCTAAGCTTTTTTTTTTTTTTTTTTCCTCCTTTTAAGTATCTGAATATTTTTTAAGTCCAAAGTCAACGGTTCATCAGAGTTTGGTGCAGCTACGCTCTGACTTAAAGTTCCTCACAAGGAAACCAAGTTTGTATTCTTTAGATCCTAACATTCCCAGACTTTCAAGCATGTAGAGTATATGTAACAGAGTGTGCCCTATCTGATCTGTGTGCTCACCACCCTTTCCTTTTCTTTCCACTAATTGAGTTCTTAACCTTGCCTCTTAAGTGCATCTAAGTGCCAGTGCATCTGTAAATACATGTACATGGATGAAATGTTACTTCTCATTTGCACTCAAATGATTTGAAATGTTTCCTCCACCTTCGAATAAAACGCTGTCAAAGACCATGTTTGCATTCATATAAAAATCACTTGTTTCCTGAGAATAGCTAATGATCAAAGTTCTAAGTGATAGAGCTGCAATAAGTTTGACTGTTGTATGCAAACAGTTCTCAAGTTTTTCGATTTGCATTTTGACTTTTATTTTTGTAGATGTGTAGCCTAAAACAATGGTCTTATGTATTGATGTGCAGGTGTTCCTCGTGCTACCTTTTTGTATTAACAAGAATCAATCTCATCCGCTCAAAGAGTTGGAAACTTTTATTTACTCTGCTCAAGTCATTGGGAAATATTTCCTCTTCACAAAAATAGGAACGCATGTACATTTATAGTATATTCTATATTTTAATACATATTGAGCTTTTTTTTATATTTGAGTTTCAGAAAACAAAACCAGCTTGTGGTTGATTGAGCAGGTTCATTGCTGACTGTCAGGAATGGTCCCTGACCTGCAGTGATGTCCATCCCAATCAAAGAACATTGGACTAATGGCAGTCATCTTAAAGAGGAATGACATCGATAGTGTTTTGATATGTGGTCAAACGGGGGGTTCTGAAGGTCAGTATAGACAGGGTTATTTTCAGGCAATGTTCAACATCTCAACAGCTTATGCTCAAGATGCTTCAGTTAGCTATTCTTCATATTTGCCAGAAAGAAAGTAGCCCTGTATACGTCAGCCTTACAACAGAAGAAACCATTCAAACTGTTAAGAGACACAGAATTAGATCGTCCTGTGTTCACATTACTGTGTTCATGGTAAGGCAGCTGGGTGAGACCTTTTAGAAGGGAGACCATCCTAGCTGACTCTAACACTGAGTTTCCATAGCATGCCCAACCGTGCCAACAAGCAACACTCCACCACAGCAACTTTCCTTTTACACTTGATTTCTGCAGAAAAAAAATCTATTCAATGTATCAGAAATGGGAAGTTAATCAAATCATAGACTTCCTATTAAAACAAAAAGTAATGTAGTTTCAACATTATGCTATTACCTTGTACATTGGCCTTTCTTACAGAACAGTCTGTTGTAATAACTCTTAAGTTCACCCAGTCTGAGTCAGTCCTGATAGATTTTGCTGAGTAATGTGCAGAACACTGCTGTCATTCCTTGTATTCCATTGTCCCTTATTGTAATAGTTTCAACTAGCCACATTTCACTGTGTACGAAACATACGTTTTCCTCAAAAGGCAACAATGGTTTATTCTTAATGCAAATGTAGCCGGACCAAATCAACAAATTAATGTCCATGTGAATTCGGGCATGTTTTGTCATGTCTAGTTGCTGCAAAACATAAATAAAAACCTCCCACTTAGATATTATGTTTTTTTGTTTTGTTTTTTATGGTCAATAGTAATTAATGTTTCCATGAGCCTTTTTTTCCCCAATTAACAGCAAAACCACAAAAAAAAAAAATCTGCATGTAATACTTTGCTGTACCAGACAGCTGCTGCAAGTTGATATATGGAACATTTTCAGTCTACATGATATCACTGTTTTTGAGAAAAATGAAGGGTGGGGGGGGGGGCTTTTTTTGGCACTGAAATCTCAAGGCAGCTTTTATTGAAAGTCCAGTCCTTGACTTGTGAACAGCTCATTTTCTGCCCAAACCATTGTGTCACAGCAGAGGCACAGACCACAGAGATGTAGCTGACAATCCAATTTAAACCATATGACTGTTCACCAATCAAGGACTGAGCTTTAATATTAGACTTCATCACATATTACATTTCAGTATACTTTTTTTTTTACACTGCAAGGTAGAACAAGCTATATTTATGCTTTTACCCATTATTCATGACCTCATTCATTTACTGAATTTATAATTTATCAAAAAAGAAGAAAAAAAAACTCCACTCAAAGTAAAACATCCATTCCAGGCTTAAGTATCTGTATAAAAAAAAGATGCATCAAACATAGCTTTTGAAAGGTTGGGTATATAAAAAGGAAACAAACCCATAACAAAAAACTACAAATAATGAATGGGTCACCAGTTATCTTCATTTTACTACATGGACAATGGCTTGTTTATCTGCACCCTACCCATTCCAATTATTATAACACAAAGAGACTCAAACATAACTTACATACTAAACCTTTTTTTGTTAGACATAAAATTAAAGAAAAGTTGTTTTGGTTGTGCAAGGCTGGACTCGTTCTGAACGTTTGGATGAGGTATTCTGATCTTTCAGAACGGAAATCTACCTGCCCAGCATTTGTTTCATGGGTCGTGTTGAAATCACTGAACTTGGCTAAACTAAACAGAAGCCAGTGATGATGTACTGCACCTTCCTGAAGGGAGTAAATGGGGGTAAGCTATACTCCAGCCCTAAAAATCTGCACTCTGAGACAAAGAAGACATTCACTGTAAGAATTACTATCAACTAGCACCTCTGCTGGTTGCTTTCATTCCTGAGAAAACTTCTTTTTTTTTTTTAAACAATGACAAAATGAGTTTATTTTACTTTTTATTAACTGCAAGCATTTCTCATTCGGAATTCGGAATGCAACCACCAGACATGATACGATGACTTTCCCGCTCTCTATATATCCTCTTTCCCAGCTTCTCATCTCGCTTTCTCATTGTGTTGCTTGCGCTTTTCTCTCAAAGCTTGTACAACTCCATCACATACTCTGGAGATTACATGAACAGTACAGGTTAATGTGAAGCACCTTGACGTCAATCGACATGGAAAAGGATTAGTCTTCTGACAGAAGTCCGTAGTGAGGATGTCGGTGTTTAATTCATCTGCAGTGTTTTTTTTCCAGCCTTTTTTAACGCTCGCTGGAACAAAGTTTGTGTGTGACATTTGGAACAACGTATGACCACAGCTGGTAGGCAACAGTAATAACATCGACAATCTGTTGGACGGTCCACTCTTACGACCAAGATGATGAGCCACAAAATGTTAACGACAAGACACGCCTCACACATACAGCTTGCAGCGGTATCAACTGACAACCAACCCCCTCGGTTACAAACACACTCGGGCATTTGGCTAGACAGGCCCTTCACAAGAGCAGACAGATCCTGTGATTGGACGATAACCCCAAAACAGAGTGCTATGTGCCCCTGACTTGCCATTATCTAGACTTCACAAAAATAACAGAGGGGAGAATCTCTTTGCATCAGGGTGGTCGTTGTCGTCGCGGGTGGATGCAGTGTCCCTGCTCACACTGATATCTCATAGGTGGTGCCTCCTACACCTGTCACCTTTTTGACGTTACTGTGGCGACTGGGGCTCAGGGTGGAACCCTGGGAACTCGGGTGGCAGTCCATCTGCCCATTAACTTTCATGGCCTCTCTGAATGGAAAGAGAAGAACAAGAACTTGATTCAACACAGAGAGATATTGATTCAACAATATAGGTGATCATTGGTCTGTCAAACCAAACAGTTAGGGTTGGGGCGACATGCATTAGTTCGAATGATGAAAGTGTTCTTGTTAGTAAAGTGAAAGACTTGGAGATGTTAGACGAGTAGATAAAAAGCATGCAAAGAAAAAAGAAATGAGAAGTCACACAACTTTATTCATCCGACATTCATGAAAGAATACAAAAACGGCTATTTTTCTAGAAAGGCCAACAAATCCATTAACAGAACACACAAGAATCCACACCGGACAGAACTTATGAATAAATGGACAAAGAGTTGGACAAATATTATACACCATATACAAATGCTACACATTGCCTCAGTTAGGACTACACTGAGGTACACTAGTGCCCACAAATCACTGGTTTTGTCCAGCAGAAGGAGTAGGGCTTCCAGTGGGAATACATTCAAAGCCCACCACTCCCCCTCAGCTCAGTAGAATGCATGCAGTTCCAGAGGGATACGTTAGGTTTCATACCTTGGACCCCCCAGACGAGGTGAGTCTGTCCTCTCAAGGGCACTGATGTATGAGAGTTTCTGGTGGGAGTAGGAAGGGGATCGGGGCATAGCAGGGGAGTGTGGCTGGTGGGCTGGAGAGCGATAAAGACCCTCAAGGCCAGTGGCCCTACCCTGGCTGCTGTTGGAGCTACTGTGATCTGTGTGTAGGGAGGTGGATGAAGTCCTAGGGGCACGGCCCAGAGTGGAGCCGGCATGGCGCAACACAGGGGTTCGCTGGCCATAGCTCACCAGCCCAACCCCCATCAGGTTGTCTCTGGAGCCTCCATAGGCTGGGGGTGTTGGTCCTCTGGAGATGGGGCCGCGAGGCCCATCTTGGTGGCAAGGATTTGGGGGTAGGCCATACCCCCCTGAGCCTTCAAACATGCCAGAGTCCTGGGCGTAGATGTGGGTCTGAGAGCGCCCGTGCAACATCTGCCGCTTCTCCCTCTGCTCCATCTCCTTTCGCTCCTGGATGGAAGCCATGATGGTCTGGGAGAGGTTGTCGTAGCGTACTGGAGATGGGTCCCTGTCCCGTGGGTGAGGGGATTGCCTGCCCATCCCCCTGGGTGGCATCACAGGGCTGTAAGTGGGGGCAACCTGCTGCCTCTGCATTTCAGGTTCCCGGATGTGGCACATTTTGGTGGGCAGGTAGGGCGAGTGGAACCCCATGGAGGGCATACCACGGTGGGACATGCACTCACTGGCAGTGGCTGGGGAGATGCTAGGGTTGAGCAGGCTGTCATAGGACAGGCTTCCATTACGGTTGGAGAGTGTGTTGGGAGAGAAGACACTCTTGTAAGGGGTGGAGGTGACTGTCTGGGGCTGCAGGGCCGGTAGCTGCCTTTTCTCCGGCCGATGGTGAGCCTGCTTCAGGCTGAGTGAGCGGGAGTTGAGGTCAGAGTCCAGCTGGAGGGGAGAGGACTTGAAGGTGCGGTGGAGGGGAGCATTGGTGTACTCAGGCAGGTCCAGGTTTGGCTCAGAGCGGTAGTCATGACCACGCACACCCTCTTCCATGATTGCCGAAGTCTTCCGCTCATCTGGCATAATAATCTGAGGAGCAAACAGCAAAAAGGAACGACAAATCAGAGTCCTTATCTTCAACAACTACAGCTGTGATACTTTTGCTTAACACAAACCATGTCTTACCTTCTCTCCAGCAGTGTGGTAGTGGACTTTCGGCATGGTGCCAAAGGATGGCCTGAATTTGTACATGGCTGGAGTGGAAGGGTGGGTCTTACCAGACAGAGAACTTTCTACAATACACACAAAGAAAGAAGACCAGAGTTCAACACTACTGTGAAATTCATTTCTGAGAAAAGACACAAGACCGTAGAACTGATTTCTATCATTGGAGTAAAGAGGCTGCAGGGATTTAGTTCCCGAAAGCCACACTATTACCATTCCTACAGAAAAAAAGATGTATCCGAGTGGGAGACGAGTCTTATGGTAAGAGTCTCATTCTACATCTCATACATTATGTAACACGTTTGATTCCTGATCCAGCTGTCCATCCTTGACGAGCTAACTGACCCTTGAGCAAAATACAAACCCCCTATATGTGCTTCTAAGCAAGTTGCTACACCTGTGCTGCCTGGTATATGAGTTTCTGAAAGATATGCAAGGGACACCTTACACAAATAAAATGTGTAAGTGAGAGATGACAAGGAAGGCTATCCATTTAGACCAACTGCAGTACTTTAAATGACCAGTAGGCATCAGTAGTGCTCCGTGGAAGAACGGAAAGTGTTCACTCCCTAACATTATGCACCATGACTGAGAATCCTCTGGAGAGAATATGCTATTGATGGTTTCCACTATATATTATTGAAAATGTATGCTATTAAATGCAACAGTATAAAAGAACCATTGGTTAACACCCTTAGCTGTGAAACAGCCATCGCAATAGCATCCTTCACAATTACTCATTAAGGTGGATGACTTTCAAAGGCAATCTGTCATTTTAGTTACAATCCTGATTCTAAGCCATATTCCTCTCCCATCCCTCTATAGCCATTGTACAAAGAGAAAAAAAAGGCGGTGATTCATGTTGCAATGATTCACTCTGAAATCTCTCCATCACATCACAAATCTGGTACTGATTCAGTGAACAGGGTTGGCCTCATCACTACAAATCACACCTATTCTTTGGCTCGGCATAAAAACACCATTGGGACAGACATTCATCAGCCTAAACTAGCTCCAAATCACACACTGGGACACTGGTGATCTAAAAAGAGAGTTTGGGGGAATTGCCAGTTGATACAGCCCGGACAGGAAAAACAAATGGGATCAACGATGACTGATAGGAGAGGGAAGAGGAAAAGGAGTTGTGTTTCTGTGTTTCTTACCTTCGCTGGAGGTCAGCTGGCTTTTCAGCTGGTTGAACCTGTCAGCTTTGGGTGGCAGCGGTGGCTGGGTTTCTTTTTCATCCAGGCGGTCCAGGCTTACTTTGGACTAGAGGGAAGAGAGGAGGGTATTAAAAGCATCCGAAACAGGTGGAGGAACAGCAGATGAAATAGAGAAGTGCATGTGCAGCACAACGCTCAGAGATGGTTGCAGAATAGCAATGCTGCACTTCATTAGCTTAAAAAAACTATTTGCAGTAGTTGATGGGAGTTGGTAATGGTGAGAAAGAACCATCTCAGAGTTTGATTAACAGTTCTCCTATCAGCACAGCATTCATTTGTTCATTTTGAGTCATTTTGCACCAAACTTGAAGGTCAGAAAATAATTTGATATATGAGGTTTCTCTCTCTATACTGGAGCCTTAAAGTACCATAGACTACCTTTCTGACACAATTTCCAAACCTCTGGAAGTTGTTAATCACTCTACACTTTAAGAAGAACCAATGGCATCACTAAAACATATGGTGTTGGACAATGGTCAACTATAATGTATGTCATTTTTTCCACCACTAATGTGAAGTTATATCCCATTTATGATTATATTAGTCACTTGGCTTTGACATCAATGGTCTAATATTACATCGAATGGGAAATTCTCTAGGATATCTGACTTCAATGAGGTATCCTCTTATTTTGCTTCCCAGAGTGTAAGCCTGCTCTCAAATGAGAAACTAGTAACAGGATTAGGGAAACACCATGTTACAAATGTGTTAGACGTGAGTATGGGAATAAAGCAAGAGAAAATACATGACAAATATTAGAAAAAAGCTTGAAAGGAATTGTGAACAACTGACCTTGGAGCTAATGATGGTGCTATGGATGCCGTTGTCGCTGATCTTGATGGTGATTTGCCTGTCTGAGAAGTCTGGTCTGATGAACGGGGGCTGAATTCTGACGTGAGGCTTTTTCCTGGGGTCCATCATGTACCTGCATGGCGATTTGCATGATCAAACAAGTTTAACCCAGGTTTGCCTTTTAAATATATACAATACAGTGCATATTAAATCAGATTACTTTGTTAAATCCCACTGGGTTACACACTCCCACAGACATTTCAAACTAAATTTCCCAACTGAAAAATAGCACTTACGTGAGTTTGACAGGGTTTTTTCACTATTAAGAGAGTTGTCACTGTGATATCTATGAATGTTTAATGATTGGTGTGGAAACTTGGGTAGTCAAATTTATTATGAATTAAGACTAAAAGACTTATTTATAGTCATGCAGTATTCACCCTCTCCATAAAAATTCCACATTGCTAAATGAATGTTTCTGCTTTACTGTCAGATTTAAAAGTACTCCAACATCTTCTAAGAGTTCATTCAGTAGAAGTCAGGTCCAGCATCCTTTGAGTCAATGTTTCAGTAAATCTAAAAACCTCTATCAGTGGCTGTACAACAACTGAACAGCATTTCACCCCCAGCTGCTACTGTGTCACTGCAGTCACACTGTTTATTTTTACAGAACGGGACCTGTCCCGATAGGTTATGAAAGCGGTGTTGTGGGTCTTAGTGATGATACGTGTGTGTAAAAAAAAAAAGAAAGCATGTAAACTAGCTCTCTGCTCCGTTTCCCATTAGCTGTTGTTCTAAAGAGTGATTCAATTCTCTCAGCCATCTGCCTACCCCCAGGGATGCTGGCTGCTTTCAAGCAGAACGGGATACACACCAATACACAACCACCTCAGTGCACGTGCACACACTTACACACACTTACACACAAGCACACACACACACAGGTACAGTTTCACTCCAGTTAAATGGTGCTGCTCTGGTGTTACTGTTTGATGAGCCACAACCTCGATACACATACATAATACACACAAATCTGCACAAACATACACATGCATATTTTTTCAAGTGCTTTGTGTGCTTAGGAAATATAAAAAAACCCAACAGGAATACATGACTATTCATGAAGTATTATTAAGAATATGTAATGAAAGAAAAAACCCTGAAAAGCATCTACTGTGCATACAAACATGTAAAAATCTTACCTAGGAGCCAGAGGACTACATAAGACATATTCCACGTTGCCACAGCAACCCCTGGTGAAGGGATTTACTCCTCCACGAAACTTCCCCGTCACCTGAGGAACACATTGCCTTGTTTAGCGTCGGAAGAAAGAAAAGCACAAGGCTGCAGTGTGCACACACACATGTACATGCACACGTGCATACATATAGGCACAGAGGACCAGTGCTTGAATACAGAAAAAGGTGATTCATGTTGTTCAAGCATCACATATCTTGTGTGTATCTCCTCTGGTCATTAGCATTTGTTTCATTACTTTCACTGAGTGTGTGCTAACTATCAGCAGCAAAACATTTTCCATATAGATTAATACAGTGCTGTTCTGCTCTGCGTCCTCACCTGTTCATTGGTTGTTCGACCTCGAGCCACAAGCACCATATGGAAACCTGTGAGACCCATGACGGGAATAAAGAAAAGTCCAGCTATACACATCACCACCAGACTGGACACAAAAAGGTCAAGGGCAGCAACAACAACAACATTAGGCAACAAGAACATGACTAGATGTACTAAATAAGTCAGAAATGCTTTAAATGCAGCACGGCTGTCAGTAGCGGAAGGATACGTGACAGTAGTGTGCAGCGCTCCCAGCCTCTCTCTGTGGTGCAGCACGAAGATGAGGCCGAAGGTGAAAACTCCCACCATGTGGACGCTCAACGACAGCAGGAAGAGGAAGAAGTAGCGGTAGTTTCTCCGTCCAATGCAGTTGTTCACCCATGGACAGTGGTGGTCAAAGTCCTGAGGACGGAGCAAACATCTTATTCATAAATATATAAGACTTCATGTGGCCTCCCACTGAACTGGGCTTTGCCATTATTTTGGATTGTGAATGGAAGGTTAGAAAATGTAGGGAAATCATATCAAGAAAAATATTTCTGTGTTCATGGGTGGATAACATATAGATGAGAGGTGGAGAAATATTTCCAGCAAACATAGATCCAGTACATTCTGCTGAGGATCAGACATTGAGCATTATTTAGTTAAAATCTTCAAGATATTATTGGTACAATCTGTGTCATCCTGTGTGCAGATATGTGTATTCGTGTATATGTGTGCATTTGTGTATCCAGTGGCAGCCATGTACCATTTACTAATACTGATAATACTATTTTACAGATGAAGCTTCCAAAAGCTGATATTTATGCTTGTAATTAATCTTTAATGTTGACAATTTCCCTGCCAGCATTTGTATCAGATTGAAATTCTTGGCAGGTTGGACAAGCCTGGACTCAAAAAATATGGCCAGTAACCAAACAAACTACATCATTTAACATATCTAACATGTCCAATATCAGCATCAGATTATTCATAAAATACCAATATTGACCTACTAAATCAGTGCAATCTTGATGCATTATCCTTGTGCACACATGCTGTATGTATGCAAGTATTTCTGCATGCATTCGTATTCACGCACACACCTCTACACAGTTGTCGCAGACGCTGCAGTGCGAGCAGCGAGGCGGCCTGTAGAAGTGACAGGTGGCGCACCACTTCATCCGGACTTGAATGCCCTTGATCTCCACGTTCTTGTAGAGTGGTGCTCGGAAATCGTCGTCCTTGTCCTCGTCTTCGTCCGCTGTGAGGGGGAAAACACACACAGACAAACACATTAACACAGCACAGGAAAATGGTTTTATATATATATATATATACACACACAGCGTTTACACACACAAACACACAGATATAGACACAAAAAAAAAGCATGGTTCTGATTTATGATTTCATTTGACAGGAACAACAGGGGAGCACCTTAAATAAAGCTCGCCCCTGCTGTTAGCTGTCTGTAGAAAGAGCAAACACGGAGAGAAATGACTATTTTTATAGACGTGACCTATTCATTCTGCTTTTTATAATAGGACTGATTAAGAACACTGTGACTGATGTATAACAGAAGCTGTTTGGTTTCATACATGATCAGAATGGCAGGATTTGAATGGAAATTAAAGCTCTAATCCTGGTAGAATAAAAGCAAATGAACCCATAACCCCTAAACTACAGTGTGATACTAAAAGTGGCATTTCCACCGTCCTTGGTGCGACCCTGCTGTTAATCAAACTGTTTATGTGAAGCTTTACACATAACGCCACTTTCCTGCTGCTGAGAGCTTTTTGCTTTGGAGCTTCAGCGGAAAATAAAAATGTCTTTCAGCGGATGAAAGGGCACATTCGAACGATCTGCACAGAGCTCCAACCTGAGAAAATTATTTCACAGTGCAATAATAACTGCAGGGAGATCCAGGTTAGCTGAACATACACACACGCAAGAGAAAGCAAGAGGGAGCGAGAAGAATAAACGAGAGAGAAACAAAAAGGTAGAGCACAGAAATAAACAGCTCCATAGTGGGAGATTGCTGTGTTATTATAGCTCTCAAGTCTCTTCAAATAGATTTTAAAAGGTAAAGTTTCTGCCAAACCAACAGACACAAACAGCAGTTAGGCTTGCATCTCCTCTGACGGTTTCTTTTCTACAAATGATCTATGCTGGAAATGTTCAGCAGACAGGTTGGCAGCCTATTTCATACAATATAAATTTATACTGCAAAAATAACACTCAGCTCAGTTCAATTACAATCAATTTTGCATTCAGTTTTCGTATTTTATTTTGCATGACATGAGTGAAATAAATGAACTGCGACTTGCAATATTTTCACCCGTTCCACTGAAATTGTTCATTTGTATTAGCGGCTTATTTTCTCCATTTACTTACTCATGATTGATTTCCTCATGTTTATTTATTTAGCTCTGAAGACTGAAGTAGTCACATCTTAACATATGTGAACCAGATGTGTGTGTACAGTATGTACCTATACGGCCATCTGGCTCAATAAATACACCCAGAGATTTTTTAAGTTTGCTTGTGCTACAGTCATACTGAATTGTAGTATTTACCATCAGAATGTAACTATGAATTGTTGCCACATTTTCTTCTGTTTAGCAAAATGTTACATCGGCTCACTTAAAAGCATTAGTAAGATATTTTAGACCATAATACTCATAATTAGCAGACAGAGAACCACATTAGCATTAATTTGAAATCCTGTTTCTGGCCATTTGATGGATATAAGTCCAATATTAAGTCTCCCTTTAGCTCCATTTTCTAAGCAGATGGCATCTAATGGCTGTTAGTCCATTTTTTAAATTATTATAACTTCACTGGTGGGTCTGCTGCCTCTGTCATATAGCACAAAGAGCCTTCAGAAGCCTATAAAAAGCAGCAGAACAACAGCAGCAGAAGGTCAGTATCACCTCTGGGGAGGCAGATAACCTGCATTTATACAACCTAATGATTATTACCTCTTTATGAGCAGAGAAAGCTCTATCTAAAGACAGGTGCTTATCATTTATAAGTGCATTACAAACATCCCCCGGGATGGGTTCAATCTTCATTGCTTGACCCAGATAGGGTTAGTCTGCTTGGGAAGCATATGTCAGTGCAGCTTGTGTGTTGTTTGATAGACTGAAAAGTTGGGAGATACTCAATAGGCCTGGCAAAATGAAGGCTGAATGGCAAGCAGCATTAGTTATATTTACATACTTTAAGTGCTCCAATTTGAAAGATTCTGACATTTTTGCATGGTAGATATGTTTTTTTACTATTTATTGTTTCTCCCAATCACAAACATGCATACAAACCTCTGGGGTAAACACCAGGGTCCATGAACGTTGCCATGCTGAAGTTGGCCAAGACGAAGAGGAAGACCAGGCCATTGTAGAGAGGCACAGCGGGAGAGATCACCTTGGTCAACCAGGGGCACCTAGAGACACACAAATGAAGGCGCAAATATTAGCATTCTTCTTGTCCATCCTCTGGCATTTAGTCACACACATTTAAACACCATCACATTTTGATCATAAGCGTCTTTGTGTTGGTAGTGCTTAAGTAGCGACCACATGACACCCCGAGTTCAATCACATTCAAATGCACTCTGTTAAATGAGCCCTCTCATTCTATTCTTATCGGTCTTGGTTTGAAATCGTTGCAATAATAATGACTGGAAACATGATTGCAGAGTGAATTAGAGCAGAGCAGACAGAATACAAAATAATTAAGCAGCCAGTTTGAATCAAGGTCCCTAAAATGCTATTACTCTCTCCTTTGCTCAAAAGGCCCCATCAAATTATTTTATTTTAAAGAATAAAACACCAGATTACAGCTCATTTAACCATGTTAACTAAGCTGAATGGGTATTATCACAAAAGTATAGGTGGTATACTCTAAGCCTGCCTTGCCTACCTGTGGAGTATTTTGCATCACATACACCTAATTTAACTCTCTGCTGTGCTGGTTAATTATGCAGACATACTCAACGGGAACCTTAGGTCAGTCACTGGATAATCAACGGGGAACCTCCTTTGAATTCCACCAACATTTTGCATCAAGATTGACCTTCTCCTCTGCCTGCGAGTCATAACTCAGTCAGCGTTGCGAAATATTCAACTGTGGCGACACCTGAAGCACACCCACAGTCCCGCTCAATCACCTGGACTCAAATGTCAAGACACCGTGTGTTTCCTAGGGCACCATCATTCAAGCAAAACTGTTTGTTAGGTCTCTCTGGGGATGAAACACTGTCAGAATGAAGATGTATTGATGCCAACGTACGGTTGGACACACTGCAGGTCGCAGTGACACAGAGAGAGAATTTATGAATGAATAAAGCATCTTGAATGAGAGGGAGGAAGGTATTTCACCCACACAACTTCAGATGGACCATGACTGGGAATATTTTAAACTCAAACTGACACAGTGTTTAGAGAGGGATCAGTCCTAGTCATGGGTAATCTGGTGCTCGTTGTTTCATGAAACTTTTATGGTATGTTTGTTTAGGAGTTGTTTGTGTTTTGTGCTGATTGGCGTGTACTTTGTTGTTGAGTTTCGTGTTGTAATCTGTGCTTAATATATTATTGAGTCTTGTGCAGATTCATATTTTACTGTTGAGTTTTATGTCTATTAAAAGCCTATAAATGTTGTGGTATGTGGCATAGGTTCATGCTATACTTGTCCCAGTATAAATAAACATTAAATAAATAAACACACATTACACCCACACCCGCTTGCCTTGCACACATAAAAGATGCACACACATACCCCTCCAAACATGCCTCTCCAGTTTATTCTGACGTAAAATAGTCAATTTCCTCTACCCACTGCCCCCAGATCATCTTCAATCCACATCTGCTCTCCCGCTCCGCCTTTCCTCTTTTGCTTTGTTGAATTATTCAGAGCAGAGGCTGCAGAGAGTCACTAGCAGAGAATAGAGAGGCGCTAACGGGGATAAGGTGTCCTCTCACAAAACCAGTCTGTGCTGGTCCTTCTCTACCTTCCTATATCACTGCAGTATATGATTTAAGGTTTACTTTTTCATTCATATCTTTTGAAAACGTAGCTCACGTTACAGTATTCGTAGCTGTGATGTATTAGAAGCATGTTAGAGACAGAAATACCTATTTACTTACTTGATAATGAATCAAATGCCAAGAGCTTTTTCTTACATCATTTTCCTTATGAAAGATTATTAGCCATGCTAGCATCCTAAGCAATGCCCTGACCTTTCATCTTGGAGCCATCAAATTTTTTCTTATTTTAATGAATAACTAATAAATAATTGAACATGGCAAACATGGACAAACATTATACTTATTAAACATCAGCTTAGTATTTTCATTGCCAGAATGTTAGCATGCTGTTGTTAGCATTTAGCTTAAAGCACTGCTGCTCCTCAGCACTGCTAGCATGACTGGCGTCTTGTTGATATATAAAAAGAGGATTGGAAGTTTTCTTGAGGAAAGTCCACTTTTGTACTTGACAGAAGGTCTACAGACAATAATAATCATGAGTTGCCATCAATGTACCTCTATTCATTATTAATTATCATATCAGGGGACAAAATTAGCACCCACTATCAAAATGCTGGTCAAAAAATGCTAATGGCTGATAGATTTGCTTCAATTATTAGCTAAAAAAACAATAGTAATCTCATATGCTTCACACTTCTATCACGCAAAAGCTAAAAGTGAAGAATAATCTGTGTCTCACACAATAATAGTTTAAGCTTTGGTGGCACTTATTCTCTGAACACAGTTTCGTTGGCTTATTTTATGGAATGTATTTACTTCGGCAAGATAACAACCTCCGAGTACATTTCAGTGGAATTGCCTTTAACACAGAGGCCTGTAGCGAGTACTGCGCTGTGTCATCCCTGCTTTGGCAACAAGAAGACAAGATACAAACACTTGAAAAAATAAATAAAATTGATCAAAGAAAAGCAATAGCATGCAGCTCCACCATTTTACAAAATCCCAATTTATTCGCCTGTCAAAGGATCATGTATTTTTGCCTGGTTGGATACAGTCGAGCCCTTCAGAGAAAGGGAAAAAATGGAGAGCAGTTGACAGCAACCATTTCAGGAGCCTGGGAGCAGACAGCGGGGGAGGAAAATGTGACTGAGAGAAAGCCTGATTAAGGACACAGACATTGGTTAATTGTGTAGGAGTAACAAATAACCACAGAGCGCTTATTAACACTGTTTACAAGCCACTTTTACTGCTTGTGTAACCATGATACTTTAAATGGGGCAGAAAAGCCTCCAACTTATCAAAAAGTTTACTGGAGGGCCTTTTGCTGCCAAAAGTGCAGTAATGTAATGGGTTTGGTTATGTCTTAGCTTCGAGTCCTGAGGCTGGAAGAAAGGCTGGATTCTCTGTGGTAATTAAAATGCCTGAAAACAGGAGCTGGAGAGGTAACGAAGCGGGTACCCTCCAGCCAATCAGCATTTAAATCGCCAGCTCACAGGCCCCTGAACAGACCCGAGCACACCGCCGTGACGGTGGAGTAGAGATAACATTCATGCAGAGGAATAAAAGAAATGAAAATCACATTTCATCTCCTGGCTGAGATGAGGCAGAGAGGAACAGCACAGAGAAGGATTAAAGAGGAATAATCCACAGCATGCTCCTCAGGCTGGCAGAGCTCCACACCGTCTCCTTAGTCTGATCAATATGGAGCAGACAACAAGCAAAGACACACTGTCCACAGCCAGCAGTACAAATAATACATACGGCACATTAGCAGCTTTCTCTTTCTGCCGCTTTACTCTTTTAAATATGAATCGTGTGTTTCAGTGGACACATTTATCCAAAGTGCCTTAGGATGGGACGATACGCTTCTGTTTTGATACGTGATACAAGGTTTAAAGCTGATTTAATTAAGTTATAATACATTAAACTTATAATAAACTTTATACTAATTTTTTTTTTTTTTTAATGAAGAAAAAAAAGTAGTTGTTTTACCATCTTTCAGCTCACTGTTTTGATTTTACTTTCCTTGCTCCAGTCTCACTGTTTAACACAGTGGAGCATTCCTATTTATATATGTCATTAAGGAGTTGACGTAGATCATAACAGAGCTAAAGGAGAGTGAATACTGGACTTCATCCGATCTTCAAAATCACTGTCTGCTAGATGACATGTTCAGCATAACAACATCAGGAGGTGATAATGTGATGTTGATGATGTGTTTCCAGTTTGTTCCACTGGTCTAAGTGGCCAACAAAGAAAAGAGGCACGAAGTCTTGTCCAGAAATGAGGAGTATAAATCTGTTTTGAAATAATCATGGTAGCGCCCTTTAAAGTGTCATTATCATCAACTAAAACTAGTATCAGTTTCATCTAAACTGCAGCTCTAACTGGCTCTGTATTGCTAGATGACACGAGTTTTCCCCCACTGTATCTTTTTACTCTTGCTCTACTGGTCTCGCCTGTGGACAACAGCAATGCTGCATCTGATACCCTCCCAGAGACATCGTGACATCATATAATACATAACGCACACACACACACACACACACACACACACACACACACACACACACACACACACACACACACACACACACACACACACACACACACACACACACACACACACACACACACACACACACACACACACACACTAAAAGCCTCGTCCAGCCCAGCCAAGGGACTGAATGACCCAGCCGTGAGTATCTGATAGCTTTCACAGTCACTGCAGCAGTAGGGGTGCTTGTTGTCGGGTATTAAGATTAGAGAAAACACCCTGGCTTCCTGGTGATGATGATCCAGCTGTCTTTCCAAAAAAGAAGCCTGGACACAACTCAATTGCTACTCTGAAAAAACACAGGCTTGAGTCTGTTGATTAAACCAAATCTGAGTGGAAACCAACCCCCTAATCCTATTGCCTATAGAGGGAGGGTTTTTTAAGTAATTAGGTGCCTGATGAATAATTTAAAGCTTTTTAAGGTTGTGAAGATTGTTTTTTTGGGCTGCAATAATCCATCACGTCTGCCATTAAAAAGTCACATGTACATACTCACTACACACATCACCTCCCAAAGCTATTTGACTACTCAAATCTGCCAGTCCTTCATTTGCCTGTCTTTGGATGGGAACAGAAAAAGCAACCCTGCCTTTGAAGTTGTTCTTATCTTAGAGTCTGAACAACCATCAAAGAGAAAACTGAGTCAATCCAGGGAGCTTTTAGCACTGACACCGCCGGGTGGCACTTCACTTAGACTACTATGACTTAGTCCAACAAGCAGGAAGACATTTCCAGATGCAAGTTTTTGTGAATTAAGGGAGAACGACTAACATGTGTCTATTTTATTCAGTTGTTGAATTATGATGGACTGTTCAGTGAGCTGAGGTCTATGAAATATTGAATTCATGAATCCACTGCTGGCAAGTTATATGATGCAGTTTGACCAATAACATATATACATTTCAATTGGTGTTACACATGCTCCTGGTATTTATATTGTTCAGAGTTCACAATATTAAATACTGGAAGAAGATATCACATATTATCGGGATCAGAGATAAAGCCATGTCAGACAGCGGTGCTTTCGAGCATGAATGACAGCTGTAACACTACACTAAGCTGCCGATCCACTGGGAACACTTACAGTAATGTGTTCAGCACATGGTGAGGACGCCATGCCATCGATTAGCTCATTAAGGCTGAACCCAGTGGGACACACATGGGAGGCCTGCTCTCCTGCTGACTGCCTGCTGAGATCAGCGCTCCAGTATGACTGGTGTCATTTCACAGAAAGTGGATTTTCTTCCATTAAAAAAAGGAGAATTGTATAAGGAAATGAGGGGGAGGGCTCAGTTATAAGATTTCAGCTCTGATCTGCATGCCATAATCAACAAATCTTTACACATTTGTCTGACTAGGCCCGTGATTAATAGTAAATCTTCACTATGGACGACCCCACACCGGCTGAAACACTGTTGGGGTTATTTCAAGATTCATCCCCACTCTTCAAATACTTCACATCCCTCAGGCTCTACATGCACACACACAGCATTTAGTATTCCATGCACAAACACACACATAGCAGCAGGCCTGTTGTCAGTGGAGACAGCAGTGATGTTTGCTGGAGGCATGGAGCAGAGCAGTTCGATGTGGGGCGGGAGAGAAGCAGAGCTGCACTGAATGACTGGGTATCATGAAACTCTGCAGTTCCTCTAGCCTTGAGTTATTCATTTATTTATTTTAAGGGTTAATTATTTTCTTCATTCAGTTTGAGAGATGGAACCAGACCATGTTTGACATTTTTGCTTCAAAAATGAATTAAATGATTCAATGTTTATCCAAATTCACACCAATTAATTCTATATTACTAATCAATTAATTTACCAATTGTTTCAGTGTTAATTAATATCAACAGTGACCAGTCACACGCAGTTACAGATGCCTCCGGCATTATGGGCAAAAACACTCGTTTGTTTATATTTTAAAATGTTTATTATGCATAAATATGTGCAAGTAATTACAATTTGTAGAGATAGTGGGAACACAGAGTATCACATCCCACTTCAGCTCTGTTTACTGAAGAGGAGACCGCCTCGGGGAACGGTTCACTTACTTCACTGTAAGACTACAGAACAGAGGAGGAACCTGTGCAACTGCAGGGCATACTGTATTCCATCTGCATTTCAGCTAGCTCAGAGCTACATGTCATTTGCATTTTTGTAATTGCGTAAGAAGTCCATTTGGAATGAAATAAAATGCTTTGCCCCCACATGCTGCCCTTTCAAATTTACATATTCATAACCTCATTTCCGTTGTCTGCTGAAACAGGAAAGCTGTCCCATGAAGGAAAAACATTTCTATTTCCCTCAGCCGCAAATGTAGTTTAAACAGCTTACCACACTAAATTACATCACACTATAAATAAGCACAGTGATACTATTACAAACGCTGCTTGGCACCGTACCTATGAGGCTCATGTTTAAACGAATTAGGGTATTTCCAATGCTAAATATACAGTTGATAGATAATATACCTTTGAGTTTAATAGTCAAGGTTTATTACATGGCAGTCATGTCCATTTTCAGTGAGAGATATGATTTGACTGTTATTCTATGCAAAGGGTTTACAATAACAATACTTCATTCATTTTCCCTGCTGAGTTCCCTCTTAATGTGGGTAAAAGTATTTCTCAAATGGTAAAAATCTCACTTGGTGATAAAAACTAATATTTCCATATGAGAGAATAATGAATTAGTGTGTAGACTCTCAAGGGAAGGAGGATAGAGTCACCTTTCTTTCCTTCATCCTCCTACTCAGTGTCTGTGTAGTGTTACTCTCTTTCTCTCTCCCTCTCTCTCTCTCTCTCTCACACACACACACACACACCATTATAATCTCGACATCCAGTTCCCCCATTAGAGGAATCTATGAAAGCACAAATGACACACAACTGAAATATCCTAACATACTATTAAACCTTGAACAAATAAATAACGTCTGTTCTCATAATGCAATAAAACTAAGCTTACTGAGTTTTCCTGATGAATACAGTTTGCATTGACATGTGTCACCAAACTGGCACAACAAACACACCCATGTGCTTGCTTTCACAACCACAGTGTGTTGTGTTGGCTGGTGTGTAGCATAATCTCCCCGAATCGAGAGGACACATGTGCTGCCTGTCTTCTAGGCTCCCTGTGGGAAACTGGAAACCAGTACAGTACCACGGGTCAGTAGGAATAAATGAGGCTTATGGGGCTGAAGACTCGGAGGCTTAACTAGACAAGTATAGTAAATATCTGTGGGTATTTAGACCACAGTAGCGAGTGCAGTCACTCTGCCAACGTGCAACTGTTGCCTCCGTGTGTGTGTGTGTGTGTGTGTGTGTGTGAGAATGTTAAGCTCACAGTCAGAAATATGCATCCGTGTGAAACCTAATCTAGAGATTGGCTTTAGTGGGTGGATGAGTGGGTGGATTCGGTGTAACTGAACGCCCCTGCTTTCCGACAACAGTTCACACTGCGCACTCAGTTCCCGGTCTAATATGTAGGGAGTGAAAGTAATGCCAGCAGAAGTTGGCTTGTCCTGTCACATTCCTAGCCGCTCTTATTCTAAACCCCGAGCACTGCGGCCTACATGTGTGGCCACTGTCAAGGGCTTCAAGAGTTATGACTCAATGAGTCGTTAAGTCTGTTTCAGCAGCCCGTTTTCAGGTAATTGTGTGCTGGACATAAGTGTTGTACAGTGAATGCAACAGAGAAATAATTGCTTTTAAATGCAAAAAAAGTCTTATGGTAAAGGCCTGAGAAGCAAATCTGCTGCATCTACCATCTTGGAAATGACTTAACAGTTGCAGTTAGCAGCTACTCACACCAGAAAGTGGCAAAGAAAAATGTAATGAAACATTTGGTTCTTGGTGACACAGTGCTACTTTCAGGGCTCGTTTGAGAACTACAATAGTTGGTGAGCTTATTGCTAACGCACTAGCCAGACATGCTAGCACTAGCGCGTCACAAAAACTCTAGAAAGCTCCCTAACAAGACAATCAAGTCCCAATATGAGATTTGTTTGTATATTCCTGTTATAACTTTGTGTAAACCATGTCTCTTATATGAAGCAATTTATACTGAAAATAGAGGGGAACATTTTGACTGTATTTCATATTTGGTCAGATACTCAATTGGTGAGCCAATCTCGGTGCCCACCTTGAAACTGAGGTGATTAAAGATCTTCTGTGCTGCTGGGTTGAAGATGTGGGTGAAGTGTCCACATTTTAGCTTCTTTGTAGCAACATGCATATCTGAAGCATCATCTACTGTCATGGCTACAACATGTGCTATATGAGTCTAGACAGACAGTGATGTAAACTGCAACTCGACTGGTTGGCGGAGGCGTACAACTGCAAGGTGATATTTCTAGTTCTCCATTCATTCCATTCCATTCATTTGATAGAAGATTACTCGCTGAATTGACAAGATGCCGACATCCAACACCGGCCTGTCTACAAACCAGTCAATATCAAGTAAAGGGAGATGTTGCTCATGTAGGCGATGACTACAGGATGTAGGTGTGTCATGTCAGGTTCTTCAGTGTGCTCGCATAACTGCTATGTGAAACCACAACTAATCGTATCAAATACAGTGTATCAAAAAAAAGAACCTTGGTTCGGACTTTGGTGTGAAAAGGCCCTAAAACATTAAGTTGTATTGACATGTGCTCCCTTGTGAGGCATCTTTCCAGTGCAAAGACAAAGGTCAAGAATGCACTTATACCTTAACCTGAGTTAAATTTTTTGACAATCTTTCTACCAAGACTCAGCTGGTGAGGACTCAGCAGTACTAGTAAGAGGAGAGGAGGAGGACATAAGAAGTAAACTGAGATGAAACCTGAGATACTCCAGAAACTAAGACAGCAGATAGACAGAGACACAAACACACACACACACAGCAGCACAATGTAAAAATTCAATAAACACAAAGACCTGACAGAATTTTTAACGAGAAGTGAAATCTTTGACCTACATGTCCATGCCTTAATGAACAATGACCCTTCCGTGTTGCAACCCCCAACCCCATCCCTCTGCGACACAATTATGACTGTTATGGTTATTTATCTGCAAGCGCCATCTGCAAGCTGTTCCATCCAAACCAGTGAGGTCAGTCCAATTCTCTTCTCACTTCCTGCAGGAAGCTGAGGCTGAGCTTGGACTGGACAAGCACACAAGCTGCTCTCTGGAGCACAGGGCAACCCTCTTAGTTTGCAGCACACACTATGTGGGGACGTTGGAGAGTTTTAATCAAGGATACATTTTAAATACACACAGCAGGTTTAAACCTAAAAATAAATAAGTGAGCAGCATGTAGCACAAGACTTTCTGACTCAGGTTTGACTAATATGGATTTGGGGGGTGAACCCATATCAGTAATTGAGGCGTAAAGCTGATGTGCAGTGGATAAATATTAATGGAGCTGTCAAAAAATATATGGTATGTTAAGCGTCTGTAGATAAACACATGCACACTATGCACAACATGCACACCATGCAGTGTACAGTCATGTGCTGCTCTGTGGGCAGCGTTGGCAGTTAGTGGATCAGCTGCTTGCCATGCCTTCTGGTCCTGGTGATATTTACAGTACAATAATCCCCCACCTTTGCAAAACAACACTGATTAAATGGGATGGGCAAACAGCGTAATTTTGACAACTCAAGCATGTCCCATCTGCTTATAATGAACTGACACTTAATCAGATAGCTGACATACATAACCTATAAACTGTGCTACACTATGACAGTCACTATGTAAAGTCTTTTTTTCCTGTTCTGTGACTAATATCAAGAATAATGTATCTTTACATTTTAGTAAATGGTCCTGATTATACAAAATCTATTATAAAGTCTGCAGAGTCACGGTAAACCCGCTGACACAGGCGGAGTCAAGCCATAGCAAATTCTGGTTGTATTTTAAATCCACTTCTCGTCGCTGGGTGCTTGTCTGCTCCTGCAGAGCCCATCAGCCTAATGAACTGTTCATCAATCAGTTTAATGTACACACACACAGGCTCCGGCTGGTACAGAGGTTGGCAGAGATGGATGGCATAAACCTTGTCTGGTAATAAAACAAGGATGCCTGCAAATTTTCCTCCGTACAGCCAAAGCTTCAGTCAAATACCAAAAGATAGTGAAGGTTTTTGGAATGAAAAAGTGATATTATAGCCTGTTTTTTTCGGCTACTGTAAAGTATAAGGTTGCTTTCAGGTGATGTAGCAGACCCCTTGAAGCCATATTTAGAGGCCCTAAATATCAGGCTCAACCATTCAATGTCCAGCTGTAGATCTTTGTTTCATGTTATATCCCTCTCTTTACCCACTGGGATCATTCTTTTGTGTACAAGGCAACATCAGATTTGACTTAAACATTGCTTTCCTAACCTTGTAAAACAAATACATGCATAGCCATAAGTGTACTGACTTGTTATTTATTAAAACAATGGTATTCTGTACCAAATTGTCATTGTCACTGATACCTAATCCAGCTATTTGAGTCAGTACCATACCAATCAGTATCGATATTGTTGTATCTCTACTGTGTGCCTTCCAGCATTGGTTTATGTTAGCTGATGTTTAAAACCACCCACCAAAGGTGACAGAAGCCTCACTGCTGTGAGTGAGTCATTCATACAACTGGCAGAATCAGTTACAGTCCCAGAGCAGGACCTCACCCAGAACACAGAGGTCACTGAGGCTGTACAAGACAGACTGACCAAACCCTGAATCCAGCAGAGACACCAGAAACAGAGCAGCTCTCTGACAGCTTTGGCATTGATATTCAAGATGCTCAACAAATAGAACAGCTTTATGGCATTGTAAATTCATAACACTCCCTCCCTCCTGTTTTGCGTCATGTCATGTCTCAAGTAGAATACGAATGTATCGACTCTCAAGTTTGTCACTCGGCTCACCTAGTACCTTGCATTTTAAATTAACCACGGAGGAGATTTCATAAGCACTAGGAGGGGTAGTGTTAAAACATATAAAAAAAGTCAAGTTCCTTTTTCTATACACCGAGTTAATAGTTAGATCATAACACTTCTCACATATCCCTGCACTGACTAGAAATGAAATACCCTTCCTTCAGCTCCAACATGTGCATAGTCAAACCCAGTTTCCAGGCTTAACACCTCATGCTATTTCATTTCGAGTGATTTGGCCTTGTGCTCACCTCTAAAAGCATTGACATCATGGTAAAAAGTCATTATTGGACTTTCCCTAAAGACAAAATGATGGAATATTCAGAGCCAGAGTTGGAATATGAAATTCTTAATCCTAAGTGATTGTACATATGCAGCTCATAATGTTGTATTTTCCAATTCAATACAGGTGCTGACAGATGTGGAAAGAGATTGAATCCACAGTCATATTGAATATATACTTTGTGCAAAATACCATGGTGAACTGTGAGGGATGGAGCAAGTGCTACACCGCAACATTGACAAACAATTTCCTGAATTTACAAATGTCATATTAAGATTGAAACAGAAAGGGACATCTCTTCGTATATTTTCTATTCGCGTCAGAGCTTAAAAATGCTGTGGAAATGTCTCACTGTGTAAGGTAGCTGCTTAAAATATGATCTTTAAATAAAAGAGACAAGAAGCCTTTGTTCAGGGAGCTGGTTCACAGGATCTACTCCAAATAGAGTAGAGATTTATATGTGTATATTTATATTTATATATATATATATATTTTCATTTATGGTGCACGTGTCCCATGTGTGGTGCTTGGTCTTGGACTATGAGGGGAGGTTTCTGTGGCGTGGCAGTGGGCTCCATAATAACCCAGCCTCCACAGCAGCCCACATGCCTGGGTTTATTATAACACACTTAGCCTGGGACCGGACTCACTCTCCCACCGCTGATGTCCAGATGTGCTTCCCTGGGAGGCTTGATCTGATGCCCACCATTGTAGGTGGAAAATAGCTATAGTTAGTGCGACAGTGCATGTGTGTATTCACTGCAAAGGTGCTCTTAGCCTCAAAACACTTCAAAGTTGGAATCTCTGTGATATTATCAAGTTTAACATCTAAGCAGATCTGTAGCCAACACTGAATGGACTACTACAAGGTATGTAGAACAGTCGCTGTGAGCCACTGATTTATCTGACATCAAATCTGCAAAACAATACATGAAAGCAGCCTACGGCTACAAAGACACCCTTAAGCATTCAAACCAGTCATGTCATATGCAGGAGCTGTTATTGAGGGTTAAAAAATTGCAGCAGTAGAAACAAACATGTTGTTTTGAGTGGAGCTCAGGTCTCTTTTGGGGGAGTGAGCCCCGCCTCACTCCCCTGTCATTCAGACATGGCTCCTTACCCTTTTTTGTAACATTAATGAACATTTGTGCTATTGAGCAATTCAGCAAATTTCCCAGCACACCAAGCCAGTTGGCATACAGTGTGAAATCCATTTAAGACTCAGCACAGGCTGCCAATCTGGTTGTTTCTTTGCAGTAGGCTAAGTATATGTGTCAAAATGAATGTGGTGATGATTTATTGATGTCGAAATACAATGTTTAAGTCACGCCACTGAAAATGTTAATTGACTCATAACAGATCTTCCATCGCTTTAAACAGGAGAATTTGATTAAATTAGAATAGATTAATCTTGAGGGAGCCTTTGAGGGCTAAATAAATAAATAAATACATCAAATCCATCTTTCTTGAGATTTCCTGATTTGCGTGGATTTAACATGAATTAACGTCCTCAGTGTCTTTGTGTCTGCACTGCATTGATGTGTGTGCCAAACAGGCTGAAGTAAAAGAAATTACAGGAGGACAAAATGTCCTTCATTTCAAGCTCAAACCTGCTCCGTCCCCCTCCCCTTTTCCCTTCCTCAGTTGTTCCTCTTCATCCATCATGAGCCCTGGAGCTGAGGCAGGTGCTTTCACTAAACCTCCCTGAAGAGCTCCCCTCCTCCACCACCTCTTCCTCCATTCCTCTCCTTCATCTCTGTCTCCACGCCTTCCACCCCTCTCTTTTCCCTCCTGCTGAAGTAACTCATCAGTGGCCCCTTCACATCTGCAAGAATCTTAATTGTATATTGTCAAACAGAGATTTTTTTTATCTAGCAGGGGAGGTGATCTAGATCAGCTGGAGGACTGGAGGGAGGCTGTGCCTTCACACACACCCACATACACAACATGCAAATGAATTAACACACAAAGCTTGAGTCTATGAACATCCACACACACTTTTACAAACACAGGCGTAGATGCACACATCTGTACACTACATACGGATGAGCAGGCTTGCACATCGGGGAGCAGGCACACATACTGTACATTCACAGAGGTTTAAAGAGAAGAAAAGCAGCATGTAAACCCTCAAAGGAGATGGAGTATGGTAGCTCTGTGATATTATAGTTTCCTGTTCCTCTCTGTTTGTGTTGCTGCAGGGACTGAGCTGAAATGTGACTATCTGCTGGTGCTTCTGCCACCCTTCTAAAAGCACAGAAGACTCACAAATATGATCTGCTGAGTCTAAACTCAAGAGGCTGCTATCATGACACGTCAGTTTGGGGCTCCATGTCCTACATGCTGCAGAGGAAACAAAGAGTCCCATTGATTTCCTGAGCCGCAATAAGACAAGACAATGATTCCTTTTAGTGACAGAGGCTGACAGCACTGGGCAGAATCCCACCAGTGTTCTCTGGGAACTTAGGAACAAAGAGAGGGACAGACAGAGGGTGGGAGGGTCAGTAAATTGGGCTGACCTGTCTTCAATGCAGGCTCTGTAGCTCTGGCATACTAGTAGGTTACAGCACAGAATGGCATGACAGTACATACATGACTGCGCACATTCACAGCAATGCTGAGAACTTGCATAATTGATATAACAGCAGTGTTAGCATTTTATGGAAACCATTAATATGTTCTTTCAAATCAAGTGCTGATTCACTTACCACTACCCGGTAAGGCTTTGCTTAGTTGGCAAAGTAGTAGCCAACAGATAGATGTAAATATAGGCACTAAACCTTCGCAGGGAGAGTTACGGCGTCCAGGCTCCATCACCCAAAATAAAGAGTATTGCAGAGGACTCAATTGAGCATCCATTCTTTCCAAATGACCATTTATAAACCTGCTGACTGAAACATTAGAGGGATGGATAGCAGTGACAGCAGCTTGGGCTAAAAATGTGCCCTGTGTCATTATAAATGGTGGCACAGAGGTGGCAAGCAACTGTATAAAGAAAGCAGGAACTGTATATCAAAGAATGACTCCATTTATAGGTGGCGGGGTACATTTGGGAGGATGTGCTTGGTGCCAAATTGTGGACACATTCTGACAGAGAGAGGGAAAAAAAAATGCAAAGAAATACAAGTGGAAATATTCTAATGGACTCAATGCTAACTGTAGAGCACAGTAGTGTTAAATAGGTTATATAGCTAACATGTTAGCGAAATGTTGCCTATTCATAAGGGAAACACGGAGTTATTAGCATTAATTTGTTGCATTTCTGCCCACCAAACAAATAATAAAATAAGTCCAATATAAACTCTCTTTTTAGTGCTTTTACAGTATCCACCAACTGCTGAGGGGAATATCGGCTCATTAGCTGCTAACTTAGCATTTTTATCAAGTTGGTTTTTGGAGGGTTTTCTCCTCTTAGCCATGTTGAGGTCTGTAAAACCAAAACAAAGAGCTGAAAGATGTTAAATCACTCCATAGAGCTGAGGGAAACTTCACACTCCCATAAAACTGTTTTCACATTGCACAATAGTACACAACATTGTTGATTTAAAAAAAGAAAAGACTGATTAGAGCAGCTTTAAGGATACTCAAAGATTAGTTTGAATTCACAAAGAGTCAAGATATTTTACAAGAACTTGTTTGCTTCGATATAAGCTTTGTTATTGTTGATTGAAAATGATTTGTACCAGTTTGACCAAGAAAAATGAAACATCTTAGCTCTCTGATGCCCCATAAAACCGAACCAAGATTTACAGTTTCATGTGGCTTTACTCACACACAAAAAGACCTTGTGAAAATCATATGAAAAGTCAGGAGTTATATTCCAAAGCGCCTGCTGCTGGCCTACTTCCCTTATTAAGGGGATTCCTCCGGATGCCTCTCCCCTGACACTCGGGTCGCGCCATCTGCTCTGGCTGCACTGGGGAGTTTATTATGGCGCTGACAGCGCTACGAATTGTGACCCTTAATGAAATTGTGGAGCAATATGTAAGGTCTGATCCGCTTAGGGGGCTGTTGAGGTCTTTCCTCATGCAGCCGCGGCAGGCAAGAGCAGAAGAATCAGAGCAGCAGGAGCCTAGCTGGAGCCATATGCAGGGATAAACGCTGATGTCAGGTCATCACTGATTCAATAAAGGGGACTCCAGAGCTGCTCTGTGAGGCTTTTACAATAACAACATATTCATATTAAGGGTGTGGGATTTCATTACTGAATTGTTAAGTGATTCCTGAGCT
Source organism: Scomber scombrus (assembly GCF_963691925.1). Classification (NCBI taxonomy): domain Eukaryota; kingdom Metazoa; phylum Chordata; class Actinopteri; order Scombriformes; family Scombridae; genus Scomber; species Scomber scombrus. Next base: position 7,320,471 of record NC_084973.1, read on the forward strand.
TGTCTTCTGCTGAAAGCCTGGAGGATGCAGTGATGGGGAGTGGGGAGTTGGTAACATGCTGGAATGAAGACTGATTGCTTTTATTGAGATAAATGTATTTTTCTCTTTCACCGTATCACTTTCTCTGAGAGTACAGCTCAGGAGAGGATGAGAGGGATAAAGATGTATTTGTGAGCCCACTGCTAAGCAGAGTAACAAACTGACGATACATTCTTTTGTTTACTTTCTAGCAGTTTTATAAAATCTTAGGCATGAGCACTGGACACACAGATCCACCATCCCAGTGTTGTATTCTAGTGATGCTCTCAGTGGTCGTTACGCAGGACTCTAATGAGGGAAACTGATAATAGCCAGTGTTTAGTTAGAGGACCATTCAGAGCGTTTAGTGCAAGTAGCTCTGTTTTGTGTTTGGAGAGACAGATTCTGTCTATAAATACACATGCTGACCCAATTATAGGTGGAGTAGAGTCATATGTGATTTAGTCTGTTTGAAGCCAGCCAAAAAATCCCCTTGAGTATGCTGGGTGGGGCTAGCCAATACTCTGAAAACAATTAGAGCTGGATAGTTAAAGATACAGTCAAAATCCATTCAATATGCTGTGGAAGAATTCATTCTTAGGCCTTCTAAGTAGGCTGTTGGTGAAAATCTAGGTTAAAACCAGACTTAATTAGTTGGAAAAAGGGGCTAAAAATCACGTTTAGAAATAACTGTTGTTCCAGCAGCATTTTATTGATTGTATTTCAATGTGTGTCAAAACCTCCTTTGGTGACAAGCTGAAACAAAGAACTTTATGTGATTGAATCACAAGCGGGCAACTCTGAATACAGGTGTAGGTGCATCCAAAATGCACTGCAGATGCACTCACTAAAGCCACTTTCTGAGGTGGTCTATATATCCACATGTTATATGTACTGTAATGTACTAATGAAATCCGTCCCGGCAGCCACATAGAAAAACCACCTAGACGTATGGCTGAGTGCACATGTGCATCCTTTCATCTTATTTCTAAAGGAAGTCTTTTGAAGGCCGGATAGGGGTTTTTTCCATTTGCTGTCATCTCTTCTAGATAATACGGAAACCAGGAAATCCTAAATTGGCCAAAGGGGAGGAGGCCTGGATAGTTCTGAGGTGAGGGAAGCCACCATGGTTGATAAGCTGGCAGCTCAAAATCCCTAGCAAACCACAATAGAAGAAGTTAGATGAGATATTGAGAAACCAACTTCTTTTGAAAAATTACAACCAGTTTTTTTCTGGAACCAGTACAACTCATGGATCTATAAAGAAAACTTGAGGCAGGGCCCCATAAATTCCTATGAACGTTGCTTTGTGGTACATGAAGTCAAAAAATCCACTTCTTGAAAACATACTAAGCACGTTCTATAGGCTCAATGTGCCCATGGAGCATGTCCACTAGAGACTTCCACTGGTCGAGACTGCTTACTCCTGTTTTTGTCTTCTGGGATCCGCCCAAATAGATCAAATTCTGATAGTGACAAGAGTCATTTCGTGGCCACTTCAAGCCTATAAGAACCAATAGCATCACATGACATTGTAAGTAAATGGTTTGGCCACTACGTCAAAGTGGCTCCAAGCCCAATGCTGTTCCTGAGGTCTTGGTACAACTAAGCAATTCCTCATTGACCTCTAATTTTTGGGCCTAGGTGGTGACCGCAAGTGATAAAATAAAGTGTGTGTCAGAAAAGCAAATTCTGGTCAAAAATAGTCTTTGGAGATGCATGTTGTTGCCAAGTGTCAACATCACTTAGTCTGAATCGCAGCAATTGCTGAGTGGAATTTTAATAACAAATGCTGAGAAAGGGAAGAGCATCCCCCCAGTTGGTCTGCACCAGAAATGTCCTGGTCCCAAGCCAGATCAGGAGTTCTCATACACCACAACCCCAAATCAGAGCACCAGGACTCTGCGTCACACCCAGGCAGCCATTAGGACCCAGGGCGTGATGGGCAAACATCCCCAGTGGACCAAAATAGAGCCCTGCTTCCTACTAATCCCAGATGAACAGGTGCTTCTATTTAAAGGACCAAATCCTCTCCAATCCACCCACTGGAATCCCAACTCGCTTTCTCCTCTCCTACTCTCTGCTGTATGCAGTTTATTTTCTCTCTCTCTTTTTGCCTTTCCTGGATTACGGACGGAGAAACAAAAGCATTGAGTCCTGTATGAGCTGTGGAAATCTACATAAGGAAAACCACTTAAGAAACCAAAACTTTCACCACCCTTCTCCCTAAGAGTGTGCCAAAGTGTTTGACTGAGCATGCTATTTTTATACACAATGGTGAACTGGCACTTGTCTTTCAATTTACAATAACATTTTTCTTTGCTGCAAGTTAATAAAACCTACAGATGATTAGTAATATTCACCAGCCACACCCATAAATACTTCTAGACCTAGAATCTAACAGCTTTATAGGGTGATAATGTCAGTGTTGTGCTTACAGCTTGTTGTGATGCCCTCAAGTGGTCAAAAATCAATTATTGCAGCTTTAATGTATTTGGTTCACACATACTGTATTGAATCAGGCATTAGTAAAATCACTGAGTTCACAAATGGTTCTCAGGCTGTATTGCATGCAGGCAAATGACGTGTTCATTTTAAATAAAAACAGACAGTGTAAATATAGGACCATGATTTTAAACTTCAATTAAGATAAAGAGTCACCATGGTGACAAAAGAGGCAAAGCCATTTTTAACTCTTATTCAAACTTCAAACTTGGTGTCTGACGCCAATGTGTTGCAGTCTGTGTCAGGAATAGAAAAGGATGTTTTTCAGTTTTATCATCTTTATCTGCACTTGTAATTCCCATTGTACAAAGTTCAGTCATTAACATTTGGAGCATTAAAGAGTGGATATTTCCTTGATCCCAGACTGAGGAAATATCTTAGGAAAGTTCACACAGACTGCTGAGGCACCACGGATGACAGAAAAGGGTTTGGGGGAGGAGGAGGTGAAAGATGTGGAAGGAGCAAATGGGGGGCTACAAGGTTTACTTTAGACTCTCTTCTGTTTTCTTTGACCTCAAGGCCTCTTGAAAACGGAGAGGCCCGCCAGACAGTGCAACACCTGGCAGACAGTGAGTGACAGGACAATATGGTGCGAGTCTGGCTTTAACAGCGGCCACAAGACAGATTGATCACACCCTTCAAGTGCAGTAACGTCATGGCAAAGGCACAGTGCGGCAAACCAAAGCTCTTATGAAAGCAGCCGAGTCGAGCTCTGCTAATTATAATTTTCCCCCTGGGCCACAAACCAATTTGTCTCATTTTCAATACCACCAAGTTTCCCCTATCACACTGACAGAATGGCTCAGGGCACTGTTTGAAAAGCTGTGATGAAAACAATTTCTTCCAAGAACCAGTGGGGTCTTGATTCAGCCTAGAAAAATGCAGCAAGAGTAATCCCTCCACTCTTATTGCTCTAAATGGGTGGAGGAACCAGGGAGCAAGCAGACATAAATTCTATTGTAGCAGTCCAAATGTGTTATGTTGTTAAAGGGGGAATAAGGTTGACAGGCCCCATGGGCTATAGTCTGGGGAGCCAGCTATTCACACGAACACAATCACGACCTTTCTAAATATGAATTTGGTACAGCCTGTGCGGTTTTGGCTTTTGTGACCAACACAATACAACATGCATGGTGTGCGTCGACTCTGCAACATACAAAAGGAAGGAAAAGGCCCGGGGTATCTGAGTATGGGACAGTGTTCCTGACTTTCTTAAAAGCCCCCGTTTTCTTAGCTCCAGCTCTTCTTCTATAAGTCTCACTAAGAGGTCACCAAATCTTACAGAACCTCACAATGTGGGTTTAATTTTTTTCTCATATAAAATATTTCTGATCCAGTGCTTATGAAATGAGGTGTATGATATAAAGTTCAAATTGAAACTTTCACACAACCAACAAGGTGTTGAAAATGACATTAAATGAGCTAACATTAGGGTGGCACATCAAGTGGAGAGTAACCAGTTGCAGGCTAATTTCCAAAGGACATATAATTGCCACCGATGGAGTAAAACACTCAAAAAGGGAGGATAGACAGGAGGACATGGCGATATATAACCCTTGTCACCACCACACCTCCTTCCAGCGTTACATATTTCCATGTCAGGAAGATGGAAACCCTTTGATGGAAACTAGCCCTGCGAATAGTCATTACATCACCTACCAATCACCAACTACTCCACCACCTCTGATGCAAGGACGTGCAGATGAACTAAGCTGTGTCACTTACTGCTGTGACCAGGGATTCGGGCCACAGTTGTAAAATACTTACAAATAAACCACTATGCAGTGTTTTGGTATCTCATAGACCTATCACAGATCTATTACTTAAACTGGACAGTATCCCATCATCTCACTGATACCTGAAGCATCATGACCACAACAGTCCGCCACTGTCAATGCAGACAGTTGCATTCAAAACTTGCTGTTTTGGTTATTGGCTCTTGATAAAACTAATCAATCTTACAACTTTCTTAAAAGACCAGTATGTTGAATTTAGTGGCATCTAGCAGTGAGGTTGCGGATTTTAACTGAATATCCCTCCCCCCTCCCCTTTTAAGCATGTTGGAGAACCTGCGGTGGCCATGAAAAAAAATGAAAGGCCCTCTTTAGAACCAGTGTTTGGTTTGTCTGGTCTGGACCATTGAAGAAACATGGCAGTACAACATGGCCGGCTCTGTGGAAGAGGACCCACTTCCTATGTAGATGTAAACAAATCATTCTATGGTAATGAAAACACAACTATCGTTATTTCCAGGTGATTAAACACTCATTAAAATGTACTTATAAATATTTTATTCCATTTATGCCAAATCCGTTCCACTACATGCCACTAAATTCTACACACTGCAACTTTAAGGTTATTACCAAGGGTTCTTGGTCTGTTTTTGAGTCTTAACTTTAGTTTTGGTCCCATGGTATACAATGGTTTGAACCTATCATAAATCACAGTAAGATATGCTACATCATGTGACAAAACATGAAGATTTATTACGGATTAATCACTGTGAAATTGTTGAATCATGACACAATTCTTTGTGGTTAGCTGTGCTGTTCCCTATCAAACATGCCGATCTTTTCCACATGTCTGTCTGCTGACAGCAGAAACATGCAGATGTTAGTTAAAATGGGCATAATCGATAGTAAGAAACAAAAACATTATTGTATGAATGGGAATCTGCACACATGGGACAAGCGTACGTACAGTGTGCATGACTTTTCATGTGTTCACCTCTGTCTGAGGCTGCATCTACAGCACAGATGATTTATGAATTAAACAGACTGCCAAATGACAATTAAATCCAAGCACATTCATTCACTGAGTCAACATTCTGTGAAAATCTACTAATAGCTGAACAAGGCAATGAAAGACTAAATGAGCTGGTGTTAATCTGGAACGCATTAGCCATATTTCTGAAAATCTCTGCTACCCATGAAATCAGCTACTTTCCACAAAGAATTAATGCAGACAGTTCCTCACATCTGAGGCTCAGCTGACCTGCCTGCACGGAGGACGTGTTGCTCTGCTATCAAAGTCAACTGCTGCCCTTTTGCAACATTATCCATGAATGGTGAGCCAGATCCTGCTCTGCACAACAGGCCTCAGACTGAACAGCGCAGTCATTGTGACTACCACATCAGGCCTGACACCATCGGTATGTCCCGTGACGCTCCATCATAAGGCTGAATCTCTGATGTAAGCAATTACCTGAAGAGCAGCGATGGGACATGTGAGAGTGGCGGTTTTACAGCCATGAAGATAAAGCATTTTTCTGGTGATGACAGGAAGGTTTCCCATCATCGATAACTCCATGGAAAACAAATATAAGTAAAGCCGGTGTGACCTCAGTGCAGTTGAAACAAACTCAGCTGTTTTCACACGACCCGGTTTGATGCAACAGGATGCAAAGGGCATTTTATTATCCAGCTTCCAATGAAATCATTATGCAGGCCAAAACTTTCATTTACTCCTGATCTTGGCAGGCACAAGTTCAGGCAAAAGGAGGCTCCAAGCTGTGCTGGCTCTGTATTCGGCTCCTTCCAAGAGTTTACTCGCTCTCTCTTCTCTGCACTAACCCTGCCATGACTCCACCATGCACTGCTTTTCTCCCCCCCTGCTTCACAGAAAGCAAACACTGTCTCCATGACATCTGTTTTAAAAGCCCTCCTCTTGTCAGCAAAACACTTCCTACCACCTTTTATCACTTGAAATCACATCCCTCCCGTCTGTCTTCCTCTGATATGTCTACATGTTAAATTCTTGCATTCTTGACATATCGCTGCTTGAATGCTCGCTGTAGTTTCCTCTTTAAAGTATCAGCTTGCGGCCTGAAATATTTCAGCGAAAGCCAAAACTGTTTATCTGACTTGCACCATACCCTGCTGGCAGAACATGTAAGAATTCATTTTGCAGCAGATTTAAGCAGAAGGATAGAATCAGGAAAAGGGATGCCTAGAAGTGAAATATTGCTCCCCTGAAGGCTTTTGGCTCCATGTCAGATATCGTTGGTTTATAGCAGGGAGTTGCAAAGATATGGAATACAGATTAGGGTGTTGAAATATATTTTTTAGTCTTGAAATAAATAAATATGTAAAAACGACATCTGCCAAAGTAATGCAACTTCTAAATATGACAAGGAGATTCAATTCCTGTTCAATTTGTGATGGTGGCAGATTGCCAAGTGGAGTACAGCCTTCACAGTTTGTCTCTTATGGCTGGTGGAAGGAGATGGTGGTGTGTGTGTGTGTGTGTGTTAAGGCTCTTCACAAGTCCCTCTCTCTGTGAAGAAGAGAGAAACGTCATGCGATTGTAAGACTTTGAAGCAGAAATGTTCTCAATCCGTTTCCGCTACCTGGCCTGGACTATAAATAAACACTGTCGAAATCACTTGCGCTCCCACTTCCAGCCAAACAAGATTTAATTAGAGGATTATTTGTCTTGTTTACTGCCACTGTGTTGTTGTGTTCAGCACTTTTCTGACAATCGATATGGGGGGGGGTGTTATGAGTCTCATTGTGTCTGGGGGGCAAAGCAGCCGAGTGGGGTATTAATTGTTCCACTGTCAGCCTCAGGCGTTCGTTTCATCTCTGAACCATTAATCATAAAAGTGAGAGGCGTGCAAAGGGTGCAGGGCCAAAGTCACATATGAATGAAGGCACGAGATATCGGATCAGAAGAGGCTCATTTTGATGCTTATGGTGTATTAGCGAAGTTAATTTCTCTCTCTTTTTTGTGTCTTTTGAGATCTTCAGTAGAGCAACACCTTGCTCGTCAGTCCATTTCAAACTAACCAGCAGAAAGGGTTTACAGTAAACACAAAGTACAAGAACGAAGGATCTCATTAAAAGCTTCTACACACAGAGCATGTCTGTCTTTCTCCACGCAACAATGCTGCCTCTCTTTTTCATTCTACATAACCTCCCTGGAGTCTGGATTATACCCAGTGCCGCCGGCCTCTCCAGAGCCATGAATAAAATGAACAGCTCATGAGTCAGAACCTCTTACATCCACACCTATTCACGAGGAGAAGAGAAAAGCAGCCGTTACTGGGTGCAGCCTCCACCTCCCTCCCTCGGTCCAATGAATGAATGGAGGCTCTATTGAGCCTGGATGGTCTGTTGCTTCAACCCGCAGTGGAAAATATGACGACCCAGCAGCAGGTAGGAGAAAGAGGCTTCTGGGACGGCACGGCTGGGAGCTCCAACCACCGATACTAGCGCTTTACACACAGCCGTTTGTGTGTCTTTGTAGATGTTTAACTGAGACGCTCGAGGTTAAGGGTTCAGCTTTGTTTTAAGAAAAGTGCAAACTGTGCCCCCACGACCCTGGAACATCACCTCCATGTGCACCAGAGGAGCCTGATTCTGGTGTTGGGTCTTTGGCCATAAGGCTGTGATCAGACAGACTTTATCCCTACATGAAAAAATGCAACCCTCTCATCCATTCGAATAAGGTCAGTCCAGCAATGCAGCGGGGTTCCAATGCAGAGGGCTTCGCCAAAAACCTGCAGGGTCAACTTGAACATGGCTCAACTCTGGCTGAACTGCAACACGACGTCATCTGCTAAGGCCCTGCGGTGGCCAATCAAACATGTGCTAGAGAACATGAACCAATCAAAACTTGGGTATAACCATACCAAATTAAATCTGTGAAGCAGTCACAAGGCTTAATAAAACGTTGCGAGTGGCACACAAGATTACAGCAGCAGATCTGAAGTCAGTTTGCTGTAACACATTACAGACATCATTAGCATTTGATGAATAATCAGGCTCCATGCCACTTCACTATGATGGAGAAGTAAACTATAACATGCAAATGAAATTATAGTACATTAAGTGTTTTTTAATTACTATTGATACACTGTACAAAGCGCTTAATTATCATACAAATGAGAAAATTATCACCTAGCAACACTGCCATATAAAAACCTGTCCCTTCTGTTTTCTAAGGAAGCCCTTGGCCCACACATCAACAGCATCAGCAAAGGTCCTGCTGCGTTAAGACACATTTGTCATCAGCACACTATAGAAAAGCAACTGTTTCCTCATATTTATCAGTAGCCTGTGTTTATTGACTGTTTATTTCTTCTGTCTGTATGACACAGCTGGTGTGTGTTGGCCTTTACCTTTTCCTGGATGTTTTATCGGAAAAGAACTATAACAGTGAGGTCAATCGCCCCATAAATGACAGGAGAAGTTGTGCACATCTGTCGGCGCGCCCTCTTCCTCCTCCCTGCTCTTGACCTCATCAGGGGTGTGTTGAGCATTACCAAAACATGCTTGACTTCTCTGTTGATGCTTGCAGTGTGTTAGCCATAAACTGAACCATATTGTTACTTTAACCAGAAGCAGAAATGATTTTTATGATTATACTGAGTCTCTCTACAGAACAGCATCTAGTAGGTACCTGTGGTAATTAAGGTAGAATTATGGCTGCAGATAGTCTGTGGAATAAATGCTCCTTGAAATGTCCCTATAATGACAGAAAATTGCTTGGTAAGACTGTGACAGCCAGGCAGATGAGATAGATTTTTTTTTCTCACATTATTATGAATGCGGTGTTACAACCCAGAGAATCAATATGAGGTATTAACACAAGATTCATAACAACCATCGCTTCAGGTAATGAACAACTACATTATTGTGCTCTGGTTCAAGTAGTTTAAAAAAAACCCACATAGACCCTTTTGTCTTCAACTCCCACTTTCTTCTCTTTCCACCTACTTTGGGCTTTAATACCACTGGTTGACTGAACGTTTGTCTGGGTTTGAGACAGGCAGGATTTAACTTTGAATGGCGCACACCTCTACAGTCAAATAGCTCTTTGGTCACAGAGCATTGTGACCTTTTGACTGGAGGAATACGGCAGAGGAGCTCTGTCACATTTTCCACAAAAACAACAACCCACAGTCAGATACTCTGGGTCTGGGAAAACACCGTCTCTAAATAATTAACACACAAAGGACAAACCTCTGACTGTTTAAAAAGTAGGTTTGACTGATTTGTCTGTGATATAACCTTCTGATATTCATCTTTTCTTTAAAAAAATCAGCCAAGTCACATTGGCTGTCTATGGGGCGCGATGAACCTGAACTGATTCTAGTTCAACACTTGATTGGGATCAGGGTTTTAGTGTCTCATGATAGAAATATTGTTGGCTGCACTTAACCAAATAAGATTACAATTCTGTGGGGCATGGAGAGATAGCCATCAGCAGATATTTTGGCACATACAGTACAGTATCAGCTGTCAGCAGCCTCTATTCAAATATACTACTTTCACTCTTTAAAAACACATATTAGTTGCACCCTAATGGGATCATTGTATTCACACTTCATTAGTTTTTCGTATTAAACAGCACAAGACACTTCATTTATCTAAATCACTGCATCAGCATCCTCAGACATTATTTATAGGTGATTTATGTAATTTATTAGACACTGTCTTCCACAGCTTTTCATCTCCCCCAACAGTTACACCGTCCATCCTCGCCTAATCAAGCAAAGCAAATTACTTTTCAGAGATGGTGGAGGAAGCAACATTACAGCCTTTGGATCTTTCTACTACCAGTCAAACATAAAAGTGACCTGTCAACTTCTGAATCCAAACCCCTCTAAGCTGTTTCCAGGTTATGTTCCTTTCCATTTGACGCTACACAGCCACTTTATTTAAGCTTGTGCAGACCACACAGCTGTTTTAAAATGTACACTTGCCAAAATGCGCAGGAATCCCTTCGACAAAGCCTTCGCCTCGTCTAACAGAAAGCCAGGGTCTTGTTGCAATTGTGCAGAACAAAGACAAGATGAGTTGTCCATTGAAGGCTGTGAAATATTTATATCGAGCAAATGTAAGAGGAACTTGTTCTATTTCAGTCAGACAGCTGAAGTGCTATTTAGCAATATGTAACTGACACACACTGAGGTGTCTGTGTACCATGAAGCACTTTTAGACTTCATGGTTTAAGGGCCCTGCCATATTTGATTGGCTGTATCAGCTCTGTTCATGATTTATGATATTCAACCTCCAACAGTGGAATGTCAATTGATGCTCGTGGTGTGACTCATGGAGGAGTTCAGTAATCCTAAAATTAATTAAATGCAGATGTACTCTTATTTACTGGAGTGAAACACTGCAGCGATCCTTGAAGAGGTTCTCTCAATGTGTACGTCACAGCTAGAAGAGACAAGTTCATTTCGGAAGTGACTGAATCATGCAGACGAACACTGCCAGGATTAAGAGTTCAGAGAGAAGAAAGGAAAAAGAAAGAAAAAGAGAAAATTTTGTCCATCATCAATTTGATGTAAATTCATGTGCAATGAGTCACAGGATGAGTCATAGGTAACAGATGTCTCACAAACGTGTTAAATATGCTGCTGTATAGCTCCAGATGATAGTTTCAGGGTTTTTTTGTAAATTGAAATCATATTATTTGAAGCAGTTTGGACTTAAACTTGAACTACAGCTGATTTGTTAATTGCAGTTTTAATCATAATTAAGATTGTCCTAAAAAGCAAGTGGAAGTTAAGTATCATTATAGCTGTCAACAGCAACCAGATAGCTGTCCTTGGTAAATTCACTGAGGTGTCATTAGCACTAGTTCTGAGAGTCCAGCAAAACAACAACAAACTACTTTTAGCTGTTGCCTGGTTAATAATATGCTCTTTATTCTGGTGTCTTCAAATTATACTTGGCTGAAGATGATTTTGTAAAAAAAGAAACACTATACAGTCTGACTGAATTGAAAGCCCTTTTCTACATAATATCATTTTTTTAAGCTTATCACCTTAAAATCTCTGCATTGGAACCTCACAAGAAGGGATTTGATGTTAAAAAGACTGTGAATGTGGCAGATAACCACTTGATATGACTAACTCAGACTGCTGAGTTAAAGCATTTTTGCACAAAATGACTGTTGTACACACTTTGGATTTTGGCCTCCATCATTGACACTGAAAGCACATTTGAAGGGGATCTTTTAACATTTAGCATGATCTGGAGGAATGATTAGATCAAGGAAAACCTCTTCCACTGTTCATGTGGACACCTGACTGTTAATATAAGACAAACTTGAAAAAAAAGTGAATCTATCCTTTAAGCATCATTTTTCTTTTAAAAAGGTGGATCTCAACATCAAGAAACTGTATGAGCTACATTTTATTCTATGAAAGCAGAAACAAGACAATCATAATCATATGTTTTCCAGTACAGTGTAGACCAAAGATATAGAACAACAAGCTAAACCTGGATGGACATCAAATCAAGCATCAAATACTGCAAAACTAACTTTAGGTGGGTTTTATGCTACCAGAGATAGAGTTCCCATTATTTGTGAAACTGCCCATACTTAAAATGTACACCCTCTAATGAAGGCACTTTGGATAAAAGCAGTACATTACAGCAACAGGAGCGTGCCTCCGTATTTGGTTAGAGAGGCTCCAGAAATGTGCTCAGGATAAAAGCACCCATTAAATAGCAGATAATATAATATAGAGAAGCAGAATGCGCTGATACAATGGACAGTAATAGGAACATAATCAGTACACAGTGATTAAGTGGAGCCAGGCGCTCCGTCTTGCAGGGATTAGTCAGGGAAAACTAGGCCTTGCATTCACTGTCACCTTGCCATGACTTCACACCTTTTTATAGCTGTGACAGGTCACAGTTCAAACACACACACACACACACACACCCAAACATACTCACAGCTGCATAGCCAAAAAACCATAACAAGCGAAAGCCTTAGTTAAGCACCTTGCCCTCTGCTTGCCCCTGCATTGTGTGTGAAGAGCTTGTTTGGTAAACTCATGTGTGCGTTTGTTCTGTCAATTCAAGCTGTTCGGTCTCACGGTGGGAGAAATGTCAGAGCATCTTTGTGTTTAAATGCCTATATTTGGAGATAAACACAAAAGCGGACAGAACAGTCCAGTTTCCTTTTAGCGCTGACTCTGCTTCTGCATCAGCCTCAAAGCTAACCTTTGCCCTGTGGGATCATTCTAATAAAACACCTGCAACCCCCAAGCCAGCATCACTATACGAGGGGGAGGGGGGGGTGTTACGGTTTCTGTCCTGCTGACACTTTCATAATATAAGCTTGACTTGACAAAAAGGATCAAGAAAAGCCATTAAACTGATGTCCAAGGCTTGCAAATATACATAGGCGGACATTTAATTTATGACAGTAGCTGCTACATGAAAGAAAAAGTGTCAATCTCTGTGCATTAGGAAAGGAAATGCAGTGGATTAATAAGAAAGTCTGTCTATTAGTGTAGTGGCCCCTGCTGCTTCCAGGTCAGCAATGCTCTCCTGCTTGTTTTGGTGCACAGGTTGATCACCAGTGGAACACCTGGGCTCGGTGTTCCCTATCTATAAAGTCCAGGTTGCTACTAACAGTCTTTCTCTGTCACTTTTCCTGCAGGCATCCATTTGGTTATGTTGCAGCATTAGTCCTCATTACTCATGCACACCACAACACTACTGACCCCAATGATCTTCACGGTCCATGCACTTCTGTAGCTTTGCTATGTATTTAATTAACCTAAGTTTGCTTTATAAAGTACTTCTGAAAACAGTTACAACCTAACGAGCCAGTTTGTGATGATGTGATCAGTTAGCCACTGAAACTGTCATTTCTACGCAACATTAAAGGGCCTCACTAAAGACCCAATGAAACGATTTGAAACCCTTCCAATATCATTATTTTAAATGACTTTCATGTAGAGCATCGGATATACAATCTATTCTGTAGCAGCAACAAAGGTGATCAATTCAGCTAGCTGCCTGCTGTAAGGTTTTATTTTTCTACATGGGGAAACAAGAAGTGTAAGTGTAATTGCAGTGGCAATCTCCTGTTGTTTGTTTTTGGTGTTGGTTTTATGCAGTTTGTTGCTAACCTAATTTCCCCTGTGTGAACTGCTGTGTCTCACCTGGCAGAATTAAAGTGTTGGCTTTGGAGCAACATTATCTTATTCAAGCAGTGAAGTATGGGACAAAATGTTACAACAAAGCAGTGTCCAGTTTCTTCCCGGCAGACTCAGCAGCTTATGCATGATAATCAGCCGCGGGTTGCCTGTGTGCGTGATCGTGTAAATGTATAAGCATGACTGGAGGCAGGTGTGTGCTGGGTTGTTAGCATCAGTGGCGGGTTGTTCCTCCCAGCTTGACATAAGCCTCCCACAAAGCTCCTCTTGCTGATATGATGTGCTTTGTATGCAAAGTACAACAACCTTACAGGCAGTATAGGTATTCAAAAGGATCTTAAAAAAAAAAAAAAATTATTTGCAAAAAGTAGACTTGAAATAATTTCAATAAACAAAATATTGATACATACACATTTCTTTTTTTTCCATTTCAAACTACACTAGATAATTACACTGGAACATAGTCAAAGTTTAGAGTGAAAGTTCATTCTTGTTACCAAGTTACCAATTTTTTGTGGATATTTTGGTATGCTACTCTTTTCTTGAGATAGAAGGTGATGATAGCAATAATTCTCTTTTTCATGCTAAACTCGGACATAATGAAGTATGTGTGCGTGTGTGTGTGGGTGTGTGCGTGTGCGTGTGTGTGTGTGTGTGTGTGTGTGTGTGTGTGTGTGTGTGCGTAGGTATGTGTGTGTGTGTGTATTGGTACGCAAAGTCCAACAGTCTGCACGGCGGTCCCAGAAAGGAGACAAGGCTCCTGCATAGCCCTGATCCTCATCTCCTGAGTCAGTATCCGGTGTTGGGGCCGAGCCTCTGCCAGCTGTGGCATAATGCAAGCCTCATTAGGCCCTGGCATCAAAGAGACTGGCAGCAACCGAGCAACAGAGTGCCACAAACACACTTCATATCCTCTCAAACGCAGCAGGTGTAAGAGGAGTACACAAGACTGATCTCCATTACAAGCTAATGATGAAAGTTTGCAATATTCACATTGATTTAAACTTTGCTGTGTCACAGCTTCTTCACACAGAAATGTCTTTATTTGACAAGCTACTGCCTCAGCATCCCTGAATCAATAATAGTCTGGTATTTTTCAGCACAGTCCACCATGACTCATGGAAAACGAACATTGTAACAGACTGGTATCAACAGAGAGCCAGTGAGGAAATCAAAGCTGACTCTGATAACCTCAGCATTCATTGCGAGAAATGAATGGAGCGTCTAGCTTTTTAAATCTCTTTGACATCAATAAAAGATCTCTCTAATGGAACTAAAATCATTTTTCTCTGACAGTCTTATAGTTCAGTAAGTTTAAAGGATAAGTAGGCTGTTATTTTAGACTTTTCTTATTGTCAAAAGCTCCCATAAAAAGACAAAAACCACAATGAATTGATCCAACTAACATTGCTTACAAAGCCAGAGCCTGATAAAAGCTTATCTCTCTTTGCCATAACATACAACTCATACAGCTCTATTCTTGTCCTAAAAATATATTTCAATGAGACACACTGCTGTGCTGAATGACATGTTACTTGTTACATTATGATAAACATGGGAACTGTAGTTTATTTAGAGTCTATCTTTAAAGCAGCATCCGGCTGCTGTTAAAACCCATTACAGCCCCAAATGTGTAGTCATCCACAACTGGAAATAGTCCCCAACAAAACACACAATTTTATCCTGTTTGAGTAAAGTTTGTGAAAAATTAACAGTGTCCAGTCATTCAAGGTAATTACTGAACCACTGGTGAAACTATATTGTATGTATTTACAGATTTAGATCTTAAGCGGGAATAATAGGCTGAGACTAAGCGCCACAGATAGGAAAGAAAATGGAAAACCAACAGAATAAATATGCACAGAAGACACATAACAGCTCAATTATGTGACTTCTGTGTGGAGCAAAAAAACAGTTACATCAACAAATTATGCCCATCTGGCAGAGACTGATCCCTCCTCAGCCTACATTACGAGATCAGCGTGCGTTATGTGGGCACACAGCTCCAGGAGCACGATGCGCTCGTGATGCACAGGTGTCATCAGCAGAGTCACCCCCCCCCCACCCCCACTTAAACCCCAGATCCATCTGTTCCATTCATACCCAAAGGAGACAGGTCACAGCCACAGCGAGGTATTATGCGTTGACCGATGATCACCAGGTGCTAAGACCTTATTGCAAGGAGGAACTCTGTGAATACCGAATCAAAAAGGGGTAACAGCTTGTGATATCGCCAAGAGGTAAACGTCTTTATCAAGATGCTATTTGCCCATTTCTATACCGGATGATGTATTAGCCTGAAATGTTCAAGTGGATGGAGATAAAAAGTTCATCAGAGCTGTTTGCTGTGTAAACTGGCCAGGCTGTGTTGGACTCTTGAGTTTATACACATGGAAGGGCGATGAAAATGCCCTCTGTATATAGTTTGAAGATAAGAGCTGGCAGGCATCCAGCTCAGCGAACCCAAAACGCTACTGAGATTCCTAAGTCTCACAGCCGAGCTAAACTTCTAAGTGCTCCCAGAAGCAACATTTACAGCAAAGCCCAGAGCTTTCATCTGCCGTTTGTTTGTTATTATGAATGAATTCTTCATCTACTTCTCTGTTTAAAGGTAAGACATGTACATAAACTGCAACTGTCCATCCATAGTTACTGACTGACGACTACCTGTCTTTAAGCCTTGTTACCCATTTCAATGAGAGAGTGCTGTGCTCCAGTTACAGGATGGGGGGGGGGGGGGGGGGGGGGGGGGGGTTAAAAATAGGCCTCACTCAGTCACCACTTAGCCTGGCAATGTGGAGAACAGATTGTAAATGAGCACAGTGAAGTGCTTGAATGGCAGCCCTTGTTGCTTGCTCTCTGGGCCCTGACACACACACTGCATGTAAAGCAGTCACACACTGGTAACGATTGAGCAGTAAACACACTCATCATGTATTAAGGGGTCTGTATCGGGGGGGGCAGATAAGGACAACAGCAGCCGTGTTGCTCAAGGAGAGTGTGAGAACAAATTGTTTTAGTTGTATGGTTAGATAGCTTGATATCATATTGGAACATACTGGCCTCTTACTAAACACAAGAGTGTCCTTTTATACCGAGACTTCACTTTTGCCCTTTCCCTGGAGGCAGGTGAAACAGCTGAGGACACGTCGTTCTCTGTAACAGTGTTTGACAGATGACGCGAACCCAAAAGTGACCAGAAGATGGTTACAGACTAACAGGCTCGTGGCAGAAAAGCCTCGCAGGTGAGGCGTCGCTTGACACGAAGGGGTGAAGTGGTTCCTCCTCGCCATGAGGAATGTGGCGGACGACCGCTTACTGCACTTCTCTGGAGGTCATCTCCGCTTATTAATAGTCCAACAAATTAAATGCGAATTACAGCGTGCTGAAATGCTGACACATTCCTCTGCGTTATGTTCACAAAGCCACTGACAGAGTTGAAAATGTGGAAGCACAATGCTCCTTTTAAGTTAAGCTGTCTCACTTGTAGCTTTAATGTACAATGTAATGAGTAGTTTTGTACTAATTTGGGAGTGCAGCTTTAATAATTTCCATTTGTTCACTTTTGTAGTATTTACTATCTTGTTTCAATAATTACCTCAAATCCAAAAATATCCATTTGCCACCTCAACTTTAAATTCAGCATGTAAGTGAATAACATGAAAAAACATTATAAAAGATTCATCCACATCACTCTGGCTCTGCCTTTATGAACTTTCTTCCCTCTCTTTTCTCTATATGAGAAAATAATAAGCTCCTGCTTCATGCATAGTCCGTTAGAGGGAAGATCAATACCCCCTCTCATTCTCCCTGTGCTTCATTAAGCGCACCATGAGGCATCACCTCGACAGGGCTTGAGAAATGTGTTGGCAGCACCAGAAGTCTCCCTCCTAGTCGATGTCGCTCTCAGGGCAGAGCCACATGTCTTTAAACACTCTGCTTTAACACACAACTCTGCCTCAGAGGCAGACAGGAGCACATGTCTGACTGCTTCTGCTAAACCACGGGCTAAGTCACATTGAATTCTGATCCCGTGAGCTATGGAGAAGTGATTATATAGTGATTATACTAATGAAACACATAGAAGTGCAGAGGGCTACAGTGGCACTTTTCCTGTAGCCATACGTAATGTCCTTGCTAATCACAGTTGTTCTAAAAAAAAAAGGAAAAAAACACTTCACAGGAAATGTGAAATACATTTTGATTGGGCCTTTAATTCCGATAGCAACCAAAGTCTTTTACACAGTGCCATGTTATTTCCATTTGTAAACGTGTGTGTATACGAGGTGTGAGGTCATGCCAGACGAGGAGGCTGATGGGAGCACATGACCCAGAGTGTGACCCTGGTACTCTATTAGCAGAACCAACCTGCTCCTCTGCTGCCATTTGGCCTCAAGTCACCTAATAATTCACATGTTGGGCTACAGTGTGAGCTAATGGTACTCTGATGTCAACACACACTGCTGATGAAGTCCAGTAACCCGAAAGCCACGTCTGGTAGGAGAAATATGGTATAAGATTTCAAATGCTGCATAGTTTAACGTTCAGCAAGCTGGTCAACTGAATTTGCTCTAATGTGCTGTATTGCTCAGCTACAGTTCTAATATGAGTAAATATCTTGCACAGAGCATGGCTGTTGCGTTGAGTGTAAACGCTTATTCAGAAGATTTTCCTCCCTGCCAAGAATCTAATTATGTGAGAAATACTGAATGCTTGAAATTCTTTGGCATGAAAACTGTTGTATTTAAACATAATTAATACAATTAAGGGAAATTTAAAATGCTTCCAAAACATGAAAAAGCATTTGATATATATATACCTGGCTATTTTTCAAATGATTATTCTGCTGTGCACACACTTATTTGGCTATTGTTGTTCTTCAGACATATCTTCAAGAACACTGTGTGTATTTTTCTCCCATGTGAACTGTCTCTAATGTATTTCCCTGTGAAGCAGAATATTTGAGTGGTGAGGGATTTCAATCAATCCTTTGCATTTGATTGGACTGCTTTAAGTGGGCGTGGCACAGAGTTAAGTGCAATAAGGAGCTACATAGGATTATTGGCTCCACACACACCTCCCTCACCTGTTGTTAAATCAGGAGAATCACACACATATCTTCCTATGTATCTCCATATTACTACTAAGCTACCACGACCCACAGTTAAGTGCAGTTTTATATGACTTTTATATGATTTATATGCAGCTTGCTACTCACCCAAAGTCACAATTGATCGGTTGAACTTTTGTAAACATGCCTGAGTGCAGGATGAGTCATCAAATGTTTGAAATGGTTTTACAGGAAGAGAAAAGACAGGGATTTCGATGTAAAAACACTCATAATCATTTTTGACATATATAAAACTGTGAAAATGTATTTTTCATTTCACTGGGTATTTCAGTCGACATGACTAACATCTTGATGGGCCCCCAAAATTGCAAAACAGGTGCTCTGATTTATAGTAGTGAGGGTCTAAATTTTTTATTTTTTTTAAATCATCCATAAAAGCAAAGAGATGATGCAAACATTTATTTTTCCTGTTTCCTCCTCTTCAGACTCAGTTCTGCATGTATGTATCAGTGCTCTCCTGTTCCAGCTGCCACCACACCTCAAGCCGTGCCGCATGAAAGCGTTCTCCGTGTGCAGCTGTTGTCACATTCCCTGTCACCCCCTGCCAAGGGATGAACCTTTTTCAGCCTTTCCAGACACAACACCACCAACCCCTCGCCCAGCGCTGCCACAGCTAAGCTGACGTTTTGCCAGGGTCCAGACTGAAACTTGACATATGAGCTACGCTCGCGTACTGGCTCCTTTTGGTCTTTACTTAGCTCTGGGGTTGAGACAGCTGTGCCGCTGCCAGATTTACACCATCCTCAACAATTGTTTATGTTGCTGGTGCCTTTCAGAGCCAGGTGTAGTTTCTGACTACTCAGCAGTTTTGGGTTGTTTTTGCGATTCCCGCTCCTCCTCTTCATCCACCTCCCCCCCTTTCTGTGGGAAACTATTCATTTCAGCTTTCCCTCAAATCAATCAAAATATTGTTGATGGGAGTTTTGGCTCCCTGGTTGGTCTCTCCAGCGGTTTCTAAACATCGACTCCTAAAGTCTTCCCAAAAAAGTAATCACAGCTGTCAATCATCAAGGCCAAGTTAAACCCGACCAAATCACACCATCAATTCCTCGCAGCATAGACGACTCTGCACACCACGACTTATGCAATTAATACATCTCACTGAATGCACAAACACAACTGTGATCTAAAAAAGTGCATTTCCCTTTTTACTTGCTCAGAAATGTTGTGTTTGTGTAGAAATGTGGTCCAAAAACATGCAATAGTAACACTGCAACGATGGAGTAATTAAAGAATAAATGTTACAAGCCGCAATCAACTTTCTGAATGTTTCAAGAAATTTGAATCTAATTGAAATTCTCCTCAAATCAGGCTTGAAAACTATAATGTGGTCTCCAGGGAAGACCTAAGCCTCACTAATAACATTTCCGCACACATTCTCAGGGGAAACTTCTCAATTTGCTGCACCGGCGCATTAGCGAAGGCAGAAATATGCTTAGGAACGAGGAACGCCGGGGCCCGTCGTAGATAAGCCCCTCAACCCCGAATGATTTCATTAACACCGAGCGAGATAGATTGTGAGGCAGGCTAAACCCACAGGCACGTATCAGTGGGGGGAGGGTTTAACCTGCCACAGTGAGAAGATGAAAACTTAAGCATCTCCTCAGACAAATTTCCCTTGTCATAAATTGAACGCAAAGACTCAGTCACGGCCTCATGCTCGACACGACGGGGAAATTCTTATCGCAGGTGTTTGTGCAGCACTTGTCACTGTGACGCCAATTTAACTGCAGCATCCCACGCTTCATTTAGTCCAAGGTAAAGACTTTAGGCAGATTAAAAACTAGCTCAAGAGAGGTGAATCTACACTAGATGGGAGAAAAATTTGAACTGACACTAGCCGATATCCTCACAAAACACAGGACAGAGGAGGACATGCGGGATCAGAATGTTAAATGAATTAAGAAGGGCAGCAAGTACAGAGCTGGGAATGGCCTTGTATAAAGATCGATAAAACAAACTAATTGATATTCATAGGTTATCCTGCCTGATATTCAGCGATGAAAAAAGCCAGTGAACTCATAAGAATAATGCAAAGAGGTACATTATAACTGATGCATTATTAACCATCTGTTGGTAAAGTGAAACTGAGGTAGACTTTCAGTCAGAGAGAGAGAGAGAGAGATGGGCGGATGGTCTACTGAGATATTGAGCTGAATAAATATTCGACTGGAACTTCAACACAGTCGACATGGAGCAATCTGGTTAACATGGCTGTTGCTGCACATTCACAGATGTCATCCGTCACACAACACACAGCTTGAGTCCACAATGGAAGGAACGGCACCCCGAGTAGCGCAGTTTGTAGAAAGATTATTCAAACCCTGGCATTGATACAATGATTGTTATGTTGACGAGTAGACAAGCACTGCATTGTGTGTTATGTGATTTCTGGTTATTCCTAGATACTGGATCCCATTCATTATTCAGTCATTATTCAATGTGTCTTTGAGAAAACGACTTCCTGGAATTAAACAGGGGTCAGTTTAGACCTGGTGATCAGTCACCCGTGTTCATAAGCAGGGCAGCACTCCTTTATAACTATCAAAACAATTTGAGGGATCAGCTGGATTTGGCCGGGTGGCTAATAGTTCCACAGCAGTTTAATCATGACTTTAGCAATTATTCACACTGCTGAGAGTGCCCACGGGGTGCTGTGCAGCAGACTAAGAGCACAACAAAGTCTGCCGTTCATGTCACGTCTCATCAAATGGTTTAACGTGGCTGAACTAGCTGGGTGCAATTAGGTCACTAAATTGGATCACCATATGCAGGTCGGATTAAGAGTCAGTTCACCACTTGTTGAGCTTTGGGTCTGTTGATATTTTGCACATTAACACATTTTCAGTCAGTGTGTGTGTGAGGTCTGAGCTTGTATTGTTTTTACCAAAAAGGTCACGTTTTAGGTTCCAGCCCGACACGGATCATTTCAGTCATTCCCTCGAGACAAAAGACAAAACAAGCAGAAAACATCCTCACCCCGGAAGAGATAAGACAGGATGAAGCTCCTTCCTTGTGCCTTCAAGTCACAGACAGTCAAAAGCACTTAAAGCTGCACAACACCACATCACGCTACCTTTCAGACACATTTGGACCACAAAATTGGCTGTTTGCTAAGCCTTGTCCTAGTTGATGTTACTACTCCTGTCAAGTTTGCGTTGCAGGACATATATTTTTAACAATAATAACACATTCACCATTTTATTTCATTTTTGAAACAATGAGTCCTTCATTTCAGACAGGTGGACAAATCGCGCAGGCTTCTTATTATGGCCAGTGACCAGCTTTAGCTAGCTAGCTAATTAAGCTAATGAGTTGGTTGAAAATGGCGTCTCTGGTTGACTTTTCAACATTTTTAGCTGACTTATTTTAAAGTGATAATCTTATAGACATAGATTTATATGATAAAATGATAAAAGCTTGAGGCTAAAGCTACTGTTTGGAAAGCTAACGTTAACTATCTTGGGTAACATTAGTTGAGGTTGCTATAGTGTAAATGTCCCTAGATACGATAAAGAGTAGGACAGAGCTAGTCGTTTTAAAAGTAACCTGTAACCCCTGAGTTATTAGTGATTTGCTCCTTAGCCGTGAAAGTAATGCTCAGTTACTGTAGGTAGTAAGCTAGTTAGCCAGACATGCTAACAATTACAGCTTATTAGAGCAGATAAACACACTGTTTACTGTATCCTTGACACTTTTTCTCTTTAGCAGAGTAGGACCCAGATAGGACCCACCGGACTCTGACCGTGAAAACGACAACGAGGAGGTAAAAATGGAAGGAGCTGAGCTGGTTGCCACGTTTCAGGTTTGTGTATTCTTGTACATGGCGGTGGACGTTATGAACTTTTTTACGGCAGTGTAGACGCTTTCTACTACTGTTCTTCTTCTGCTGGGTTTTTAAAATGTTTATTTTAGCGCTTTCTGTTGACGCCACATCCCGTTTCGAGTATACCCAATCTGCACCGAGTAAACCTCAAGCCCCACCCTGGGGTTTTTCGGGGCTGAATGGAGTACCTACCCCGAGGCAGGGACTTGGTTATCCCCTGTAAAATTTCCGGGAAATTGTCCTCCGGGGGAGGTTCCTGCTATGGAGACACGCACCAAGGGCCACGTCCCCATAAAATTACCCTGAATTTCCGGCAGTGGAAACGGGCTAGTGACTGGACAATTGCTGTTACTGGGAGGAGTTAGGGAACAGACAATTCCACTGAGATAAGATGCAAAACAAACTGAACACATCATCACCCTGAAAGAGATAACGAATGCTTCCCTGGATCTAAAGCATTAGAGCTACACATTGCCCGACAAAAAAAATCCAGACCACCCAATTAAAAAGTGCTTGACTGACCCATATCTAATTAAAATATGAAAAAGTGCTCTATATACATAACACTAATAGAGCCTAGGTATTGTTTCAGTTATATGAGCTCGTGTAGTTTCAGTATGTGTTTCACGGACCGTCATGTGTCTAAAGAAGTATGAGTGAGAAGTAAAGAATTCTCTGCTAACAGACTAACACATTTCCTGTCCTTGTTTTTTCAGTCAAAGATAGAGCAGCTATGACTTCATCAGCTGTATATGGATAGCACTCACAAAAATTGCAGGCTTTTCTGCAGAATTTTGCACACCGCTGGGCCAAAGAAAACAGAGTAACAGAGGAAATCCACAGCTCGGAGCTGGCTGGCTGCACTGCAGGAGAGGGTTCAGAGTCCTGTCTCTGTCACAACTGTGGTCAACAACTTCCTTCCCTGAGATCAAGAGTATTTAATCACTGCACATTTTCATATTGTCTGTCAAATTGAGTAATGAAAATAACACGGCTGTACAAGTGAGGGTCTGTTACTGTTTTGTAAAAGCAACAATAGTTAAATAAAACAATCCATGGGACTAAATTTAAGTAACTTCAAAAACTTTCAGAAGTAGCTTTCCAAACCATTTTTGTATAACGGCAGGAGTTAAAGTGAGACTATGAAACTTCTGAAAGAACAAATAACACGATATTCCCCTAACAAATTAAAAATTGAATTCATAAGCAATAAAACACACTCTTCAGTTCATTAGCTCATGGCGGTTAATGTTCGCAAAATTTAGATATTGCTGTAGAACCGACATAATTGAGTCTTTTTTGTTGAGTTTACAACTACTTGTGCTACTAATGTTTTAGCATTTACCAGTTTCCTGTAATTGTCACTTGGTGCCCCAGTGGCTGCTGTTAAAAAAATGCGTAGGCTCACTTAATAGCCAAAAAGTCCAACATGACGTTATATTTGCCTTTCCTGTTTCCATATTGTCAGAAAAGATTATGAAAGATATGTTAAAGCTGTTTTAAAAGGCTTGGGTTAAAGGCACAAAGCAGCTAATGAACCTCTTAATGCATAAAACAAGAGCTTGTTTGTGCTTTAATGGCTCCTTTGTTCACTTACTATGGTAAACAAATCAAGCTATGATAATCACCCCACCTCTAACATCCATTATCCTGGTAAGACTCTATTGTCCATCTATTTTTGTGTGCAGGTACATAAACAAAAAAGGACATGTCTATCTATAAGTGCATGGTATTTTGGGGCTGTAATACATGTTAATACTAAACTGATGCATATGAATAAACGTAATAAAAGTAATGTGAAATGGCAGACGTGACAGGATAAGGTCGCCTCTACAGTGAACTACAAAGGGAATGGGAAAAAGGCTGGGCAGGCTGGAGCCCCCTGGAACCATGGCATCAAAGACCAGAGCAACCGCTTGCATTTATAAAATGTCACCTAACACACATTAGACTGATACATTGGTGCAATATTAGCTTGGAATATGTTATATATTTGGCATGGAATGATCAAATTGAAAATTATGTTTTTATTGTATTAAATACTGCAATGCACACCACAAAGACTGTACTGATTTCCACCAGAATTGTCTTAATCTTCTACAAAGGTATGCAAATTTTATCAAGCCAGTTAGTCGGTCCGCCTCTTTGGTCCAAACTGAAAATATGTCAACACATATTGGATAGATCACAATGAAGTTGTTTGCAGACATTTGTGGTTGGCAGGAGATTAAGATAATTGCACTTATATGATCTTAAAACCACTTTCATCTGGTACCACCATGAAGTTGACATTTTTAGTTGAGTGCAATATCTTGACTACTATTTCTATTAAATTTGGTACTTGGATGACTCCAAAAGATAACTCCAAAACAACTGTCATATAGATTACCATGAAATTTGATACATAAATGCATATTACCCACGGGATGTATTGTAATAACGTACTTGACTTTTCATCTAGCAGGATCATGTTTAGCATCAATTACCAAAATGTAGTATGGCAACATGGTTTAAAATGTCATTATCTTCATCATCAGAATGCCAACATTTTTAATGTGAGCACATTTGCATGTTGACTTTCACATTTTGATCAAAGTACAGCTATGCACACAGCTATTAGAGCCTCTAGTGTTTCCTACAAATAGGCGTGCCATCAGATAATTTGTATGAAGCTATAATAACATTAAAAATCTTCATATAGTGACTTTAAGTTAACTGTATTAGTATCTGGACTGGTCTACAGCAGCTTTATAGTCGAACTTCACTATACACAGTTGAAAGACAGCTGGGCTTTGTTTGCTGGTTTGACTCATCTCCACTGACTTCTAAAACCACATACTTTAAAAAGTACCAAAGCTGCGGATGACCTTCCCGGATAAACACAGTCTATCTGCCTGTCTTCCTCTGTGTCTCAGAGATGGACTTGGCTTCACTCTTCACTCTAAACACAGTGAGTCTCCGCTTGCTACAGACTCCTTGATCTCTCAGAAAGTCACTCCAGCAGAGGGTGTTAAGATGTAGAGCTCTGTTTCTACTTATTACCAGTCATGGTCTCCTTCTGGCAAAACAACATGAGGGGAAACAGGGTGGAGACACCCAAGGAGGGAGAGGCAGGAGGTCTAAATTAATCCCACATGTTCCCCATAAGGAGCCTTTCCAGGCGTCCTTGGCCTATTCGACTGGTTAGAATGCGGTGGAGTACAGCAAACTCTGAAAGCACCTCGCTGCACTTTCCCGCACTTTTCGCCCACACACTGCTGTGCACTGAGTCCACATGGATTCATTTAGGTGAAACATGGCATCACAAGGCACAATTTACTTTTTTGGCAAGCACCAGCACTCCAGAAAGCCACTGCTTCAGAAACCAAAAGGACCTTGTGATTGCAGTGGGAAAGAAAACGATTGTAAAATGTTTATCCAACTCTGTTGCTCTAGACATGAGATGACAGATTCTGACCAATTTTAAGACATTTCCTTGCTGCTCTACAAGGCTTTTACATTTGCCAGATTCACATATACTATACAAGAACGCACAAGCAAAAAACAACACAAGTTTAGTGTTTGGCAGAAAGAATCTGGGGTAATTTTAGAAAGCACTGATTTCTATTCAGGCTTGATATTTGCTGGAAAATCACACTTAAAATATGATTCACATCTTGGTTTCCTTATCACCTGCTGTTCCAGATTGGGGTGTTCATGCTTTTATTCATTTATAATAAATCATGCTAATATGCAAACAATGATCTCACCCGGTCAATGACATATGGTCTTATGCAAATGGGTAAGTAAGCCAAACAAGCTTAG
Organism: Scomber scombrus; assembly: GCF_963691925.1. NCBI lineage: Eukaryota > Metazoa > Chordata > Actinopteri > Scombriformes > Scombridae > Scomber > Scomber scombrus. The sequence continues at coordinate 7,346,667 of NC_084973.1, forward strand.
GAGCTGTCAAATATGATCATTACAATGGAACGGCTAACTATTTATAATATAAGAACTTTTGAAAATGACAGAAGAATCCAATCAGGAAAATTTGCCCAAACTTGAAACTAATTTTAATACGGCACTCATTTGTGTTTGTGTGACATGCACTGTAGACAGTGCCCTGCTCAGTGATGCATGCTTGGGAGTAAGTGAAGAGGATCTGTCAGCATTATCTTAACCTAGTTGTGGAGCAGGGACTGGGGCCGGGATGGAATGAGATTAGATGACCTGGCCTTTTATTCTCTGGGCCTCGTTCACTCATCAATACCAGCGGAGGCAGACTGCTCAGACTGTATGGAAGCTTTGCCAGCAGCCTGCTGTTCAGCCCTACTTGAACCCTGCTGGAGAGAAGATGAGGTGGTAGCTCAGGATTACATTTTTCATCAGTATAAATTCACCTTTGCACAGTGGTCCAATAAAACACTAGCCACTAACTATACTTCTCTCACTGGTTGCAATATAACAACACCTGCTCCTCAAACACTCATTGCTGTAAAATATAAAGAGTTGGATGCAGAAATGGTTTTATGGGTATAAAGACCTGGATGATTGTAATTCTTTAGCAGGCTCTTGCGTGTAATCGGCCGGCAGATTGGACACAGCAAGAAGCAGGAGAAGTGACGGTCCAGAAAATCTGGTCTCAGTAGTTATACACAGAAACAGTGAAAAAGATAACAATGATGAGAAAATTTAATTAACTTCTTTACTTTTTCTGCAGTCTCTTCAGCAGTCTTTCAGGGTCCTTTGTTGGACTACCAACCCCCAACAAGAACCTCTACTCTACAGTATTTCTCTGAGGAGATACAACAGCTGGACATACCTTGACTCGATGGACATGACTGATATATGGCACAAGCATGGGCCTGCCATGGTGGACAGGACTGGTTTGTGTCTGTATACTAGCTGTATCTTAATTAAGGGAATCTTATTCATAACTCCCTAAGATCCACGCTGTTGGTTCATTATTAGATCAAGAAACAGAGTCTGAAGTCTGAAACTCACATTTGATCCTGTTACTGTCAAGCTGTCAGCAGCTTAAAACAAAGTCAGTCAACATTCAGACACAAGCTCCCACTGGAGTAACAACATGAGTTCTCTTCCTTTCTTCAACAATTGAAACAAGTCTCTTGGTGTCTGATGTTAGACATTGATAAACTGTCAACAAATCCATCCAAAAGTATCCAGAAAAACTAGCTAGCTACATGACTTCTCTTATTTTGGAATGTTTGAAGCTGTGCTTAGGGATGCTCAAACATTTGATATGCAATTGCAACATTAGACTATTTCTCATTTAGGGACTCCCTAGAAACCTCTCAAGGACACACGGAGCCCCTAAATACCACTCGGCACACTGCTGTCTACCAGTGGTATGTGCATACAGTATCAACTATAGTTGAGTCTCTAAATAAATATGCTCCACATTATAAATGGAGACAGCAACACTGTGCAGATGGATTTAAATAGAAAGTATCTCAGCTTGGAGCTATATGATGCACATCAAAGTTACAGAGTTATAATTCTGCTTTTGTATTGATGAAAGTGGGACATAGAGGGTGAACCATGACACAAGGACAGACTATTTTCAAGGATAAATCATTCACAATGAATAAAGTGTTTCAGAACAAGGAAACTTCTGCATTCTGCATCACCTTGAAAAGAGGTGCAAGGGCAGGAACAAAACTACACTGCCACAAGCAATGAGAGTATGATGTAAAAGTTTGGGTTGATATATAATTGTGGCCTAATTTTCTGCATTAGCTCAAAGTGAAATAAGGCCCCTTCTCCATTCATTATTACCTGTTCCCTAAAGTACCTTCTGAGGGCAGAATTGACACAACCCTGCACTGCAATTGTGAATCTCCAGGTCCTCATTCTAAGGTGCTGATGGATGAGGACCTACAGAGGAAATTACATCGTTATCTAATCTGACAAAAGCTAGCCACACCACACCGACCTGCTACTGGTTTTATCCTCAGTGAAAAAAAATGCAGCAGTTATCTCTACAAACCAGGAGACTGCGCCGCATGGATTTTAAGCAAAGGGGATCTTTTGGGCCTGGTGAACTTGTAAGTCCATCAGCTACTTTTGGCCTTGTCAGTTTTCAGTCAAGATTATCATAGTTTTATCCTCTGTGTGACATGAGGACAGGATTCCTCCTTATCCAACTCAGTTGAGGGGCTGAAATCTAAGGCTGTGACAGTATGTGAGGACAGAGGTGTGGAAGAATTTCAGCGAATGTTTCTGATAGCGAGATGAGTGGGACATGTTGAAGATGAATACTGATGAGCTTTCCTTAAGGAGGTAAAATTTACTACTCTCATGGGAAACATGAAAATATTTTTGTAAAGCTCACTCAGAGGTTAAAGGTCAGAAGTTGTGCGGGCATGTTACAAATTCCTGTTAATTTCTCAGGATGCTTTACAGGACTATCACATCACAGAGGTTGACATTCTCCAGTTTCTAGATTCAATAGATGCTTATTCATCAGTGCATACACTGAAAGAGCTACTAGGGCGTATTAGTAACATGTCAATTGGTAATTTTCCTCCTTCGGAGAAATGCACTGCCCTCATGACATCTTAAACTTGGCAATAAATCCTCCATCACACATTTAAATAAACAAACTAAATCCAAATCCGCCCCAACGCCACAATGAGCAATATTTAAAACAGGCAGCCAAGATAGTCTGGCTGCCACAGCAAGCATAAACATGATGAGTTAAACCAACAATTCATTTAACTACAGTCAAACACAGGATCTTACAGAGCCACTAACGTCACACAGGAGGAAGGCAAACGGGCTCTAATGGACACTAATACCAAGCAGCGAGGCATTGTTGATTAGGAGCTTGTTTACTGAGCCCCTTGCAAAAAGACACCAGCACCTCAGCATACATAATCACATGCAGGACGGGGATTAGGATAAATGACCAAGCATTCAGTTATGCGTTTAAACCTTCAATTAATACTGCACAGTAAACCATGACGGTTAAAGGCAGCAGAGTGGAGAGGGGAAAGGTGAACACTTAGAGAGGGGCTGGAGCCTCAGTGGAAGAACAAGTATGAAATTACAGTAACATTTAGCCTTGGCATTTGAATGTTAAAAACGTACATACAGTTCAAAATAGTAAAAAATAAGATAATTATTCTAAAAAAGGGATAATCCTGGTTAGTTTACATTACAAGCACCTCATACACTATTTAAAACTGTCTCATAAAAAGGTTCAATACTGAACCACAGGGAGTCATTTCCCCTAAATCAAAGAACCACTTAAACCACAAAAAAGGTTCACTATTAAATTTGTGAAGAAAATACCAAGGAGGAGAGCTTTTGGCCATTTAGTTGGTAGCACTCTCTTTATAAGGGGTCCAAGCACAACTGTGTTTTTGCTAGGTTTTGTAGCAATATTACATTTGTTTTTCCCTTTAACTATCTGTTATTTAATCTTCAGTATGAGCACTTCAACAAAAGATATTTCAATGGAATTATTCTCTAATAAGACGTTAGCTAAATGTCAGTTAAGGGTAACAATTACCCAGCCAACTAGCTTGTTTAACGTCTAATGTTTCATGTGTTATGTAAAATAAAGAATTTTAGAGAACTGTACATGGTAAGTCTAGTAATGTGGAAACTATTTCACCTCCTAGGTTTTGTAAAAGATACTTTAATTCAAGAAAGCAACTAGCTTGGCTAACGCTCTGTAACGTTAGCCACAGCAGTGGGGTCAGCAACAAAGCAGCAGAGTGTAACCCTCGTTTTAGTAACACTTCTCAAAATTAGCTGTATTCGGCTGGTGCTGCTGAAATATTAATTTATGAAATGATGAAGGGAAATTTAAAGATCCCCTACAGACATGTATCAAGATACATAAAAACACTCTGCTTTGAATAATAATTTGTGCCTAGCAAGGTTTTTCCCATCAAAAAAACATTCACTTCATTAAAATTCTTAAAATGACATCTACACCAAGTGCAGCTGAAAATTAAGACCTATCTATATCACACTAGCTTTTATTTTAATAAATGTGGTCCAGTTTTAGCTCAGATGCCTTTTCTTTACTTCTATTACTACCACTGTGATTGTGAGAGAAGTTATTGTACTGCATGAATGAGGTGCCTTATTGAACAATTTCACTCCAAACACCAGTTTGTCAAGCCTTTTACAGTAGAATAAAGATTCTAAATAATGACTCCTGTAAAATGGTTGGATATGACATATATGTACCAAGATATGACCTAAAAAGCTTCAATACTGAACCACCAGCTTTAAAAGGTGAAATGGTAAACTGTCATCGCCCTCTTTTACATCCTTCTGCAACTCTGCACTCCGTCAGCTAACACATCGGAAATACCTTGAGATTAAAACTCTCTACAAGACCTTCTGAGCGGAGTAAAAATGCAGAACAATGCATTCAGTAGCATCTGAATAAAGTTTGATTGAATGGATGCACAATGAAAAGCAGGAAACAGATGTGGAAGCTGAAGATTAGATTCCTGTTCACATAGGCAGCTCTGCTCTCAGTCTGGAGATACGCTGGCAACAAATGCCACCATTGACCACATCTCTCATAATTCACTGCCACACCACAAAAAAGTGCTGAACACAGTCTTGTCCAGATAATCAATTGACAGTTTCCATTCATCCATCCATGTGTACTATAAAGTGTGGCCTATTAGGCTTGGCAACAAACGATAACAGCTGGCTTGGCTGTTCTGTGTCTAGAACAGGTTATTCATCTGACGTATGATCAAGGGCAGTGATTAAGGCATTCTGAGGAATTACTAAAAGGTAAAAGAAAGCTTCCTCATTGCAGCCACACAGAGCTGGGCCACATTTAGACATAGCAAGAGGTTTAAACTGCTGTATAATAGAATCTCTTTATAGACACAGATAAGGCTTGGATAATATTGTTGTGGCTAAACCACGACTAAAAGCTTAATTTATCACCAGGTTTTTTTGTGATGAGTGGTGGTCATGCTGTGGAGACATAAATAATTCTATACTAATGCGCTTTAATTCAATCTCAGTGGGAAACACAAACAGTCAGGCGTCAGTAAGCCAAACACTGTGACACCATGGGCAGTGTGTGTGTGCCAGTTCTGGCCACAGGTCTCACCCTCCATTGCCCATATGACACCAAGTAGCCTGTTGGCAACACTAAGATATTTAACACACCGAGTCCTGGGCATAAAAAAATGATTTTTTCCCTCTGGACTAGAATAAGCAAGGTCAACAAGCGGGAATTAAAAATGTCTCTATTTTTTCACTTGTTGCACATCAAGGATCTTTTAGATAGAGACAATGTATCACAAACACTGTTTTGTGGTTTGTAATGTGCATATGCAGCTTGGCTCTCTAGCCAAAGACAAGACTATACTGAGCTCAACATAATGGACTCTGTTTGAGAATAGGGAGACATGGCCTAGTTTGGATGTGTACTGCTCCCCAGGGGGTTCCATTATACTAGACTCAATCCTTTAGGCCTTTTACTGTGAAAAGAAGGAGCAACAGAGTAAAGTCTTAATCCTTGCTCTTGAACCATCTGCTGGGGGATGAACCCTAACGTGTTGGTTGATGTGAACCCCCGCAAAAGTACAATTTTTTTTTTTTTTTTTTTTAAATCTCTGGGAATCAAAAAATCAGACTTCTGTTTTGTGAACGAAGTGACTGAATTGCAAAATCCAATAAAACTGTCACAAATTCATTGTACACCAAGACCTGCAAATTAGGCCATTTGTTTATGCAAAGCCCTCAACATAACAACAAGGAGTGATGGGATTTTAGAGCTACAATCCAAGCTACCTGGGCAACCCACAAATGCCATATGTTTCCTCCAGTCAGGGTGCAGCGGAAGCATTATCAGTGTTTTCCAGCATCCAAAGCAGATTAGCTTTAAATGAATTAATTGTTTGAGTACACAACAACATTAGACCCACAGCAGCTATTAGTTAAAAGCATATGAGGTAGAAATCTGTATTTAAAATATTATGCAAATGCAGTGACACATTATCTTGACATCCAACAAGTTCCCTTGTGACATTTGTTTTAAAACACTGTAAAACCACCCAACCTTGGATGGGGAGGAATCTCATTCAGTCTGTATAGGAAAATGTAGTTGGATGATGTAGCCCTACAGTCCTTATTCTGGCTCCAATGTTCCCAAACTGATGTTCAGGCCCCCTCAGGGTTTCTTGGAGGATGTGAGATTGAGGTGACGTGGATATCACTGATAATCCGTTCACCTGAGGGTTAGCACTAGGGGAGAATGTAAGTGGGGATGATGATTCAGAACAGACACACCACCCTGCCTCTCCCTCTGCTCTCATCTCCCTTGCCATAGTGTCAGCTCTGTATTTACGTCACAGCACTAAACACCTCATTTATCAGATAAAGGGGCCTGGGGCGAAAGTCTGTCTACATGGGGGTATACCTGATGTGATTATGATGCTTGTTGATGGGTTGTGCTGATATGTAATCATTCTCCTGATTGCTGCTGGTGTGGAATGACAAGCATAGTCACAAGCTTGACAGATCATCTGACTTTGAGAGAGTAAGAAACCTGTTGGCCTGGATCAGAGCTTGCACATATACCTCAACTCAGCTCATCACATTTCCCTTATAAGAAAAAACACAAATTCCTGTTCACATATTGGGTCAGATGGTAGTAGATTTAATTAAACCAAGCTGGGGACCCTTGCAGGACCCCACTTTGGGAGCTGTTAGTTTAGGATGATTGTAATGCTTATTGATAGGCTGTGTGACACTGCAACAACCCCAAAATGAGTGTGCATGAATCAAACCCAACCGCCTGCTGAGCCAATGCAACCATTTTAATTCTATCAACAACTGCCTGCGGCTTTTTATTGCAATGGAAAGTGAGTATCTGCGGCCTAAACTGTGGGCTCCTGGACGATCACAGCGTTGTTGAACTTGCACGGCTTACTGGAAGTTTGCCTTGCAGGTATTATGGCTGAATGGTCTTACTGAGGCTGCACAGGAAGGCGAGCACAAGGCTGCTTTTTCTTTTTTTGCAAAACCCATTTCAGAACCGCTGCGAGATTTCCCAACGGGACAGAAAGAAAACCACTTATTCCACCTAAGTGACTGAATCCACCCATGCAAACTTCGAGCTGCCATCCACTTTTGCCTGTGTCATCTGGATGGCACACACTGTATGGAAATCCCGCTATGCACAGAACAAGAAGCGATGCAAACTTACGTGAAAACGAAAAATAAAGTGGTCGATCCCACAAGGAGTGTGGCAGCTGTGGACACTGGGATGTATTTGGTGGGTTTAAATCTCTTTCCAGCGCTGTTGGGCATTCTGTAATTTCCACATTCCTCAATTATTTATTCCGATTGGAGTCGCATGTAGAAAAAAAAGATCCAGTGTGCAAATATATAGCTCTTTCTGTGGCTATTAAAAGGTACAAGCAGTCCGTCTTTGCTACCGTTGAAGCCGCATAGATCCTAAGATAGAGAGAGGCAGGAATACACAGAGCTTTCTGAAAGCCTGGAAATCCCACCCTTGCAATCCAGCCCACTGGTGAGGTCACTGAACCGCTTGAAAAGGTGGAGCCTCTCTGCAAACCGTGCAAGTGTCTGCAGAAGAAAATGACCGGTGTTGTAACGACGACTACTCTGCTTTTTACCTCAGGAAGCATTTTAGTTACTCTGCAATTTATATTTTTCCCCTTAGAGATTTTGCGAATATAAAGCACTACCTCTCTTGCAGGTTGAACTATTTAAAGACAATTGTTTGAACTATTTAAGCATGCTATTTGTGTAATTAATATTATATTGCAATGTGTATCAAAGTTGAGGAAGGATAGCAGTTATCACGTCTTGGAAACACTGCAGGTGCATCGGATCGGCAGCAGCACCAAATTCCATGTAATTTATTGCAGTTTATTGTTGTTTGTCCTCCTATAAACATTCACACATGGACAAACCGGGTATAATAGCTTTAACAAAAAAGTGTAATCCCACTCTTGAATTCGGTGTGATTATTGTACACTAATAGGGGATAATTTACATGAAAATTCAGTTGATAGAAATAACCATTTGAGCCACAGTCTTCCATCGCCGCAATAGACTGTGGGAAGTAGTCGGACTTTCTTAATACAGTTAAAATGTAATTGAAGTTATGTATTGTGAGGCTTTAAAGTCTTAAACGGTGTCAATAGTTCATACATTTGGCTCAATTTAATTGTCGTGTGTTGAATAGAGTTTGCAAAGAGGGAAGAATAAATGACAATGTACCACTGTGGGTTTATGGAGTAGGGCGCCCTCCAGTGGAAAGCTTCTAAATGTATGTGAATACAACTGTTTTGGTTCGCACTGGCCACCGTAGTGTTTGTAGGAAGCTGGCTAGATTAGCTTGCCATCTCTTCTGCCGAGTGTAATTTTAGTTTCCCCCGCCGCATGGTACAGATTGGTACCAGAAAGAGCGTGTATTTATATTCCTTGCTCGAGTTGGAATTAACAACTATAAGCCTTTTAGTAACAGAAAACCTTGTGAGAAGAGACAACGTTGCTCCTCGTGAACGGCACACCAGTTAAGCTCCGCTAATTAGCTAGCAGTAGTTTGCTGCTTGGTTGGGGGGTCGCAGGATGTCTTATAGGAAAACTTTCAAACTTATCAGTGGCTTCGCCGGAGGCTCCGCGCTGCTAGTATTCGCTGCTGCCGCTGCAGACTCCCGCGGATACTTCGGCGAGCAGCGCGGAGAGACAGCGAGCCGGTGGCCGAAATTCACCGTCCTTCAAGCTGCGCAACCGGCGTGGACCTCAGCCAGCCACACACCCGCCCCGACGGGACACGCCTGGGACTTCAACTGGGATAAGTATGAGCCTCCACACACGCTCTGTGTCACGACTGCGATGATATGCGCAAAGATGTTGTTTTTATGTTCTGTCCGTTTTGTAAAGCACACTTTTGTTTGGGTGCAACGCCAAATCTTGTATTCGTGTGACAACAGCTCATCCAAAGGGATATATTTTGGTTAAGGACTTAATTGTAGAGGAGACACCTCAGTGGCAGGTTGAGGCACTCTGTTGGCAGTTGATAGACTCGCTGTCAACTAGGGCAGGCCCAAATTTGTATGGTTTATCAGAGACATCATCTGCCACGAGTCTGTTTGAGGATGACTGTTGAGCAACCATGCTATACTTTCGTTTTTCATTCATTTATGTATTTCCTTCCAACAAGGATGTTTTGATTTCGCTCGTTTTGAAATAAAAAGGATCAAAACAAGTCTTGACTAATTCTCCGTTTTGTTATTGCAAGAGATGAACATGAAATTGTGTAATCATGGGTTTAAACATAATTGAGGAAAAACTAAATAAAGCAGAGTGACAAGACACACTAACAGTCAAGTGGTGTAAATATTAAATAAAATAGTATGGCATGCTCTGGTAGCTTACAGGTTAGACAGATTCTTCATAACCACTTTGAATCTTTCTCTCTCCCTTAGTTTTTTCCTGTCATATCTACACTGTCTCTATCATAAAAGACATAAAGTGCCCCACCCTCCAAAAAAGTGTTCAGAATATATCTTACATTTACTCCACTGGTGTCAGTGTCAGACACTAGCTGCCTCACTCTTTACTAATAATGACTTCTGTAGTCATTTCTTACGGTCAGCTACAATAATGAAAAACAAACCCTCTGTTTCATTATTGCAATGTTACAGGGACAGTGTAGATATGACAGAAAAACATACAGGGAGAGAGAGAGATGGGGGTGACATGCAACAAAAGTCAGCTGTCAGATTCACATCACTGATGTTGCGATAAGTAAGCATGCATCTTAATCAGTAGGATATTAAAGCGCACCGTATTATTACGTTTTAATATTTACACCACTTAACTATGTCAGTGTTAGTTTTAACTTTGCTGCTGGTGCTGCTTGGATGTCAAAAATAAGTTTTGTTTACATAAGATTCTGTTTACATAACACAATTTCACTCTTGTAATAGGAAAAAGGGAGGATTAGTAATAACTTTTTTTTTTTTAAACGGGCAAAATCATAACATCCTTGGTGGAAGTAAGAACATAAAATGAATGAAAATTAAATTATAATGTGGTTACGAAACAGCCATCCTAAAATAGACCTGTCCTGATTAAAAAAAAGAAAAGAAGACCCAGGAAATTTGGTTGACTTGTCTTTGAACTTCCAACAGGATGCCACTGAGGTGACACTATGAGGATCCTGGTCTTAATGAATTTTAGCTCTTGCTTAATGACCAAAGTTATACTTGACATTTTGGATGTATGCTGAATCTAAGAGTGAGTCTTAAGGAGCTGTAAGAGTTCAAGTCCCGTATTCTAAGAGGTACATTGTCGCTGAAAAGCAAGTCTGGTATTAATAGCTTCTTCTTTTTTTTTTTTAAAAACGTCTTTCTTTAAAAGATCTTTCCATACAGTCCTGAACAAGATAAATGGACGTTTCTCAATGTATTTTACTGACCATCTTCTTAAATTATAGTTATGTTAACCCAGTTTTCCAATTTAACCATGAGAGACTAAAGCTTCTTCTAATCCCAAGATCACTGTCGTCTTAACTCTTTTCAGGAGAGACCCATCTGCACTGACCAATGGGAAGAAGAAAGAGAGTGCAACTGAAGACCCCAGCTCGGAGCAGGACAACGGCAAACCTAAAGCCACACGAAACATCCTCCTCATCAGACACTCCCAGTACAACCTGAGCGGGAGCAGCGACAAAGAGAGGATCCTCACACCATTAGGTCTGGTTTCAGAACGGCCTCTTAATGTCTTCTCATTATCTCATCTGGAGCTTTGACCAGGAACACATTCTCCACTTTACAGTTTGGGGTGTTTATATATTGTTGAAATGGAGGCTTACAAGCATCAGTATGATTCTCTTTGCTTTGCTCAGTTGCACCTTGTAGAGCAGTTGTTTTAGTCACAAATTGAGTTATCAGTTGTATCGATGTAACGATGGCTGTCTTGTCCTCTCTCCAGGTCGTGAGCAGGCTGAGTTTACGGGCCAGCGGTTGGCAGCGTTGGGACTTAAGTATGACATTCTGATCCACTCAAGCATGGCCAGAGCCACGGAGACGGCAAACATCATCAGCAAACACCTATCAGGTAGTGGATAGATGCCACACTGCATTTCAAACTCAGTCGGCTTTTTTTTTTTGCCTCCACGTTTGGAAAGTTCATTACATTTTTATTGTACCAATCACTGTTTGAGTCAGTTGATGCAGATTACGTGAACAATAAAAGATAAATGATTGATTATAGATATTTGAAGTAAAAAACATCCCCTTAATTTATCAAGATATTGTTAAAGTAGACATTTTTATGCTTCTATTCATAAAGTTTGATTTGACACTGTTAAAGCTGATAGTTACTATTCATATCCTGTTCGTCTTTGTTGTGTCTTGTTACCATTTCCTGTTTCGTGACCTAGATTCTGTACAGAACAGTAAAACTGGTGCAGAAAATACAGATCATTAACTTTTATTCTCCCTCTGAATGTCATACGGGTCCAGGAGTGGATCTGGTGAGCTGCGATTTGCTAAGAGAGGGCGCACCTATCGAGCCGGTCCCACCCGTCACTCACTGGAAGCCCGACGCTGTGGTGAGAGAAGCTGCCCTACGTCCTGAGCGGGCTGTGGGGGACTGATCTTTCTATATTTTTGCATATCCTTGTATTCGATTAGGTAGCTTTCTGCTGCCCACGTGTCTGTGCAAAATGTCCTGTCGAGTGCTTGTTAAGGCTCCAAGCCGAGATCTGCCAATACATCAGTGCAATGCAACAGGAATGGAGCACAGGAAGAGTTTAGTTCTAAAATGCCAACATTTTTTTAAAGAAGGATGGCAGCTGAAGATAAGTCTTTTTAGATGAACATTTTGCCATTGTTAAAATTTTAATTCCTAAAGCAAAAACACTCGACAGCCATAGTATCAGTTGGCATCATTTTGGAGTGAAACTCTACATACATTCCCTCCATTGCACTGCAGCCTCATGTATTGACTGTGTACTGACTGAGGGGTTCAGACAGAACCCTTTTCATCTGACAAAGGTGGCTTTCAACCTCTCTACCGTCCTCCAGCAGTACCATGAAGATGGAGCACGCATTGAGGCAGCCTTCCGTCGCTACATCCACCGCGCTGACCCTAAGCAGAAGGAAGACAGCTATGAGATCATCGTCTGTCATGCCAATGTCATCCGTTATTTTGTCTGCAGGTTTGTGCCGCCGGCGGACTGGTTGGTCGCGGCTCAGCCGAGGCCAGAGCTTTGCCCTGTTGCTGCTAAGTTATCAGCTTCTTTGTCGTGTTAACTGTTGTTCAGACTTTGCCATAATAGATTCCTGTGAGATTTTTTTTGATTGAATATGTGCTTTGCTTGTGTCATTGTGATTTTTAATAGAATCCTGTTAAAAAATAGTCCAGCCTCTCTCTCTCTCTGTGCAGTCTTTAGACTAAGCTGAGCTAGTTAACAATCTCCTTTCGTCTCAACAAGAGTATTTATGCAACAAGTGACTACTTATGGGCCATGTCACATACATGTAAACCAAATGTTTTAAATAGGGTGTAAAGATAGTTTCTGCACTACTGTGGCTCATTCTTAGCTGCCGTCTTCTTCCATTTGTTTTCTCAGGGCTCTGCAGTTTCCTCCAGAGGGCTGGTTACGCATGGGCTTGAACAACGGCAGCATCACATGGCTCACCATCCGCCCTAGCGGCAGGGTGGCCCTCAGAACTCTGGGCGACGCCGGTTTCATGCCCCCGGACAAACTAACACGGACTTGATCGGCCGACACACGCCGTAGGTTTCTGTGACTCAGTCAGATGTCCAGTGGGTCAGTCGCAGGGTCAAAGCTCAGTTTTCTCCTTAAGTGTCTTGAAAATTACTTTGATTTTCTTTGTAATTGAACTATCATGTAATGAGAGATTCCGTGGTGGCGTTGTTGTGTTTACTTCCGTGCCATAGGATGCCAACAGAAGTGAATTACAGCTGCATAGCAACTCCTCCTGAATGTAACTGAGAATTTTTACACAAGTTACTGATTTTTAAACCAAAAAAAAAAAAAAAAGTGTTTGTATAGCTGTCGTAAATGCGAATTATGATCTTAGCTTTAAATGTCACTGAAGTGAGGACTGTGTTGTATAGTGCAGTTGAAATAAATAAATAAAAAATCACGACATGCCTATTTTTCATGTACTTTCTTGATGTTTTTGCAACCACTAAAAGAAAAAAGCACATACACATCACTAGTAAAGTAGGAGTGATGTTTTATTGATTAGTTGAAAGCAAATGAGGTCTAGACATACAGAAAGAGAATTCACCATCAAAGTTCTTTTTTTTTTTTTTTAATAAAGCACAGAATGCTAACAGCACAAGAAGCATGTTTTAAGTTTTTTAGGTGCATTTTTGCAAAGTTCCACATTCATAAACATTCAGAGACCAGAATCAGATCCACTGTCACCTGAGAGCACACGGATGACAATACAATCTTCTCAGTGAAGTAGTTTGTGCTCTCGGATAAAGGTTTAGTTCACAAACAAAAATAATACATTCAGAACATTGTTTCTTTCAACCTATAAGTAGTGTGGCAATCTGAATATTTAAAATGAATGGCTCTTTTGTCCTAGACGTAGCAGATAAGCCCTCATACAGCAGTGAATTTATCTCTAAATTACAAATCATTTGGAAACAGCAGGTTTTCACACATTCACATTCCACCATTAGACTAAAACCTGCTGTGTTTACATGAATTAACAGTTAGCCAATTTGACTGAAAAGATTCATAACATTAAAGCTATATTAAGCACTAATTTTGAACTTAACACATTTGAAATGATGGGGGGGGGGGTTGTGAGTGCTGCTGAGCTCACTGGGAATCAACACCCAGCTATGCAGCTCTTTGCGAATTGTGTTCTCTGTAAGCGTAAGGCAGCTTTTTTTTTTTAAATATAAAGATGGCCATTATAGGCAAGAGTAAGTTAATATATCAGGATTCTGTAGCTGTTAAGCTTTGAAATCTTTCTGCCCACCTTGTGGATAAAACTCGCTTAATGTAGCTTTAGGTTGGTCTCAGTCTGGGTGCTTTTCAAGTCCAGACAAGACAAACTGAAATGACACTTTACTGATGGGTGTGTATTTTATCATTAATTCTCACACTGTGGGAGATGCTTGCATTTGAAAGATATTTCAAAAAAGAAAAAAAACAAAAACAAGAAATTGCACAATCTAAGGCCGCCGACAGTGGCAGAAAGGAAAAGTCAAGACATGTCCAGGAACCACCGAGAAAAGATGGAAAATGTATCCCGTTTTTATTGAAGAAAAGAAAAGAATGGAAGATCTCAGTCTCATCAATTGTTTTTTTCCCCCGCGCGTTTTGCCGTCGTCACCTGTGACACATGTAAGTCAGTGGATTTCCAGATATTTCATTGTATGAGCTAGAGAGCATGTCTGAACTGACAGAACTGGTTTCTTCAAAAAATTAAGGCAATTCCTGAACTGAGGAAAACATAGGAAATGGCAGTCGGTTTTAACACCATTAATAAAAACATTTAATTTTTGTGCTATTGACCAACATACAAAAAAATAATTTTTAAAATATTGACATTTTACTTTTTTTTTTTCTTTTTTCTTAAGAACATCTTCAGTGACAGAATCTGGTTTGAGGATTCCACACTAAGGTTTTTTTTTTTTTTTTTTTTTTTTTTTTTTTAAAGTGACAAACAAATTTTGGGGAGTGCGGCTTGTACTCACAATATCCAAAAAAGTTGACTCAGGCTATGATACAGGTGCGTCCACTTGCCACAAATAACATTACCTTCAATTCAACAAGGTCCACACCCATACAGTACATACATCATCAAGTTTTCTTTTTTTTTTTTCCTTTTTTAGAGTCTTGAGTGTACATTACAACCTAACATGAGAAATCCTGTATTACATAGGAGTAGTACCATACATCATTAATACAAATCTTCCACACACTTGTGCATATTTCTGTTAGGTATGTGGTTTCTAAGCTCTGGTGTAGTCACCTTGGTGCAGCTGGGTTGGGAGTGGGAAGAAAGGAAGGGGGTGGAGGTGGGAGGGTTTAGAGCTCGTAAAGGGTATGGCCGCAGTGGTTGGAGGCATGGGGGAAGGAGTAGGTGGTGGTTAGATCGCAGGCTCGTTCAAGTGCTTGAGGCGGATGCGCTGGATGTAGCTAGCATTGGCAGGGCTGTAACGGCTGGGGCTGAAGTCTGGTGAGGCGGCGTGCCGGGCGGGACTGAAGCGTCCGGTGGGTGACATCAGGCCGCTGACCGGGGAGCTGGGAGTCTGAGGCTGCATCCTGAGTCTTGGTTTTACCACCGCAGGGCTAGTCCAGCTAGAAGATACAGATGAACACCAGTCAGCACTGTTCCTTTGCTTCTAATACTGAAATGAGCCCAACCTGCCTGCAGAGTGCTGACTGGTTTACTGCACTGGCTGCTGATATTCATACATCTTCAGATTTATTGTCCCATCTCTTAGTAAAACAACCTGCACAACTTTCAGTGGCCTTGTCAGCAGCTCAAGTGATATGTCTTCTTTCTGCATCTCATTCTAAAGAAGCTATTTTTTTGTGCGGCCATTTTTTACTAGAGATGACACCGTTGATTTTGGCTACACCTACTAGATATCACTTCTTGATAAGTCTGGACTCAAGAGCTCAAAGCTTTTCAAAATTGTTTCTTCTCGTATTTATTCTCTGGTACAAAAACACCCCACCCACTGGCATTTCACCTCATTTCTAATCCATAAAAAGTCTGCAGATTGTAATTGCAAAAGTGTTTTGCTGCAATAGCTGTAATGTCTTCTCTGCACCACGTATATCTGTTGAATTTCTGCTGTAATAAACATGTTAACTCCTCTCTTTTGTTACAGGTATGTGACCAAATCATACATTGGGCAGGAAATATCATCCACCTGCTAGTCCTTTATTATTTCAGATGTCTTACCACAAACATAATTTCATTGTGGTGTACGAGGACTGTATGAACCTCTGATATTACATTGCATCATTCCTTTAGCTTGATATTCAATGGACAGCTCTGAAATCTAAAAACAGAGTTTAGTCTCAGAGCTATTCCTTTTTTTAGCATATTGATATGTGAGAGAATAGTTGAAAGATACCTAACAAGCCAGTTTATGTAAATATATTCACTGTTATCACAGTCCAGCATGTGAGGTGGTGCATTTCTCTTAACAAATTATCCCTGATACTAAAATGTTTCCCTACACAATAAATATTGACTACAGTGATTAGCCTTTAATCTGATAATCTAATTTAACCAAAGCCTCATTTTTATTATAAACAAACAGTATAGTCAGCAGAACAACAATATGCAAACTAACCTCTGCATGTCTGACGCAGAGAACGACTTCATTGTGCTCTTCCACTTATGAATGCTGGGATACTTTTGGGGATCGATGTCTGTGCCTTCTAACGCTGACATGACCTCTCTGTCCACCTTGGTTGGTGAATCCCTGTGAAAAAATGGAAGAAAGATCACATGAGCTGGTGTCTGCAGTGACATTTAAATCATAAATCATAAGTTTGAACCCTTTTGTAACTGGCTGCCTGTCACAGATCCCTAATAATATTGATCAATGGTAGTTAGAGTTAGCTGGCCTTGTAGTACAAATGTCTAGACTAGAATAATTATTGCTTATTACAGTATCAGCTTAAATATATTAACACATCTTTTAATACAAGTTATATCTGACACGCTTTATATATAGAAACATCGAATATCCCATGATGCACTCTGCAGAGAGACTAGTGTGACTCACCCATCGATGAAAAGTCCTTTTCTAATGTGCGGTGGGGTCCTGGGTATGAACTCGTGGGAGTTATCTAATGACTTATAAGAGGACCCTGATGATCCTGAGCTACTCAGGTCCCTCCCCCCGTGATCCCATGATTTGGACCTCGCACAGATGTTGCGCCCCCCTGATCCCGACCCCCTAGTCCTGCCCAGCATCTCCAGGCTCTCCTCTGCTTCAAAGTACTCCTCTGAGCTGCCGCTGCTGCGCCTCTCCTCCGCCTCTCCTCCCTCTGTTCTCCATCCCGGCCCCTCCACGGCCTCAGCGTCCTGGCTGCTGTGACCCAGAGAGACGCGGTTCAGCCCGGAGCTCAGGTCTGTAGCTGAGGAGGAGCTGTAGGAGTCCCTCAGCTCCCTGTGCCGGCTCCCTCCGCTGCTCCTCCTCTCTCTGCAGCTGGTGAGGCTGTCCAACGGCTCTTGCAGCGACATGCGCTCAAACTCCACCATGAGGTTGGAGATGGGCGACAGCAGGCAGGAGGACGGGGAGGTGCGGGGAGACACCTTGTCTCCATTGTGAGTCCTATCTCTAGAGGAAGAGCACAGCCCGTTTTTGCAGGCGACGCCGGGTGACAGCAGGCTGTCGTCGCAGCAGCACAGCAGGTCCTGCTCGGCCGCCGTCTCGATCAGGTCGGCCCCGCGGTGGTGCAGCGCCATGGGCAAGATGTGGAACTCGCGACCGCCCACCGCTCCCTTCAGGCCGTCCTTGGATGCAGCAGAGGCGGTGATGCTGGTGAGTGCTGCGTTCTGTCGGTTCTTCATCTCCTCAAGGCTGATGTCATCACCCTCGTCCAGGAAGGCACCAACAGAGATGGAGTTGCAGAACTTTTGGGGCTTGCCTGTAAACAGATGATGATGACCAAAACAGATTTATCATTAATTTATCATATTCTTCTTCATTGCAGGAGATTATGCAGCTTCGCAAAATCCTTCAATTTTTTCTCTCACAAGCGGCAACGACTGAGACCTTTACACTGATTACAATTTACAGATTCAATCACAGAGGCTGATATTTATATTTTTCAGGACTTCCCTGATACAGAGCAGGTGAGGGTACCTGGAGAGGGGGTTTTAAACCTGTTGCTGGCCTCATTCTCCCCGGCTTCTTCGTGAGCCCGTTGGCTGAAGTCCCTCTTGCTCAGGTACTCTTCCAGCTTGCGGAGCCCCTCGGTCGATGACATATCCACAAAACTGTCAAGGAAGTCCCAGTACTCAGTCCATGGGTGGCCCATCTCATGAGCCAAGTCTCTGTAGAGAGAAGACGACTTAGCAATTAGATTATTACACATACAATTAAGCCACATCTCTGTATTTATTAGTAAAACACCGGTCTTTTCATAGTTGCTGGAGCATGAATATACCTCTCACTGACTAAAAAGAAGGGGTGTGAAACACAGATTAACACACAATAATATCATGATATTCTTCCCACAATAACAGTAAATCACAATAAAAGTGATCCTGCAATACACATGACAAACATCACACATCACAAAGACATAATCTGCGATATATCATGATATCTGTTACTGAACTAGTCAGATTATGTACAATATATATTAACAATAAATTAGTTTCACAGAAAAGAGATGCTGCCAAGTATAAATATCACAACACTGATAACTGTAGCCTCAGTTTGTGCCTCTCACAGAGCTGCTGGTAGCATTAGTGAGTCTGATGAGAGACAAAAGAGAAACAACATCGTACTAATGACCTTAAGATTTATTTCTTTTTCTGTGGCAGTAAACACAACACATCATGCTCATAACTAACTGCTGTATTCAGAGCTTTATGAGATATTTGGGGCTGACGAGTGACGACTAACACTGTTTATCACGGTAACATTAAAATGATAAACGGCAGGGCTACAGTTGCATGTTGCTGACAACACTAGCTCAACTACAGCACAGTTACCAACTATTACAAAGGGCCATGACACTCTGTGTATCCAGCATGGACATCAGTGGCATTTTGCTTGCATTTCTCATTTCTTCTTCACTGTCACCTACAACTGCCTCCATCTGATTGTCACCAATCTGTTGAGCACCTCTATAAGGAGGTGGAGTGTAGTGGTGCTCTAGTAGTGATAAGCCAAAGTAGCCAGATCTATTCTGAGTGGTCCAGAATAGATCTGGACCACTCAGGTCTATTGCGATAGTGGAAATATTACGATATGATGCAATTTCACTCCAATTTTATAGATTTTCTTTCTGTCTGAGACTAAAGTGCTGTCAAAGCACAAATCAGTGGACCATTTTTTAATATAAGTTTAATATTTGCTTAATATCGAATATTTGCTTTCGAGTAATTTCCAGTACTAATTTGATGCTTTCCATGTCTTCAAACATTTCTATTTTTATTTATTTATTTTTCATTCTTTGAGATGAATTTTGTTGCAGTTCTCCTTGTACTGACTGTGTAAGGCTGAACCCAGGGTGTAGTACATGGCCTGACATGTCTGCATGTGTCAACAGTATTTCTTCTAGTGTACTCTCTTTATGCATGCACAATATTTTTGCAATCTCTCACCTGCCCACCCTCTCTGCCCCACGGTCGGGATCAGACTTGAGGATGTTGTGGAACATCTTGGCTTGGCTTCTGGGCGGAGTCTTCCAGGAGCGGCGAAAGTCATCTGCCTGCAGGGGACGATCACATTCTCTGGTCAATTCATGTTGTGAAAGATGCATGTGGTAACTGTGTTTAATGTAGTGGAGCTGAGTAAATGCAGACAGGTAATTGGGTAAAGAACTTGCTTTAGAGGGGCTCAGCGGTCCAGCAAAGGCAGTGACAGTCATCACCGGATCCATCGGGCTTCTTGTATGCCGTTGGCTGAAAGAGAAACTGTCTGAGGACTCGGGTGACCAAGTAGCACCGATGATGGGCTGAGAGCTGTTGTCGGTTGCTCTCAGCAAGGGAATATAGCAGCGATCTGTAAGACAACAGACAATCTTAAGTTATTATAAGCAGACATGACTTGCCTGAAGAAACAGAGGAAAATAGGAACACTGAGATTTAATGTTTAAAATTGTGTCCTTACCCTCCAAATAGTCATTTATCTTCTGTCTCACGTCTTGTGTTTTATTTTTCCTGCTACAAATAAGCTGCAGAAAGATAAAAAAGAACAATTAGTGACACACGTACAGCTGATAGCATGCAACTGTTGCTGGATTAGCTGGGGAAAGAATTTGCTCATCTAAATTTAGCCTTCCATGTGCAGTGTGAGAGACTGTTGACAAAAGATTTAAAAAGCAAGCTAAAAGGTCAACCTGAGTGAGCTAAACAGTCCCTCCCTCAGCTGCTACTACTGTGATATCTTTCAGTGTTCGGCAGTGCTGCTGCACAGCTCCCGTATGTAAGCGTGCACGTTTAGCACAACCCAGGCTTTGCTAAATCTGGTCTTACTGAGCTGTGCACATTATTAAAAGGTAAAAATAAAAACTCCCTTACATCACAAGGCTTGTAGCCATCCCTGTTCTTGCAGTTCTTATCGATGTCAGGATGTGAGCACAGGACGTTGACCACCTCTGGGCACCCAAACTTACAGGCAAAGTGGAGTGGTGTTTCAAATCCCTGGGAGAAAACAGGCAACATAAAATATTAAAGCACAGCTCATTTCACTTTGTGAAAGAATCTAATCTAATCAAGTTTATCTGGTTTGGTCAAAGAACCTACAGCCTTATCTGGAGTGTTGAGGTAAAGATCTACAATGTAGCGGATCCGTTTCTGCAGCATGACTTCCTGGTCATCTGGATACATGAGACGCATGAACTCTGGGTTCTCCAAGGTGTCCAGCAGCAGCTGGGCGATGCCCCCCTGGTTCTCCTTGGCTGCCACGTGCATTACATTGTACCGACAGCCCTCCTGAACAGACAAAACAGTGGAAAAACTGGATGGATCAGGGCGTAATCCTCATTAATCTTCTGTCAACTGGAAAGGATGCTTAATTTTAAAAGCTGACCTTAACTTCACCTGCTGAGGTTAGAGATGTATCACCCAACCTTTATTTTAGTGTCTAATAAACAGGGCTTAAGAAACAATAGTTAGTATTTATAGTACAGCAGCAAATCTGCAGTTTAAACATACCAACTTTTATAGGCTTATTTATTATTACTTTGGATTGATTTTACACCAAACACAAAGCAAATAAAAGTCATTGTATTGCCAACTGAATGTAACTAAATGATTAAAAAGATGTAAAACTATAAATGAGTAATATAAGAAAACGGGCCAATGAAATAACATGAGGTGGAACAGTAAAAATGATAACGTTGTTACTCTTACTACTGATGGAAAACTGATGTCTCATACTTTTTAAGGCCTACAATCATCAGCTGTAGCATTACAGTGTAGCAACATGCCTGCATCATTCTTATGTGTTCTGCTGTTCATCTGATCCTGTGTCCTGACTTCATCTGGCTCAGATATATTGAATGAACTGAATTTTCTTTTTTTTAAGTATGTTTTATCTGCTATGTAAAACTATCACAAATGTATTTACTACACACACACATGCAGGAAGTCATTTCTTCATCGTAGCAGCTGCAGCCTTGACAGGGACATTTGTTAAAGGCCGGCGCTGATGTGGAAAAGACGTTTATGTATCAACAAATGACAACGATGAAGTCAGGCAGCACATCTCTATTAACAGCAAAGACTTTCCACAGCCTCATTACAAGTTCAAACAAGGTTGCCTCTGAATTTCACTTCAGCTTCAATCAGGAAATGCATTTCATATTCTTACTTGCACAATAGTGGGATTATCCCCCGAGCCAATGAGATAGCGTGGATTGCTCCAGACCAGGTCACCGAAGGCCCCCTCGTCGCCCTTTTCCACAGCTTTCCTCAGCTTGGCTGTCAGGTCCTGGGTCCGTGGGCTCTTGAAACTGTTGGCCCGCTCGCGGTTAATGGTATCAACCTCCATGTTATCTTGTGTGAAGAGGGAGAGAGAAGGACGGACACTGCTGTCAAAAACCTGTTGAAACTGAGGCCTGGGTCACAGACTGCTGTGAATCACATAGTTTTTCAGTTTTTGACCTGATTCTGACAAAACCTGCAGAATGATGTTTCTCACCACTACACTGACATTTTCAAAATGACAGTGATTAGATCAAACATGGTACTGAGATCACTGAAAATTACGCAGATTGTTCCGTGGAATAATTACCCTGCCATATACTGCTTTAAAACACAGAAATGTGACGTCACACAACTTAAAAAAATCAAAAGTAAAAAAGAAGTGGTCTTGCTGATGACAGGGATGCAAAGTGCAACCAACTCTGATGTGTTGCAACGCACTCAATATTATTGCCTTAGCATTATTTCTTTAATAATACAGAGAGCATTATGTTAACAGGAAACAATTCACTTCAGTGCTCTCTGCTGTGCGTGTTACTGAGAACTGACCCTCTACATGGCCCAAATACACATACACACACACGCACACAGTGGGGTCCAAAAGTCAGAGATCAAATTTAAAATCTGATATTTTCATGTAAACACAGAGATAATTAAAACGTTTTAGGATTCAGAAACATTTAAAAAACAGAAAGTCATAACATGTAAAATGAGGAATAAATGTTTAAGATTCTCCATTATTTTTAAGCAAATTTGTGGCATCAACCAACTTTACTTTTTGTATAAGATCTTCCTGAATTGTATCCCCCCATTGAAGTGTTCAGATGTCACTCAGGGGGATTTGATCTGCTCATTCGAGTCACTCAACTTGCAGCCAGCGTTCACCTGTTATAAATATGGCTCTGCCTCAAGCTTCCAGCAGATCATTGCTTAGTATGTAGTATTGTGACAGTAGGAAACAGAAGCTAGAGGGCTTTTCTAAGCATCATACAACAGCCAGACTAAAGATCTCTGAAGTAACCGTGCATTTAACTTTAAAATGCCAGAAACTCGATCAGTTGTATCCAAAGCAGGATCAGGCAGATCAAAAGTGACCACACCATCAGTGGATCAATACATCAAGCTTTAGTTCCCTTAGATGGAAAAGCAACTTAATCACAGATACAGAGTTTGCTAGATAAACAATATAAGACTCCAATCAGTAAAACTACTGTCAAAAGAAGGACAAGAAGCAGTTTTTAAACCACTGCGGATCACTAAATCTCAAACTTGGGCGTATGAAACATGGTAGTGGGAATATTCATATGTAGGGGGGTTTTTCCTACTTAAAAGTTGGACACCTGCACTTTCATTTAGTGTCGGTGTCCTGCACTACCCTGACTGAGGAGAAGTAGCACTCAGTTCTTCAGAGACATGTTGAACCCTCTGGTTTATTTTCATCTTTGTGGACAAGGATTCATCCTGCAGCAGGATAACGACCCCCCCAAACACACCTCAAAGCTTTGCTAAAAACTGACTGAAGACCAAAGTAAAAACCAAGGAGTTCTGACTGTCATGGACTGTCCTCCACAGTCACCCGACCTCGACCCTGATGAATATTTATGGGGGCTCTTGAAAGCCAAGCTTTCTGTGACATCGCAAGAAGCTCTTTGGAACATTGTCAAATCATGCTGGGATAACGGGTCATCAGGTTTTGCACAAACTTGTGGAGTCCCTGCCAGCTCGACTGCAGGCTGTCACTGAAGCAAATGGGGGACACAGCAAATACTGAAGATACCCTGAAATTCATGTAGATTTTCCAAAGATTCAGCTTTTCACTCAAATTGTTACAAATGCAAAAATAGAAGTATCTTGATATAACAAAGGCCACTGATTTTTCCATAGCGTGCGCACACACACACACACACACACACACACACATACATACACACACACACACACACACACACATACATACATCTACTCACCTTTACTAATGACCAGGCCCGGTTTGACAGGAGACACACAGGATGCAGATTTGTTTGGAGAGAGGAAATAGTCACAGACGCCCTTGGCAAACTTCTCAGCATCATCACGGTTGGAAAAGGGTTTGAAGCGGGCTCCCTTCATCATCTTTACGGCTTGAAGGGCATCTTTCTTGTCTGTATATACATGTGCTTTCTCTACAGACAAATACACACAGAATCAACATTTTATTTTTTACATTTTCAATTGTCCTGATTTTTTTTTTTTCATTTATCACACGATTTTTTTTTGTGTGTGTAATTATCAGTTCTGTCTACTTAGCCTGTAATGTCATTTTGTGATGAGGGTCTACAAAGTGCTGCTGCTTTAGCAGTCGCAACAAAAGCCTGCCCCGACAGATTAATATTAACAGCATTGATTTTTCAGAGTAGCTCAAGATTAATTTAGATCAATATTCTATTACAGAGAGGTCACGCTGTGCTACTGCCCCGCTTCTTACTAACAAAAATGTTTTAACATCACTAACAAATGCAGATGTCAGAGTGCAACAGCAGCAAGTACTTCTAGAACAAATATAACACAGTCGGTACCATGAATAAACAAACAAGCAACGGGATAATCTGTTGTTGCGGACTTTGGTCTCAGTTGAGTAGAAGGCCAAAAATTGAACTATCAAAGAACGTGTTGTTTTTGTTTACACTGGAGGGAAGTATTTATAAGTATGACTAAACATACAAACAATGAAAATAGAAAAAAAGGAAGCTAAAGAATGATCAAGTGCAGTGAAAACTATGTTAAACCATCTTAATGTGTAATTTAAACACACATGGATATAATCAGCTCCTGACTAGAAGTGAATGTTAACCATTAGAGATGTTTGTCAGACGTGGCACAATCAGATACTTAAAAATTAGACTATCATTGGCCTAAAAAGACATTAAACCCTGAACGTCACCTTAATATCATTGTTATTTATCATTAAACTGAATGTAATGATTTGGAGTGCAGGTACAAAGCTTGTTTTTCTTTTCTTCTTCACTATACTGTTTATTAATAGATGAATCCCTATTTTTTCATTTCAAAGTTTCTTAAAGAGCTGACAACTTTACTGAATGTTGTTTTCAGTTTGATTTTCATTATTATGTACTTACAAAACTACTAAACCTTGTGTGTGAAATTATGTTGGATTTACAACTTTATAAAAAGTGTGAACTACATATGTTTAGTCATGGCTTCACTTTTTTCTGCACACATCTTCACTTTTTTCCTGCAGTTCCCCAATTTCAAGATCATCTGATAATGAATGTATTTTGCTGCTTCTCAATACAAAAACACTGAAAACTGCATAACAGCACACAAAGTAACAAGCTTATTTCTCTTACCAGTTCTAGCCAAAACATCCTCCCACGGCGGACATACTCCATAATACAAGATTGGGGACACTTGTGCAGCCTTTGACGGAGTTTCTGTTTTGGAATGAGAGTTACTGCCTACAGCAGAGACGTTTGAGGATGTTTTTACTGAGATCTCTTCTTCCTCTGGGGGGTTGAGACCCACACCGTAGCCAAAGTCCATTTCTTCGCTGGCAGCAGTGGGTGCAACTGCTGAGGTGGCACATGACACAGGTTTGGCATGTTCGGCAACAGAAGCCACGCCGGCTGAGACGGCTGTGGACGAGCTACTGTCCGTTTCGGTGGCGCTGCTCTCTGGTCCGGCGAGCACTTTGGCCAGCTTCCTCTCAAAGGTGGTTCGCGTGGTAGCTGTGATAGGGCCGCACTTCAGGTTTGCCCGGGCGAACTCCTCGCGCAGTTCATCGGCGCTCAGCCCCCTCAGCCTGCTCAGAACCGCCTCCATGCTTCAGCTCCCTGAGACACATCAGAATACGCTTTAGCAATCATGATCAGCAGTTGTTAATAAACTTAATAACCATTTAGGGAAACAGAATTATTAGTTAATACTACAAGAGTTACTAAGTCACATTTCTTTCTTCTACACCTGTGCATAATAATTAAAAATTGAAAATGTAGACAAACTATCATAAATATTAGATGACCTGCTACCATTGCTGGCAAAAAACAAGCACATTGTTAGAAAAGCATTAAGTTATACTCTTTGCTTTTCAAAGAATGTGAACTCAAACCTTCATTTAGTGTGGTATCAGTCAGTGTGAACTATGACTTAAAAAACAACAACTAATGTTATCTGGAGCAGGAAACTAGACAAATTCTGAAATAAATAAATAAATAACAAGCAATCCATTATCATTCAGCAGCATAATGCTGTGTGGTACACTGATATTAAATGCCATTTACTCTTTTCATAAACCCATCAAGCAGCCACCCGTTGTTCAATACAATACAGACGAACGAGTAAACCCTTGCCCTTCAGTACAAAGCATCTGCATGTAGGCTGCACAGCTCTATCACATAAAGCTTATGAGCTGCTATATATTCTAAATATAAGTCCCGGGTAAAGCCATAGATGTTACTGTAGCGCCATGCATCCATTCAGCCTACTATACCTCATCTGTAAACAACCACATACATGTTAAACTAGCCTCTGCTAGCTCGCTTGCTAACCAACAAGTCGGCTTTATCAGCCGACGAAACTGCTTTGATAAAAAATATAGTCTAACACAGAGTAAATCTAACAACCCCAGCTGCTATAATATAACAGACAAAGATAGAAAAAAAACTGATCAATTGTAGTAACATTACTCGGGTTATTCGCATGCTGTCACGCCCAAAGTATGTCATTCGAGGTTCGTGTGATGATGCCGATAACATTCAAAGTGTACGTGATGACATCTGGTAACAAATGCGTCCCTATACTCACCAAGGAACATTTTAATTTAATAGACGCGGAGCTATGGGGAACCGTTGTTAGTTTTGCACAGATATCATAAAACTGTTGGATAGACACAAAAGCTGGACACGGTCTGGAATAGTCTCATTGTTTACAACATGTTCTGCGCATGCTCAGTTTCAAGGGAGGGCGCATGCTGCTTTCTTGACCTGTGGGAAGTTTTGAAACTTCGGCGAAAATGAGGTAGATGTTACTTGACGCCCCGCAGAAATAAAAATAAGGTAATCATTTCCAACGATCACTCATGACATTCTGAGGAAGGTCATCGCTGAACTTATACACAACGTCATTCTTTAAATTAATATGGCAGTAATTATTTTCCGGTAAATGTTACATGCTTATAAAACATCACTAAAGATCACTCGCTGGTCATTGCCGCTCAAAACTAATGCATAGTTTGCTTTTTTTTGTTGCAATCAATATTTTACTATTTACTGACATATACCATATCACAAAAAACATTTTGTTTTACTACATAGAAAAGTTGTTGTGCCTTCTAATGACGATTCATGTTCTTATTTAATGAGCTGCACAGTATCTACGCATCTATACCCAGAAAACCACACAATTACACGCTTAATCATGGCAACAGACTTTAGGGAATAGATATCTGAACACATCGCTGCCGCTTAAAATAGTATTTTGAGTAATGTGTATTATATTTCCATACTTTCCCAGAGCCCTGAATGTAGCATCATGCTCCCAGTAGTAGACGTGACTAATCCAAGGAAACGATAACCTAGAAACCGCCCGTTGAGGTATTTCTACTCAACAAAACATCTTAAAATTTGTAAAAAAAAAAATATATATATATATTAAAAATGACGACTTGATTACAAATGTGTTGATTTATAGTCCACAAAAAGATGATTCATATCGGCACAAGCCCATGCATGCAGGGCCAACTTGGTTGGACAAGCATGCAAGTTAACGTTAGTCTATGAGGTATTCATACAAGACCTGAAGCAAATATCAGTTAACAACGTGAGTAACTGTGAAAGGGGTAACCAAGGAAAGATAAAGTGAATTATTACATGATACATTGTACGGAACGGAGTTTGACAGGCATGCTAACATTAGCAACCTAGCAAGGTAAGAAACGAAGAAATCGCCCGTTAGCAATAACCTTACACGCCATAAAGAAACAGTTACCAGTTTGTTTTCTTACTGAAGATATAGAAGTAACACAAAACAACACAACCGCAAGCTGAAATGTTTATATAAATGGTACCATGCCCACCTCCTCCTCTCTACCCGGCTACTGTTGCTAGGTGTTCGCTTTCTCACCGCGACGGTTTCAAAATGCGGAGCGCGATGACCCGCTTCCGCCCAACATTGCCTGAACGAAATAACGACGTGGACGTACTGAAATAGTTACTGAAAAATAAAGAAAAACACCTCTACCTTATTACATTACAATAAAAACAAAGCATTTAAAAAAATAAGTAAATGAAACGAAAAAATCTCAACGATAAGACAAGTTGGAAAATATTTATAAAGTAGTTTTTGGAGAAACAGCATGCAGCACTGTGGATTATGTGTGTGGTTATTATTACATATTATTTACGAAGCACTTTGTGACACTCTTTTTAAAGTCGCTATATAAATAAAGATTGTTATTATTATTACACTAAATGAGCACAAGCTGCAATGACAGGTGAATAGTGCAATTTTATGATAAATACAATCACATCTCCCAATGCAAATGTTTCAACATAGGAATGAATAAATTCCAATCTGAAAAAAAAGAAAAAGCAGATACAGCAAAGTGTATGCATATTTTTTCAGAGCACAGCAGATCAATATATTTGTTATTTATATATTTGTTAGTCAATAAGCATTATCCTCAAAAGATTTATTGTCCCTTTGGAAATACAGAAGCATACAATGGTGTTTAAAAAAAGTTTTTTAGTACTTTTAGTATGAGAATGAGAACCATCCCAGCAGCTGTAGCACAGTTACATGCAGAAAGCTACTGTGCCATCTCATAATCCCAAATTTCCCATTTTTTTTAACCCAACTGTATCATTTATCATCTGCTTGTATTTCATGGTTTGCATTTGATATCTCCCATTTTACACTATTTAACAATTATGATGAATTTACAATCATACAAAAAAGGAAGAGTATTTATATATTAACCTCTGGAAACAATTAACTTATCCCCGTAACCATCAAACAGCCATAAAACAAGTTTAACATCGGATTCAGGGGTAGTCATTTTTTTGTAAATAATGTACCAAATGTAACAACAAAATAAACACGTTTGATTGCACCTGCTGTTAGAAATAGTAACATTTCTGCATCATCCTACAACTTGCTCTCTCAGTCAGTTAAGGTCTGATGATCTAGTGTGCAATGTCAGTTGATGCGACCCACATATTTTACAGTAAAATATCTTTCAGTATGGATTTGCACACTCATATACAACAAATTACATCTTGCACACGCCCCTCAGCAGAAATACGTTCATTCAAACCGACAGTCCTTTTACAGTATATTAAAGATTGCTTAAGGCTTTTTTTTCTTTTTGCGTACGAATTACTGCAGTCCATGCTAGACAAAACACCTCCATACATAACTGAGATTAATGTTTTCTTTTTAGAGTTTAAGAACCCAAGGTGATATGGTTACAATAAATGTAAGAAACACTGCATTTTAACGAGGCAATACAAAAAAAACTGACATGTGTGCATGAATTGAAACGTCATGGAAAGGAGTGATGATGTTTCATCACCAACCGCTTACATGTAGCAATGTCAGTTAAATCATACATGAGTGACTTCACTCGTACACAGGCACAAAGAAATGGAAGAACGGTTTGTAGCCAGTGTGGTAGCAGACTAAGATTTTTCTGTCACCAAAACACTTTTTTAAATTGTCAGCCATCATTAAGTAGTGTCAAAGCCACTGATTTAATGTCATGAGGAGAATGATGACTAAATACCGTTTAGTAACTGCCAACCTCAAAGGGGGAAAACTGGCCAAATACAAGTTTATTAACTAGACCGTATTTGTACCTATGGTAACAAAGCACAATATGGAAGATCCTCGTGGAGAGGCTGTCAGATGAGATGTTGTACTTTCCTTAACTCTAAATAAATAAATGTTACAACAGCATAACAAAATATAAACAAACATCAAATAAGGAGGAAAGAATAAAGCTATGGTATAGAAAGTATTACTCTGCGAAAGCACTTCTGTGCTGATGGGAGAACGCCAAATGTTGGCAGCAATTGTTAAGAAAAGAGAAAAGGGAATAAGGGGCTTTAAAAGTGCCTTTGTGGATAAAACTCCACTCTCCCTCTATTGGCCTGAGAAAAAGTTCATCTGTTATGACTGCTGCTGTTCTGCTTCATTGTTATTTTCCGCCGCCATGTTGTTCAGCGGCGTTGACGATTTGGAGATGTTGTTTTGGAGCCCCACTTGAGCCAGTTCCTCCTCTGTGTTTGGCCATGAGCTCATTGACTCATGCACTGTTACTGTGTGTTCCTCCATCTGCTTTTGGAGGCTGTCCATCTCCTCCCTGACAAAAACAAACAAACAAACAAACATTACAGCAGATAATTCAAGGTCTGCCATTTGGACGGCTGCTCAACACTATACAACATTTTAGAACAAGAGAGGATCTTACTTGAGCTGCCGTAGACAGTTGTGCAGGTTGTTGAGGGGCTCCTTGTTAACAGAAGTTGACGGTTTCAGCAACTCATCCAGTAAGGAGGCAGGCACTGGGCAGTCTGGGATCTTTACTGGCGTCACTGGGTTGGATGGGTTCCCCTCACTTTTCAGCTCCATACGTTGCTGTTCAAACAGCACCATCATTACAGGGATATATTTAGTCATTTATCTTCAGCAGACATTTTTTATTTGGCATTTAACTGTCATCACTGGCCTTTTTATCTGTCTACAGTGAGGATGCTTGCTTTGAATGCATTACTCATAGAAATGAATGGTACACCTAGCTGGGTAACAACACAGTAACCAGAAGTCACTGTTGCCAAATGCGAAGAATACTATTTTTAAGATATAATGTTGTGCGACTGCACCTGGTCATAGCTGATATTTTCTGATAAAAAAAGGAGCCCTGATATCAGATTGAATAACAAAATACCAACTGGTTTTGGCCAATAACCTGAATTTAGGTATTTTAATTGGTATCAATAAAGAAAAAGTGGGATAAGTATATTTATGATTGAATTTTCAACTGTAAAATACCCTACTTCATATACTCCATATCTTAAAGAGTACAGGCACACAAGATGAATAACGGTGTATTACCTTCCTTAGACGACTCTGTTTGAGGTCCTGTTTGAGTTGCTGGTTCTGCAGCAGGACAGTCTTCATGCTGTTCCTCAGCTCACCCACTTTGGCTTGCAGCATGAACTTGTCCTTTCTGGTGCCGCTCAGATCCTCCTGCACTGACTCCAGCTCCACCTTGATGTTCTGAGGCAGAAAGAAAGATTTTATAGTTATGAGCCCTTTTAAAAAGCGGCAGGTACTGGTCATGCTCACTTCATCCTCCATCTCACAATAATCTTACAATAATGTAATTCTGTGCATTCTTGCATATAACACAATTTTATTCCTTTTTGAGAGCTTTGCATCTGTATTATACAATCAAACAATGACTTGCCTGCAGAGCTGTCTGTAGGTTGTCCAGCTCCCTGTGGTGGCACTGCTCCATCATCTCCACCTGCTGCTTCTGAGCTTCAATCTCCCTCTGCCTCTGCTCCACCTCCCACTTCAGGTCCTCAACCTGAGCAAGCAGTCAGTGTTAGTGTTTTTGACAGTAACCACACATGCTGGGTCAGAGTAGTACAATTGTATTTTGGAGTTTTATTAGTCATTGTAAAAGCCTTTGAAACAGCATTTAGACGAGTAGAGCCCAAAAATACTTAATTGAAACCCAACGATACAATTATTGATCAGTCAATATTTCAGTTTAATCGTAGCTGGAAGACCTTACCTCTTGGTTAGTGAGTGGCTGCTTTGACAGTTCCTCATCCAGTTGTTTCTGGAGGACCTGGAGCTGAAAGTGGGCCTCAGCTAGCTCCTCCTGGAACCTGGAAACCTCCTGACCATGCTTCTCATCCTGAGCCCTGTAGAGTATGATATATGAGTGATGTAGTAAAGATTCACTATTTTTCTTTTATTTATTCCAATTCCACTATATATATATATATATATATATATATATATATATATATATATATATATATATATATATATATATATATATATATATATATATATATATATATATATAAAGCACATACTCAAGTTTGTGAGCTTCACTCTGCAGAGCTTTGACGAGTTCCTCTTTGGACTGCAGGTCTTTCTTGATCTCAGACAGCTCCAGCATGGCTGCCCTGTAGTGCCGTCTGTTGTGAGCTGCTTCAGCCTTTGCTGCTGCCACCTGAAGGACACATTGCATCATTACAACCCAAACAACCTCAGCAGGGCCACATTCTCCACATCCAAGACTAATGACAAAAAAGACAATTGCCATTACATATATTAAGTATGCATGTAACAATTCAACTCTCTTACATATATTTAAATCACACACTTTTGAGGGAAAAATGAAAATGTTCTGCTGTTTTAGGATTTGAACGTTAAAAGAAGGAGAATACGCCATGCTGATGTTAGGCTGAGAACTCTTACCTGTTCTTTCAGGTCCTTTACTTTGGTTTTCTCTTTCTCCAAGGCAAGCTGTAGAGTTTGCACCACCTGCTTCATTTGCTGGTCCTCTTCCTCTTTACGCTTCAAAACAGCTTGAACCTGAAGAAAATGATCAATGAGAAAACATCCTGAGATTCTTACACACTGTCTAATTTAAAAGTGCATCCATTTCTATCTAAATTTGAATTTCACTGCCACATTTAAAGGCTTTGGCTTACAAGTAACACAACAAAGAAACAAAATGTAATAACAATATAAGATGCTAATTAATTGTTCACCTGTAAGTTGAGCTGGACAAGATCTGCCTCTCTCTTAGCTAAGGCAGATTCCAAAATGTTGGTGTGCTCTCGCAGTGTATTGTGGGACTGTCCCAATCCATCCAGTTTCCCTTTTTCATGTTCTAGCTCAAGTGCTAGCTTCTTGTTAGCATCTTCTAACTTTCGGATTCGCTTCTTGAAGCATCGTGACTCTTGAAGCTGTGGAAAAAATATATACATGAATAGAGTGAAAACAGAAGCCATAAAAAAAGGATAAACAATAATTTCCCATTAGAAATATAGTATGTCGTACCTCATCCTCCAGCTCCATAACTTTCTCCTGGTACTCCTCTAACTCTGTTGAGGTGAGGGTGATCACTTCCTGCAGCTCCTTCTCTAGCATAGTTTTGCTGTTGGTCACGGCCTGCAGCTCAGCCTGCAGAGCCACTATCTTTTCCTGGATCACAAATTAAAAACATGCTGTGTTTCACTGTTTCACTCACTCAACAGGTACAGTTAACCAGAATTATTCACAATGAAAAAATGAATATGCTTGATTCAAAAAAAATTGTCACTGGAGTACAAGGTCAGACTGAAGGCCATCCTGTTGATGTTCTTAAAACAGTTATTTAAAAATAATAATAAAATAATAGCATTCCTAAGAACAAGGTGTAGCATTTACAGCTACAGCCTAATAACTACATATAAGCAGTCCTTTACTTCAATTAGGAACAGTATTTTTTTTTCAGTTTTATTTAGGAGCTCAAAGACTGAAGACTCTTGATTCAAGGCAACCTTTAGAAACACTTTTATAATGGTAATGATTTTACAATGCTTACTGCCTGAAACTCTTTATCAACCTTTATATACATGTATCTATTTTTAGACATTATATTTCCCACCAGTCTTCAACCATGTGAACTTTTCAAGGCACATGGCCTTAAAGGTATACCTTTAAGGCCTGGCTGTTTCCACCATCTGACACCTGGGCTTTGAGTTTGACCAGCTCTGCCTCTGTTGTCTCCTTTTCAGTCAGGGCCTCTTGGAGCCTTCTACTTAGGATGCCCACAGCATTCTCGTACGCCTTATGTTTGGCCTTCATATCCTTCTGAGCGCTGGTCAAATCTGTCCCCAGTCGCTTCATGCGCACCTTCTGCTCAGAGATGGCCCTGTTTCAAGCAAATAAGAACTTACTTTTAAATACACCAATGGAAATAACTTATATTGTTCTGACAACAGACCATATATATATATATATATATGAACACAAGATGTATGTGTAACTTGAATCTAACATGGCAGATTTTTCTTTTTAAGTACAGAGGGAAGAGAACGCGACCACAAGTACCAACTCACATGCAGACAATCTACATGGGGATCAGGAATTGTTAAAGCTATGCCCTGTATTTTTAATTATAAATAGCACTTGACAGAGCTATTCATCATGGTCCAAGTCATAAGTGTGGGCATCATTCAAGCTCTGCAAACCTCAGTGGAGCGTATGACTCACTTTTTGGCTTCGGACTCCATTTTCTCCACCTGTTTCCTCAGGCCCTCGTTCTCCTCTGTCACTGCTGCGAGCTGGCTCTGATCAAACTGCAGAGACTGGGGAGGAAGAACACCGAATGCAACACATTAAAAATAGGATTCAAACAAATATGGCTAACAGTTAACTTACACCTGTTTTACACTACATCCAAAACATTTACTTAACAAATACTGGAAGAATTGAAGTCCTTATAATTACCTGGATCTGGGTTTCAAGCTGATCCCTTTCTGTCTGAATGGCTTGCAGATGGGCTTCCATGTTGCTCATCTGCTCCTGGACTCTCATTACCTCCTGCTGCAATCGGGCCTGCTCCAGTTCTGCCTTCTGCTTCTCCCCCTGAGCACCCAGCAGCTCCTGCTTCAGGTCCTTCACCTCCGTCAACAGACGCTTCTTGGTGGACTTGAGCTCGCTAATCAGCTGGTCTTTGGAGCTGG
Source organism: Scomber scombrus (assembly GCF_963691925.1). Classification (NCBI taxonomy): domain Eukaryota; kingdom Metazoa; phylum Chordata; class Actinopteri; order Scombriformes; family Scombridae; genus Scomber; species Scomber scombrus. The sequence continues at coordinate 7,381,144 of NC_084973.1, forward strand.
CATCTCGGCGGTAGGCTTCCACCATCACCTGTGAAGTCATTTACAATGTTTCTTCTGGCTATTATGTATAATCAAACAGTAATGAGGTGAGTATTTTTTTCCTTTATAAGAGCAGTCTCCTTCATGTCTGTCTCAACTCAGACAGTAGGCAAAATGACATTTCACAGCATAGTGATTGCAGGAGAGCATCCTACACTGCATCATCTACAGGCTTCAATGAGATATATTTCACTGAAGAAAAAAGGTAATAAACATAAAGTTGCATAGGCTTCAGCTCCTCAAATAACAAAATTGGGTTTGTTTCTAAAAAGGGAAATACATATTCTCCCCGTATACTTTTGAACACACAGCTTTTTTTTGCCTTTAATAAGCTGCATTTGAGCCCAAACTGGAACACTATGTCTTTATTAGAAACCACACAGTGGAGAGGTGAAAGGAAATGAAGGGGGGAACAAATGGGTACAACATGCTGGAAAGGTCCTGGTCAGGTCCAGTTGTTTAAAATGTCACATAATGCAGAAAGCAGCCTGAATACAATTTGATCAACTAAGATGAATGTTAACGTCTAGAGTCTAAAGTGGGTCTGTGAAAACTGGATGGAAACAAAATACAGTGCACATTTTCTGTCATTCTGTCAATTAACTCCACATTCTTTATGACAGGCTGCCAATGCAAACTGAGCAGCATCCATCATTGCTCAATCCGCCGAGGCGTGTCACCCAGCACTTTGGGCATTCTGCAGATGACAGCCATCTGGCTCCACAATACATCCTCCCACGACAGCTTCAGCCTCAGCCAGCTGGGAGATTCTGACAAGTGTATTTTGTATGTGTATGCAAAGTCTACACTTCCCTGTAGCTTCTACTAACTCCGATAACACAGTCTGATTAATCTGATTTTCAGTTTTTACAACATAATGGAAATGTCTTGTAAAGTGACACACACTGCGTTTCTCCAGAGATATAGCTAATATTATAATTTCATCTTAACGACACTATTGTCTATTAGTGACAATTATTTAGACAGGAGATTCACACTTCACTTACAATCTAATTTCTTGCACAATTTATCTCATAAACTGATGCAGAGTGAAGGGGAGTGCAAGAAAGAAGTGTTACCTTTTGTTGTTGGAACTGCTCCTTCAATTTCTGAGCTTGTTTCTTCAAGGAGCTATTTTCTTGTTGTAGAGTTTCAATCTGTTACAAAGCAAAAGGTCTTCATTATTAACTACTATTTCAACATAGTGATTAGATTAGATTAGTCCTTTATTCATCCTTGATGGGGAAATTTGGGCGTTACAGCATTACAACAGAGAGAACACAAGTAGCTACACAGGACAAATACACAACAGTAAAGTCAATACATAGACAACAGTAAAAATACTACCAATGATGAGAGGGCACCCTGAAAAGAATGTCAGTATTGGTTAATCATAGCTGTGGTTATTCCTCCAGGCAATTCTATATTTTGTTTCTTTTGTGTTTTCATTTTCTTCTTTTGACTAATGAGTCATACACCACTATACAAATCACTCCTGCCATATGTCTCGTACCTGATTGGCTTTGACCTGGACTTCCTGTCTGAGCTGATCCAAGACATCTGAGGCCACCAGGACATCCTCTCCAAGCCGCTCGGCGCCCTCGTCCAGTTGGCTCTTGTCTGCCCGCGCTGCCTGCAGTGCTACCTCCAGAACGATCTTTTCATTCTGCAGGAACTGGATGTTGTCATCCTTGGCGCTGCTGTCTGTCTGCAGCTCGGCCAGCTGGGCCTCCAGCTCCAGGTAGCGAGCCTCGAGCTGGTTGATGGACTGCTCTTTGGTGTGCAGGTTCTCCTGAGTGTTTGTCAGCTGGCACATCAGCTCCAGATGTTCTTTCTGGAGTGATTGCAGCTGCATGTCTTTCTGGGAAAGGGTCAATTTCATCTAAAGGAAGATAGAATGTGGGAGGCAGTTCAGAGCACAATGCAACAATAATTTTAGCGCCTTACAAGAAAAACTAATGATTCATGTGTACATTTATCTAACTCATTCACTTATTTTTATTCCAACAATAACCACGTTTTTACTTCAGTCATTTTTTGATGATGAGCAAATGAGGTTATATAATCATCTCCAATAGAACAATTAACACACTATGTTACTTTTAGAATGACTACCTGCTCTAGTTCCCTTTCCAGGGCGCTGGCTGTGTTGGCAAGTTTTATTAAGTGTTCTCGTTCCTCCTCAAACTCGTCTAGTTTGTGCTGCAGGTCGTCTTCCACCATAGATTTGGCATCCTGGATCTGCTTGTAGGCAGCTTCCTGGGTCATCATGTCAGCCTGCATCGAAGACAGTTTAAGGGGTTAACAAATAGGTTGTTAAAAAATAAGTTGATTTAAAAATATAGCTGAACAAAATTAACAAAATATTACATCAATAGCATTCAAATGAATAGTGATCATTTTAGAAAGGTTTTATTTAGTTTTATTTAAGGTCCTTGGATCAATAATGACCTTCAGGTACTGTTCCCTGAGTGGATGTATAGACATTACATTGAAAACTGACAATGGCAAATTCAGAAAGGGATGTCATTGAATATACCTCAATGCTCTGCAGCTGAACAGCAATCCGCTCCTTTTCTTTGATAGAGCGGTGTTGGGTCTCATTGAGTTGGTGCGACAGTGTCACATTCTCCAGCTTCAGATGTTCCAGGGCGCCAATATGGGTCATCTGTCCAGCCTGTGAGAGACAAAAACAACAAAACTGTCATGTGAGCCAGCATCTCTTGACCGTTGTCTTGACGACCAAACCGGCTGCATCAGCATCAATCTTACCTGCATGTTGGCCATTTCGCTTTGCAGACGTACTCTCGCCTCCTGTGCCAGGGCGAGCTGCTGCTGGTACCACTGTCTGACCTGCTGGAGTGAGTCTATTTCAGCCTGCGAGGTCTTCAGTCGGCTCTGGAGGGTGCCTCGCTCCAGCTGGACCTGTTGAAGCTGGCTCTGGAGACCACCCATCTGCTGACGCAAGTCCTGAACTGCAACGTGTAAAATAAAAACATTTCATTTCGTGCAGTAATGGTCACCCCAACATCATCATGGGTGGCTTGTTGAATCAAAGCACCTTTAGAGATGCTGACTATTTAATGGTACGCTCAGTTCTGGGTCTACATCTCTCACCCGTATTGTCCCTTGAAGTCACAGTGTTTTGCATCTCCTCCACCTTCCCCATTAGCCTGTTGTACTGGTCTTCAGCCACCTTCAGGTCGTTGCTCAAAGAAGTCAGACTGGCGTTCTTGTTCTCCAGACTGCCCTGGAGCTCCACCATGGCCTTTTCTAACTGGCCGCAGCTCTGCCGCAGTGTTCCGATCTCTGTAGCAAAGGTGCTCTGCTTCACCTGGCTAGCCTGAGCCTCCACCTTCTTCGCCTCCAGCTGAGCATTCACTGTAGCAAGCTGGGCCTGAAGCTCGGTCTTCTCCTTGAGAGCCTGGAGGACAGGAAGGACTGGTCAGCATGTATGCCCAATCACTCTGTGTTTCCAGTGTGTCCTAAAATTGGTGGCCTGTCCATGTAATTTAATTTAATTCAATTTAATTCAATTTAATTCAATTTAATTCAATTTTATTTTATTCAATTCAATTCACTTAAGTGTAATTTAACAGCCATCAAGCTAAGTTTGATCATTGTGGTAAATGAGGCTGTGTCTTGTATAAGTAGATGAAAATGGTATATGATTGATTATATTGCTGACTTTATTTTTAATTAGCTGAATGTATGCTCTATTTATGCAAACTATAACTGGCCCTGTTAGTATACAAATGATAAAATCTCACTTATCCTTCTAGTAACGGTATTATCTACAATGTAGATGTATGTCTTCTAAGATATGCTCTTGGGTAAGCATTTACAATACATAAGAAGTACCATCAGTCAATCAATCAATAAACTGCCAAGAAAAACCTTACATATTTTGTTTAAGATTCTGTCTTTCATTTCAATCATTTTTGAGGATGCAGTTTCTACCGGGTTTGTATTTGATTATATTTGTCCCTGTTATTTTGTCCACTACAGTGCAGAATGTGTATGTACGAGGCGCTTTATGCAGTAGGAAAAAAAAATCTGATTGAAGAAATCAATGTTATATAACCTGATTGGCCTCAGATGACAGGGACTCCAGCTGGCCCTCCAGTCTCATTTTCTCTTTCAGCACTTGCAGCATTTCATCATGGCCCATCACAGAACTCTCCAAAGACACACTGAAAAAATGCAAATAACATCACTGTTCAAATGATTTGATTCATTAACAAATTTACACAAGTAATGAACTACTTTAAGTGAGTAATAAACAGGTTAATTATTTTTATTCTGTTCCGATCTGATATTGACAAATACCTGCTAGAGAAACTGTCCCTGCGGCTGCGAGGCTCAGCTGTTCCCTCTCTTTCCTGCTCCAGCTCCAGAAGGTGCTGCTCTTCGCTGGCTGCCTGCAGCACCTCTTGCAGGGAGGGGAACTGACCCATGGCCTCTGGAGCAATCTCCCTCCCCTCCACCGAGTAGGGCCCCTGCTGCCTTTCCACTGCGGCGGACAACATTCCGTATGTCCCCCTGGTAGACACACTGCTGTAAGACGAGCTGTCACTGTCGTTGCCATCATTCCCAGGCCTTGTACCCGATTCGCTGCCGTCAATTTCGGAGACATTGTCCCCGCCCTGGAGCGAAGCCCCAGGCTGTCCTTCTGCCTCAGAAGTGCTGTACTCTGACATCACGCTGACCTCGGAGAGAGTGGACACTGAGCTGATGGTGGACTGGAGGGAGCCCATGCTGTTGTCTGCTGTCCTTACTCCACCTCCTCCCCCACCTCCGCCGTCATTCTCAGGAGACTTATAATCAGCCAAGGAGTGGATCTTGCTTGGGCGGGGTGACCTGGACTTCCTCTCCTTGGAAGGGGGAATTCCCAAACTGCCCAGTTTGGGACCACGGGGGACACTGGTCCTCAAGAAGGAATACTCCGTGGTCATGGCGACAGTGTTGGCCCTGGGCAGAGCCTCAGGATGCAGCATTAACTCTGGATCCAGGGTGCTGAACCGCCTGTTTTTGGGGGTGCTGCGGTGAGACTGGAAACAGACAGAAAAGAAAAAAAAACAAAGATGCTGTTATCCTGACAATATCTGACACAAGTAGAAGCCCAACTGGAGGAGAACAGGAGACAAACTGTGACAAATGCTGGACAATCTGTCAAGCTTAAAAGTTATACTATCCAAGAAAATAGCAGGTTTAGCAGCAGACGTGAGCTGAGTGTACAAGCATAAACGAATGCCATAAAGTAGTTACAACATCAAATAATTGTCTAATTGCAGAAATTTCAAATAATCACCGTAATTTATCAACTGATTTCCCAACTAGGGGCTTTCTTTGTTCCTAATTTCCTCCACATGTGTTCATTATTTTGTGATATATTGCTTTAACAGACAGATGGGTTAAAATGGGGAATGCAACAGTGGCTGCGAAAACAAGATAATATTGAAGGCAAACACTGTAGAAGGCTAACCTGCTTACATATTAATTCGTGATGAAGTGTTGTCCTGAACCTGACTCCATTCACTCACCCTCTCCTTATGTCTCTGCACTCTGTACTGTTTGAGTTGCTCCTCCAGGCGCCGGCGAGCCTCCAGGCGAATCTTCTCCTCATTCTCCATCTCCAGTGATGGCTTCTGGTTGGCTACAGAGAGAGTACATTAAGCCAAAAAGAAGAACGTTCCCCCATCATAAGAAATGTATTATATTCCTGTAACAGGTGAGTCCAAGCAATGCTGAGCTTTAGGTTACATTGCTGATCAGACATAGCTGAGTGTAAAGGCTTATATGATTTATATGGTATATGGTGGAGAGTGAAGCTACCTGGAATCCTGTCCTCAAGTAATAAAATAAACTAATTATTCAAATAGGAGTTGGGCAGGAAACAAGATCCGTGGGCAGGAAACAAGCTTTTTTTAATACAAGCTACAGAAACCTATAAGTCACAAGCTGCACCTGCAATACTTGACAGCTACTGCAGATTTTTAGAGCAGACGGCTATGTAGCTACTGTACATGGTAGTATATCATTTTACATATCTACACTCATCATTCAAATGACAAAACTTTTTCATGACCTACTGTGCCTGGTAGAGCAAACTGACAAACCAGCCACATTAAAAACTGTAACATCATCATTTTACAAGTTTTTCTGGTTTTAGGTCAATGTGTAGGTTTGCACTACACTGTATTATTGTTTGGATCTGCATGGTCAGTTCACTTGAAAAGCTTCACTTCAGACAGTAATGCTACAGCTATGCAGCTAGTATTGACATATGTTGAATAAAGTCTTTCATAAACACATTAAACACATTTACATTGGATTAGTCATAAGCATGTGACATCAAGGACACTTTACTATTAGATCCTTTGTGTGTCGCTATATGTGGAAGTCACCAAAATCACCACAGTTAGTGTCAGATTTCATGTGAAAAAGCTTGAAAATATTACATTTCATCATTACGAACAAGGCCACTCTGCCTCACATTAAAATACAACCAAAAAGATAACACAACAGAGGGATTAGTACCAAAAACACAGCCATTAGTCCAAACACGGTTCCAAAAACAGCACCCACACCAATATCTAATCAAGCAACAAACAAATGCCTACGGGAGTTACAGAAAAAAAAAGGTAGACTCAAACAACTTGAAGAAATTCCCACTGAATCAATCTGTTTGGAGAACTCACAGACACGGGAGTTAACAAAAGGATGTGTATATGATCCAAACAAAGCAAAACATCCCACAGCAAAATGAGGTTAAAATAATGCAGGGGAGGAGGGGGAGGAGGGCGGGTGTAGAGGGGCCACTTGCTCAACACAAGTTTATGCTTACACAATTCAGTCTCCTGCATAGGCATACTGAGTCTGAGCGACTGCAATGCATCACCCTTGTGAACCGTGACCTCAGCACTAGCCCCCTCAGACTTCTCTAGCATCATGGGTGGATAAGCAGCCACACCTGGGGAGGGCTCTTGGGTCTGGGAGTTGACAGGGGTGCTGGTGCTCTGAGGAGGGGCTGTCGGACGCAGGGGCCCATTCAGATGGGTGTCCCCTGCAGAACCCAAGCCCTCTGCCAGTCCGTCTCCGTTTGGCATCCCATCTGACCTGACGGGACCTGAAAAAGAAAGGGTGAAGAAAAGCCTGGAGGAATGTGCCAATTGAGTCATGATCAGGTATTGTGAGCCAGACCGCGGAGAGAACGTGATTCTGTTGGAAAACTGGCTGGGCAACTTTGTCAAACTATCTCAATTCATCCCTTTAGCTGCACCTATTCCTTGTGTCTAGGAGCACCATTACCAGGCTTATCTTTCAAGACAAAGACCTTAAAATACAAATGACAGAGTTTAATGTTCTCAGGCACCACAGCATTAGTTTTAAATTCATATAATACTTAATTCAACACATTGTACACATTTCCTCCTGGACAACTTTTCAGGCTCACAAATCTTTCCTCGTTTTAATCCCTGAAATTAGAAAGTTTTGTAATATATAAGCCCACCTGCTGCCTGAAGAGAAACACCACTGATTTAACACATAAAAAACACATTAGCAAAGAGGAGTACTACTCAACCTATGCAAACAGTTGTATGTCTTTATTGGTTCTGGGGGGAGAGACAAATAACCCCCTGTGATGCCACCGGTCAGGCTATCTGTGTCTATGCCACATCGATTTTGACCTTCATTTTTGAAAAATCTGTCTCTCATGTGCCCTCCTTCCCCTCCCAACTTTATGAACTTATGCAACCAAAAATATTATTTCAGTCATCTCTTTCTCTTAAAGCTTAAGTGCTATGTCAAATAGAAGCATAGTTGTCAACTATTAAATTAACTGGCAACTATTTTCATAATTGATTAATAGTTTTGAGTCATTTTTTAAGACAAAAATATCCTAATTGTCTGATTCCAGGTACTTAAATGTAAATATTTCCTGGTTTCTTTAGTCTTCTCTAACAGTGCACTGAATATCTTTAGTTTGTGGACTGTTATGAAAAAAACAAGATACATTTGCCTTTTGGGAGTGATGGACATTTTTCACCATTTTGTGACATTTTATAGACCAAGCAACTAATCAGTTAATCAAAAAAAATAATCAACAAGTTAATCTATAATGAGAACAACTGTAGTTGTGATGATGACTAAGAATTCAGCTCAGCTACTTAACACATCAGTTCAAAGAGCTGTGTAGCATGGAGCACACGAAGGCCTCGGGCCTTGTAGTAGCCACAAAACAGGCCATGCATGGCAGGATACAAGTGTTAGATACAAGAGATAGTAATATTATGCCTAAAGGGGGGGGGGATTAACTTTTCAGATAGGAGAGTGGAGTTGGAAACAAGCATATCACAGCATGAGGAGAGACATTCTAATATGAATATATTTAAAAAATGATTTCCAGGCTATGTCTCTCTATGTCAAGTCACCACTGTGAATTCACACTGGGCAGTGAACTCACAACAGTCAGCATTTACTGTCATGTGTTCACAGGAAGGAAATTAATATTGATAACAAAGACACAGCGCTGAAATATTAGTAAAAGCAATACTTCGACCTGTGTTGTGTAATATTACCAAAGCAAGCATATGTTTTCATTATTTAATGAAACATGTAATAAAATCTAAATATATATTACAAACCTGTCCACAGACATCCAAACTGTTTCAGTCGTTTTCATTTTAATTAAGCTGACAAATATTCTTCTTTATCATCAGGACCAGGCTGCTCTACAGGGCTGCAGCCTGCAGGCATTGCATAATGTACCATTCATTGCATATATATTGCCTTTTTTCTTTCAGTATCACAGCACTACCACTTCATGGTTGCCACATTTTGTTTTGTTTTTCCACTGAAAAGGTAATGAGTGAGGGGGTGGTGTCACATGAAGATAAGATACCAGCACAAACCCTTAAATACAATCTATAAAGCATCAGTACTCACCATTATGAAGACCCCCATTAGTTTTTTGAGGGTTCTGAAGCCCTTGTTGCTTCACTTGTGTTTCACTTTCCACAGCATGAACTTCAGCCTCTTTGGATTTTAAAGTGATGTGATCTTGATCAGTGTTAATCTCCATTTGAGCGTCTTCAGAATGATTCATGTCCATTTACTGTGAAAAACTGAGTAGACAGTGCTGCTGGTGGGCCCCTTCGGAAAGAAGTTCTCACAACACCATCTTCTTAGGAGGCCGGTGAGCTGGGAGCATGCCAATGTTCAGGAATGCTTCTGAAAACAAACCCAAATAAGAAAATGTTGAGTTTAACACCTGGCACTTGTACAGAGAATATAACACATGATGAAGATCCATACACATTACAGAATAAGCTGTAACTCCTCACCAGTGATTCCTTATGGGCGGTAATAATGTTATGTAACAACACAGCATGCTTTAATTAAACCATAAGCCAGAGTCAAGGGCTAACAAGCTGGCTTGGTAGTTAAGTAGATTGTGTCGTGTTAAATTTACATTTACAAGCTAGTTACGGTGACTTCCTTCATTTGTTTTAAAGGAACACTGCGGACAAATCTGAAAGGACTAAAGTCGCAGTTTCATATCCCCTCTTTATAGACTGATGTGTAGGTAGTTAAGAATGAATTAATTAGTTAGGGAATGTGTACAATGTGCCAATAACGCAAAGAGATAAGCCTCATCAACCAGCCAACAGTAGTATCAACTCAAGCCTTTCAGCTGTCAGCTTTAGTTTAGACAGCAGAAAACATAACTGGTCCTGAATTGCATTTGTTGCACCACTGTCAAAAGATATGCAGCTGTCAGGGTGAATTAATGCGGCAGTGTTATTATTATTCGAAACATCATAATGCACAAGTACGTTTCAAATAAGTTAGTCACTGTGTGCTAGTCATTTAAGGCAATGATGATAACCCTTAACTCTGATTGTCTGACATTAGCTTGGTTACTTTGCTAGCCGCTTTTCAGCAGGGTTTCACACCGTCTAGCTGCAGTCAACAGTTTAGATGTCATTAGAAATTAAATGAAGAGCGTCATTGACAAACATGAATACATACGCTGTTGTGATGTCCGCCGTGCTCATTTAACTCAAATGACTAATATAATGACAAAGATGACAGACGAGCTCACACGGGTTAAAACGTCGTGTTTACTGTACGACGGGACCTGTCAAGCTAACTTAGATTTGCTAACGCTAACTAGCTAGCTAGAATAACCAGCGCCTTTGTAGACGTGTGATTTTTAAATATTTTCAGATAACATTGTGTCGCTCAATTACGTTACAGACTCTATGTGTTAACTATAAAATGACAAATTGGGAAAATGTCACGAAAAGACAATAAAGGCTCACCTTTTTGCGAGCTTCGCCTTTTACTACGTGGCTGTTTGGATTCCGTCCCTTTATCAGTCCGACTAGAAACAGTGGGTGCAAACAATACATCTATGTAGGAGGGGAACCAAATACAGCCTGACAGCCAGGCGACCGAGCGCCCACTGTATACACTCACTGTGTTCAGTACAATCATTCATTCTTTTAATGATCTAAGATAATCTTATAACGAAAACATATGGCAATGATAAATGTGTTAGACGACCTATAATATAGAACGAGCACTATCACAGGGATGAATCAGAGATATGTGAAGATTTGTCGGATGTGGTACATTGCTTCACTGTTGTGGTCAAAGAGCTACACCCTGCTTGTCAGCTGCAGTTTAACTACAGCTTCGGGTGATGCCACCCAGAAGTACAATTAAACGCTGCAAACACGAGTTTTTGAGCCTTCACGAAATGCATGGATTGCATCAATATGCACATCAGTATATCATGCTACAGTTCAATGTAATGAGATTACAGTGGGGTCCACATAAATGACTCAAATCCTTTACAATTAAGCTGATATAATTGCATTAGCCTTAAAAAAAAAAAAGTGACTGTCATCCGTGTGTAATGTGTTCTGGGATGGCCATCAACCCTCCAATGGTTTATATTTAAACATTTCTGCAGGAACAATTACACTAAGCAATTACCAATCATAATAATCCTATTTTGCAGATTTCAATTCATTTTAAACCCTGGTAAAATGTGTATGTACTATAATTGTGATACATGGATGTTCATCTATGCACAATCCAATCTCTGTATTCCTCCATATATATATATATATATATATATATATATATATACATACACATACATACATACATTTAGCTGCTATGTGTGCAGTTTAGTAAAGGATGTTGAGTTCAAAATGTCTGGCGCCATCCAGTGGTAAAACTAAGAATTACACTGTAGTAGACCAGTAAATAGGCAATGTGTCTCTGATGCTCAGAGTAACACTTCAGCTATCAGAATAATTATTAATATGAAATATTATATAATCATATAAAGATTCCATATATAACTTCCTACAGCTCTCAGGATTTTATGTTGCCAGTAATCTTCCCTCTTTAACACTAGTTAAGTGTATTTGCATGTTCTGTTTTAAATGAATTACGTTTTTAACAACCTAATAGTTTTGTCTATAGGTTAAATTATATTTGGAGTGGTGCATGACATAATAACTTGGATGTCTCTGTGAGTGAGGGTGGTTAAAGTAGTAACTTAGTCATAGTAAGTATTTTCTAAATTAATGAGCAACTATTAATTATTTGATTTCTTGACCATTTAGACGGATTCATGCTATGCAAATACAATTTTGAAAGAAAGAGAAAGGAAATGAATTTACAAATACAATTTCGTCTTTCAGAAAAATATGTAGGTAGTTGTGTAGGCACTCATTCATTTAGATTGTACTGAATACAGTTAGACATAGACCCCATTGCTGACACTAAATACAAAATAACACAGCATGTATAGTTCAATCCATATTGGTTGTCGGAATGTACAAGCGGAGACTTGATTCTTATTAAAACACATGCACATTGCTGAATGCGTGAGGCACACCCACAGATTTAAAACTAAAGCTAAAAGACTAACATTTAGATAACTTTTCAATATCTGTAAGGAAGGAATATAAAGATATTTAATATCAATGTATAATATGTAATCTTGTGGATCATGGTTATCATAAACCAAATAGAAGCTCCAAGAAGATTATTCATTTTGTGCAGGATATTTTAAAACAGGTTTTGTAGCCTACAATAAACGATTACTATAAAGTCTTGAATGGGAGAGTTGAAGTCTGAGGTCTGGTCCTGTGTTCGAGATCGCCCATGAACGATGGAAGCGCGCTCCCGATACTTCAGGTGAATGAGAGGGAAGACGAGGAGCGGGATACGGTTCACTGTGCGTCGTATTAAAAAGGAACAATCAGAGGAAAATGAGTTGTGTTACGTCGCTTGGGGCACATGTTTTTATGACAACATATCTACTCTTCGTGATGGGATGCGTGGCACAGAAAGTAAGTTAACGTTTGTTCACTGAAAAAATAATTCACAAGCTTTATTTCAAGCCCTGCTGAGAGTGCCGTGCTCACTTGTGTAGAGAGAAAGTCACGAACTCCGTTCATAAATCTTGATAATTGGCAATTGTTTGCCCCTCGGCAAAATGACTGACCTCAATGAACTTGAGGCAAGTCATTTTAAGAAAAAATGGGGGATATCTTTCAATTCGGCATACGTCTGTTACACAAAGAGCTCTTGCATTAACTACATTTGAAATATAATCTGCTGTAGTCACTCCACAAATGTGTACTACAATACAGTGCACCACCGTGGGCAGTAGCAAAGGCGGTACGTAATATGAACCAATTTTGTAAAGTTTATATTTTTGCACAATTCATGTTTTTTTGTTAGATAACATTTACGCCGAGTTTATCAGAAGACCACCCTGCTTCAGAAAACTGCTTACCTCGTGTATAACAGTGCGGAAAAGTTCGCCTGTGAACTATAGCAAATCACATTTCTATTTTTCCATTGGAGTTTTGCGAACCTTCTGTTTGTTAACAAACAACAGGACGTAACATTACCTTCTTAAAAGCGCAGGCTCACGCTGCTTCTGAACTTGCTAAAGTTGTTTAGGAGCAAACTATATCGCATAAAGAGAGCCCCATGAAGAATAAAAACGACTGTAAATTAAAAAATGTCTCTTTAAAAGACGGTTTGCAATTTTAGCCGAAAGATTCAAGTTCAGTTTCACATTTTTTATATTAAAAAAAACCAAACCCATGTGTCACAATCTTAAAAAGTGTAAACATGTAGCCTAATATTGCAAGAATGTAATCACCTTACATCATACCGGGAACTCTCGTGCACCTTTGCCTAACACGACAAACTTATTAAAGTTTTGTATATTTAACAATTTCCGAACTCTGGCATATTCTGTCCTCTGGGGCTTTTAAATGGATGTTTTGATGGCACTTGCATGTTTTGATGTTACTGCACTTCACATAGTCAGAGAATGGCATGCAGAGTCCAAACTGCTGAAATGAGAACCACACAGAGCATGTTAACCTTATGTTGTTGTACTTTCATACTCATTAGGGCGAATTCCCATGCTTTGCCTCTGACATGCAAGGAGTTCATGATCAAAAGTGTGTGTCAGATGAACAGGGATTCAAACAGTCAGGGGTTGCTTCTCAGGCATGTTTTTTATTCAATTACTCTGTCATCCATGTTGGACATGTTCTTCTCCTGTGGTGGAGTCAAAGCTTACATGTTAGTGAGGATCACAGAGAGTCTTTAGAGCTTGTTTTTTTAGGTTTTAAAGTTGTTTTGATACATCAACCTGATGTGTCACTACATAGTTTGGTTTATTTGAATACCTGCGTCATAAGAATGACTACACATGTGACTAAGGATGACAGGACTTGATGAACGTTGTCAGCCGCTTTAAACTGCCATGTTTACATAGACAGGAGCAGGACTGGGTACTTGCTCTTGAGGAAAGGAAGTTTGATGTCTGGATGGCATTTCTTTGTTAAATGGGATTTGATCACCATGTCCCTTGCAGTTTCAGTGGTCTCTGTTAGGGGAAGGACCTTACTGTTCAACATTGTTTGTTGCTAATGAATAGTAGAATGCTAGAAAACTTAATATATGCTATATGTTGTTCATGTGGTCTTGGTAATGGAAATAAACAACACTATTCTTAAAATAACTTGTATGTACTTAAAATGACTCCCACACTTAATAAAACTTTATTAACACAACATGAAGGAACTGAGCTGGACAGAAGTCCTAGAAGTCCTTAAAGGTGCAATGTGTAGGATTTAGTGGCATCTAACGGTGTGGCATCTAACGTTGTGGTTGCACATTGCAACCAACTGCATAGCCCTTCCCCCTACCTTCCAAGTGTGTAGGAGATCCTACAGTGGCCAAAACACTTGTGTTTTTCCGTTCTTGGCTACTGTAGAAACATGGCAGGCTCCGTGGAAGAGGACCCACTTTCTATGTACATATAAAGAGCTCATTCTAAGGTAACAAAAACACAACGATTCTAATTTTTAGGTGATTATAAACTAATTAAAATATACTTATGAATATTATCTTCCATTTCTGCCAAGTCCATTCTGCTAGATGTCACTAAATTCTACACACTGCACATTTAGGTAGCAAGTTCAGCCTCTCCCCCAGGGCCAATAGGAATACCATGCAACATGTATAAACAATGTCTAAGACTCCTACAGCAACTGTGGAAGATTATGAGAGTGATCTGTTGGAGAGGACTCACCAATGAGTGGAGGTGTGCCAAGGGTGTTTGGAACCCCAAAGTCAGAGAACTCCAAAAACATCGAGCAGTTTAGAACCATCTACTATTCAGCACAGAGGACAATTTTTTTTAAATGTCTTGTACTGACGGCTGACAAGGTCCCTTCTAAAGAACAATTACAACAATAAGCTTGTTCAAGAGTGTCTTCGAAAACACCATGTTCCCAGCAAGATCAGTGACCTTATTGTGGGTTACAATAACAACTTCCAGAATAGAGTTACTTCTAAAACATCAGAGTGGCACAGGATTGACATAGGGTATCATAACTAACTGCACCATCTCAGTCATCCTTTTTGCTCTTTCCATGAATATGGTGGTCAAGTCAGCAGAGATGGAGTACCAAACATCCCTAACTGTCACCAATGTGTGACAGTCACCAATCAGAGCTTACATGGATGAAATGACTATCACAAAATCATCAGTCCATGCCAGCAGATGGATCTGAGAAGTAGTGGACATTGTGAAGTTCTGCAAAACCACCATCCCAACTTTGACAGAACAGCCAAACAAGAGTTTGGGGAAACTCTTCAACTGTAGCCTGAAGAACACAGCTGCCATTCACAAAACCAGAGGAGATTTTGAGGCTTGGCTTACAGTTAACCAAGGTTGACAAATCTAGGTTGTCCGGTTGTTTCAAGGATTGGATATACCAGTAGCAATAGCAAAAACAGTAACAGTGCTGCTCTACACGGTCCACCAACACCCAACAGGTCACCAGGCCTCATGGAAGAATTTGCGATGACGAGAAGCCATGCGGTACAAAGACTCCAGGTACCCCAAAATAGCAGCAGCTGGCATTGAGGTTTGCACAGGCAGAAAGTAGAGTGCTGCCAAAGAGTTGCAGGTGACAGAGGCAAAGTTAATGCAGATGGCTCTCGTTGGGACAGTGACAACGGTGAGATCTGAACTGAGCTACTTTCCAAGCCAAATAAAAGCGACAACTTCTCCTCCGGTAAGAAGTGCACACAGGCGTAAAGGAGGTAAGGGTCAGCAAGATGGTGGGACTCAGTCAGCAAGTAGCCTGGACAAGGTGAGAAAACATTTCTCCATTTCTGGAGGGTTGACCTCCACTGCATCAGATTCTTGGTCCAAACTGTCTATGACAACTTACCAACCCTGGCAAACTTTAACACATGAGGCAGAGGTGAAACACCTTTCTGCCATCTCTGTTCAGGGAGAACATCCCTTCAACCTCTTCTTCAGCAGCTGCCCCAAAACCTTGACTAACGGCCACTGGCGCCTTGCCCAGGTGCTCAAGGCAGTTGTGGAAGTGGTCACCACAGCCATTCAGTCCAATAAGCACCACCCCAGAAGTAAACCATCCCTTTTCTCACTACCACAGACAATACCGTGTCTACTTTCCACAGTCCCAGACTGGCAGCTGAGAGTGGATCTTGGAAGACTACAGTTCCCCGATCACATTACACTCCACCTAGATACAATCTTCTAAGATTCTGCCAGGTATATGAGAACTGACATTGCTCTTGGAAGAACACATGGGGGAAGCTCATGCAAAGCTCTGACTGGGCTTGGGATCACCAGAGCAACAAAGAGAAGGGGCATATGTTACTTCACTGAAACCACATAGAGCTACCAGGTGGCTTTGGATAAAGAAGGCAGGCAGGCAGGCATCCCAGCAGCAACAAGCTGCTGGGATGCAATCCGGGACTTGATCAATCCTGGCTAGGTCACCTGGATGAGGAGTTAGGAAACCCACCATGACCCTAGGAGCGTCACTGATGATGCATCGAAGTGCATCTGAGAGATATATCTTGCAAACCTGAATATTTTAATTGCTTTCTTGCCAAATATTTGTTGTAGTCTTGGAACAAAGCATTCAGACTATGAACTACACTACCCTCTCAGTCTTCTAATCCAATATTCTTCTGATTTTGATTTATGTATGACGCAGCACAATGTCCCCATGTTTGCCAGTGGCTGGTGTCATAACATAAAAGGATTACCCATGACACAGATCTCCACTAGGACATCAAGACCACATTGTCAGCCAAGAGAAGCTCTGTGGCTTCCACCTGTCAAGAATCGTCCTCTTCCGCTAATGGAGAATGAAGGCACAGCACCACAATTCTTAGAACTCGACAACAAAAGCCCTTGGTATATTGAATTGTCAGCGTCTCCAGCTTTAGTTTCTGTGTGCATAGGGTGCTCACTATCTTTGCAATTATCTGCCTCAGGGGGCACGGTAAATGATGGCTTTGTCCTCCACTCCCCTTTTGTATTAAGTTGATTTTTGGAACAGCATAAACAAGCTTGGAATTTATTCTATCCCCCTCAGAAAAAAATGGGAGGCATCCAAGTCTTGTCAATCCACAATTCAGCACTGTGAGTGAATTTGATCTTGGTTTTGTTGGTGTGTTCTGTTTTTCAGAGGGTTTTATAAAAGGGAAAATTCATGTCTAATTGAATTGTGTTGTAGGACCCCAGTGAACTGTGAATTAATTTATTCCTCCCATGAATTATCCGACAACAGATACGCACAACCTGTCAACAGATAAACACGTCATCGTGTGTCAGTGAGCTGCAGTGTGACCCTAAAAGGGATGGGATGAAAAGGGCCAGGACTAGAGGCGGAGACTGAGTGAAAGTTGTGCTGTTTGTGTTGCAGCTGCAGTCGATTGAACAACAGAAAATAAACCTCACTCATAGCGTTAAAAAAAGATGTTGCACTTGCTTTTATTGCATGACGTTTTAAGGTGGACCCTTATCACTAAAAAGACAAAATGACAGAGTTAATGGCTGATAAATAATATATGAACTTTCAAATTAACTGGTCTTGTCTCTGCATTTGAATTACTGTAATTTTCAGAATGTGAGAGATTATTGTGCTATATTAGACTATAAACATTATTTTTGCATTATTGAATTGCCTGTGCAGACAAAATTGTCATAATTTGTTAGGATCTAAACAGCAGCAAGGTGCATCCTTTTTACAAGAAGATCCTCGTAAATGCATCAAATAAAACCGTTTTAAGGATAAAATTAGTGATGCATATATGTTCTTCCTATTGTCAGCAAATACAGTAACCATGAATTGATCCTACTAAATAGTGTCTTTGTATTCAGAGCCTCATATATTTCTATATGCCATAGAGTTTTTGTTGTCCAAAAATGATTACAAACACATTAGTGAGTCACACAGTTGCAATGGGTGACATTTTCCTTTTATCTTTATGAACACACACACAGTTTTTTTATTTTGACTAAATTGCACATACTCTCTTAAACCAGAAATACCCCTGAGAAAACCAAGTGTGTATTAATCCACCCCTGAAAATAGTCCCAAATAAAGACACTATTTCCTCCTGTTTGACTAACACTTGCTAAAAGCTACAGTGCCCTGCCATTTAGGAAATTACTGAGCTTTTTTAAAGCTGAATGAATCATTTGTGACCTGATTTTTTTTATTTGGGAAGATTTACATATTTGGGAACCAAAGGCTGGGAGCCACAAACAAGTATTGAGAGACAGAAACATTCTGATTTTGGTCTTTTCATGGGATTAGGTGACCGTAATGAATATTCAAAAAATAATTTTGTCTGGCAATTTCAATGCTGTGATTGCACTTGGAAATGTTGTATCCATTAAGACTGTGATTGATAGCAGCGTTACTGTGTCAGTACAGTTCAGCCCTACAGGATTTGGCTTCTCACTGAGGTGTTACCGAAAGACTCATGGATGCATTTGCTGGATCACATTCCTAAATCTGGAAATGATTTCTCCAAACTGGTTGAAACCACCGTGGAGATAAGGTCATGATTCACCACAGGGTTCCACAGGCTCGCTTTAACAGCCACCACCACATCAGCAGCAGCAGCAGCAGCAACAGCAACAGCAACAGCAACAGCAACAGCTCTTTCTAGGGGAAATATGTTAATAGGTTTACACCACAAACATGGAAGAGAGAGCCTGAGTCTGTCCTATCAACCAGCCAGTAATATATCTTAACTTTTCCATGTAGAGACGTTCAAGTGATGGCCCTGTAAATAAAATGTTGATCATACATGTTTGGGCTCAAAGAGGTCTTTCATAAGTCGCTCATCATGCACACAGTGATGAAAATGTGCTGAGCCAGCGCTCCTGTGGCCAACGAGGGCGACCCTACAAATGCCTGGGCTTAATCAGGCCGCCACACCAGTTGTTTGTAAACTCACCCTGGGTTGAACGTGCAGCCGCTAACATGAGCCCACCAGGAGAGGCATTTACATCACAGGGGAGATATGTGATAAAGCCCAGGCTCGAGTATCAGCGCTTTCCACAGCTGTGTAAGGATGACCTCA
Source organism: Scomber scombrus (assembly GCF_963691925.1). Classification (NCBI taxonomy): domain Eukaryota; kingdom Metazoa; phylum Chordata; class Actinopteri; order Scombriformes; family Scombridae; genus Scomber; species Scomber scombrus. The sequence goes on from NC_084973.1 coordinate 7,400,170, forward strand.
AGGAGCCTCTTTTCTGCTACTACTTGGAGAAATCTATCAGTGTATTTGTAGGGAGCTGTGCAAAAATATTGAACACAAATGGGGCATCGTCCTGATACTGAATTGCAGCTGTTTTTGCTCACAAAATTGTCTAAATCCTTAAAATTCCTTTCAAACTTGCCTTCCTGCATATCTCTCTGTGATTGATAATGGAAGTTCATATTTTTTTAAACTGGATCTCATGAGAAAAGGAGTTCCAAATATTTTCTTGATTCTGTTTATCCTGCAAGCACTGCCCTCTGGTACAGTATGTGTGAGGTCATGTGTCAGTGTATACTGCAAGAGATCTATATCTTTCTGCACCAGTGAAACTCATTTGTTGCACTTTCAGAAAAAAATGCTTTTTATTCTAATGACATTAGTGTCACTCCTAATCTTGTTAGACTGAAATAGTTCCAGCTTTTATGTGATTTCTGGGAAATGTATCCCAATCATTGATTTTTTTCAGTGATAAGTTCTATTTTTTATTTTAGTAATCACTTTTTATATCTTATATATAGGAGTGAGTATGTAGCTGCATCACTCTCTTAACTGTTTTTCTGAATATCTTCTGTATCACTGATGCATCAAATTCTCTCAAACTACTTCATGTAATTACAGATAAGTGGAAATAAATTCAGTGCAGGCTACAGCCTACTGGTCTACTGTGTTGGTATCAGTACCGACTTAAGAAATTGAGTGCGATTGTAATGCATCCTGAGTGGACTGCTGCTGCCCAAGCACTAGCCTGTGAAGCAGTGTCACTTTTCTCCTCCAGTAAACAGGGCTGGTGAGGATTCCTGCCCCCTTTTGAGGGGCCCGCCTGCCTGTTTATGAGCCAGTCCGGGGCTGTTTGTGCATGAGGGAGAGTGTCTGTGTGTGTGTGTGTGCGCATGCACGTGTGTGTTAACAGTTCTTAAGCAGAAGCAAGCTCGTGTTGCAGAGTTTTCACAGTGTTGTCGTCAGCCTGGGTGGTTTAAAAAAAATCCCTGATACAGTGAACAGTTAGGTCAGCCTGCAGACTTCTGTTTTTGTCAAATCAGAGTACTGACAAGTGTAGTGTTTTTTTGGCCTGGTCAACTTCCCCCCCCCCCCCCCCCCCTTTTTTTAATCTGGTTTTGTTTTACTTTACGTAGAATGCAACCTCATAGAATAAAAATCTTGTTAAAATATTTCTTTGTTTTAAATAATCATTATATATTTTTTAATGTAAATTATATTTAAATAGAATAAAATAATGTTATAATGCATAATAGAAAAAAATGTCAATATGGTTCTGTTACTATACAAACAAATCAATTCCACCACATAACCTAAGATCCAAGAAGTGGAAATAAAGGCGCCTCTGTGGTAATTAGACAGACTGATTAACCCCATCGTGGAATGTGATTGAAATACCCCCACACCATCACCCCTCCTTTTTGTAAAATGGAAAACGACGCAAAATGGAAATGATAGAACAATACCATTTGTTAGGGGCCTCTCGGTTATGATAGCAGCTGGTCTGACATCTCACTGAACAAGTCATTTCAGACAGTTATGTGCTCAGTTGATTTACTTCTTTCCTTGTCAGTGGCACAACTGGGGCGCAATGACCAGCCGGCGCTTATGTAAACTTTCAGCTTGCCTTGTACTTATTAGCATCACTTCATTAAAATATAATCTGCCCTCCCCATCGTGGAGTGGCTCACCGAAACGGCACTGCGGCCCATTGTTTTGCCATGAGAAAAGGCATCCTTGAATAATTAGCGGCCTGCCAGTGGAGCGGCCTGTGATGTAACAGAACTGAGATGTTTGGCATTATAAGAATGTCCCATTTCCATTCGACACTGTGGCACTTTGGGGCCTTTTCATGTGTAGTCTAGCATGCACATCCCAGGGTGGTGGGGACCTCCCGGCCGCCTCGTCCTGGTGGGAGAGATGGCACAGTCTCTGTCCATGACACAGTTCTCTTTCATCAGATGTAGGATTTCACATCATTTAAGAGACTGTTAATTTATAGACAAGCATTATTTGGATCTCTTTTTTTTTTTTTTTTTTTTTTAAACCTTTTCATAGTTTTATTAATCCAGGCTAAAACAGGGTGAATCTGTGACAAAGGAGGTGAAGAGCCATATTAAGAACAGGATAAATGAACTTCAATACTTTTTCCTCGTCCCTGGTTATTTTTGCTCTAAAAGGGGGCGCGCAGTCCTTCTCTTCCCCCTGTCTGCCCCCATTTTGTGAAGTGGTTCCCCTCATTGCGCAACCTCGCTGCAAACATTGCGACCCCCAAATCGGCTTACTCTCCCTCTCTCTCTAACCTCAGCAGGAATGCCATTTGGCCCGTTCAAATGTCATCCATGTAATTCTTTGCCGTAGCACATTAATTTCTACTAAGTGAGTGGGCAGTGCAAGTGTAGCATGTCATGCTCTAATGCAATTGCCCCCAAATGTCAATGAAACAAACAGCGAATTACAAACCATGAGAAAGGACTTTAATGAGGTAGGTTTTCATCAGCATTTACAAAACTTTAAATAATAAATATCCAATTTGGTAGAATTTTGAAAAATATTAAGATGAATATTAAGAATATTTAATGAGAAATCATTACATTATATTTAATGTACATCACATGCTACAAACAGTTGAATGTCTTTGACAATAGTGATAATGTTTGCAAATTTAATTAGAAAAACTATGGCTTGTACAGTAGTAAGCTGGCTAATATGTTTCACACACACACACACACACACACACACACACACACACACACACACACACACACATATTTTAGGTCAGCCATATAAGTTCACTTTGCATTTCTTGGAATTGCAAAAAGGGACTGGCAAACATTTCATAGGCCATGCTCATGGTTTAGGGTTGTTACTCGACGTCTCTGCTGGACATTTACAACCAACACTGCATTAGTAGAGCCTGCAGTATCACTAAAGACTCCTCTCATCCTTCCCACAGCCTTTTCTCCCTTATGAAATCGGGGGAAAGGTACAGAAGCATCTGCTCCAGAACAACAAGACTGCATAACAGTTTCTTCCCCCAAGCAGTCAGGCTCCTGAACCTGAAAATAAATGAACTGCCACTGAAATGACTGATGTGAAGCACTTGCACTTTAAAGAAGTCACCTTAATTGGATTTTTTAGCTTATTTATTGATTCTTAGCTTATTTATTTATAATACTTATTTTAGAAAATTTTGCAATGTCTTGCCTTGTATCCTCTTTTTATTTATTCGCTCGGTTTTATTTTAAGCGAAACATTATTTAGTTTTTATGTATGCAAATGCATGAGAATGACCAATAATGTGAATCTGAATCTGATACAACAGTCACATAGCATTCTGTACACAAACCTTTAAGGGAGAATTAAAATGCGATTTTTTTTGTAACTTATACAACAGCTTGTTGTATCATCTAAGGTATTCTTGTGATCCAACAAAATTCTTCTATCTGCCTGAAAATGTTTGCTCGGTATGAAACCAATGTTTAAATCCATAATGACCACACAGTGGTGGCCACTGGTACGGCCTGAGCCGTGAACTTGACATAGTAGAGACACCTGTGAGATTACAAAAAATGTTATTAGGGCAAATTAAAGTGATTTACTTTTCCCTTAAAGTTTGCATAGTGAACGCTATGGGACTGAATCGTGGAGTAACACATAGAGCCACAGATAAACTAAAAATCTGAAAAACTGCTACAAGAATTGGTAATCATGTGGTGATGATGTAATTTGAAGAGTTCAAGAGAGTACGAATTGAACTTTGGACCTGTTTCTTATTTGGGCTTTACCATACAGCATGGTTGAGGCTTCATCGCATACACGCATACTGTATATTTTCTTTAGTTACGTGGGTCATGTTGCCCTTCTTGCCCTCTCTGACATCCAGTATGTCTGTAATATGCTGAGGCTCGGCTGTCAGCTGTATCAACTACAGAGAAGGCTGCGGTTGGATCTTGTTGACCTGAGGGCTGAGCGAGTGGTCCTCTCTTCCAGTCATGATTTAAAATTACATGTAGATTTTAATGCTTACAATATACTTACTGAGCTGATTGCCTCTGATAAACACATTCAGATGGGGAAAAATGGTCCATGAAGCATCAAAGTGCCTTTCTGGCTCCATATATTTCAGCTTCTCTTGTGTCCCTGTTGCCCTCTGTCTCCCCTCCCACCCAAAACTGCATTCTCAAAGTGATCTCTTATTCTTTTAGCCTTGTCCAAAGCACAAGTGTCGCCCGCGGGTGCTGGTGTGTTACCTGTCTGGGATGGGGGTCTGCCAGTCTGGGTCATTCCCACAGTCCAGAACTGAGGCCAACAGGAAAGCTCATAAACACACAGGCCTCCTGCAATGGTCTGGTCCTGAGCTCCCCGGCCCAGCCACACATCTGCCTCTGCTTAGGGCCCAGGTCCCCCTACATCCCCACACACCTGGGAAGCATTACAGCCAGCATGTTTGAAGAAATACCCTCCCCAGGGTTACCCAGGCAGGCAATACAGGAAAAACACAGGCTTTGATATGAAGGCGGAACTGCAGGGTTGAATAGTTCAGTTTCAAGCTGGTTTATGTCAGTAAGCAATCAGACTTCAAGTTGGGTATATTATTTGCTGATAGGTACCTTCGTTGTTTGTACCTTTGACATAAAGAACTTAATCACTTAGTGGCCACTATTTGAAATTCATGACTCAGCAAAGCATTTAGGCTGAGTGTAATATAATACTGGTCAACACTTCTCAACATAATACCGAAGATAACCATGCATGCCAGCATTAGTGTCACAAAGCCTTACCTTAAGGGGTGTCATTAAGGGCCTATTTTGTCATATTGGAAGTTATAACCTTTGAAAGTAGGTTTAGACTTGTCACACAACTAACTAAATGTAATTCATATTGCAGGTGTACTTTGACTGTGGTGCCAAGGTGGATGTGGTGGATGTCCAAGGCCTGATATTGTCCCCTGGCTTCCCCTACAACTACTCCTCTGGGACACACTGCGTTTGGCAGTTCTTTGTGCCTGTTGATTACCAGCTTATTCTAGAGATATTTGACTTTGATGTGTTTGAAAGCCATGAGTCCGCGGCACAGTACTCTGCCACCTCTAATTTTGAAGAGGAAGAGGCAGACGAAGAGGTGACTTTCACGCCTGGCAGCTTAGCGACAGATGAAATTTCATCAGCAGATAAAGATCCTGTGCTTCACAGTGCTGGGGCCGTCACAAAGACTCAGCAGTCCCCCCAAGACAGTGAGGTGAAGCAGGTGGTGGTCCAGGAACAGTCCACAAAGATGGAGATTGCCAAAGTCTCAAATTCTGCCAAAAGATCTGCAGATGCCTCCTCTGGCCAAACATTGCAACCTTCCCCTTCTCTCCTCGTCCCCCCTGGAGCTGGGCGTCCTGGAGAGAGGGCTGTCAACGCTGCCTCCTCGTCTCACCTTAGGGTAGACCTTAACCCCAGTTCCAACTCGAGTACAATTGTGGAGGAGACCACCCTTGCCTCGCCACACTCCACTGACACTCCAGCTGTGAGCCCTGAAACCCAGCAGTCGGTGCTTGACGCTTGCCCTCACGATGTCCTCTATATCTCAGACCTCATCACCTTCTCCTCCAGGTTCTGTGGGTCCAACCGGCCCCCTAGCAGCCAGCTGGTTTTCGGCTCCAGCCAGGAAATGGTGGAGGTCATCATGGAGCTCATTACCACTACTCACTGGGGCCGTGGCTTCGCTCTCATCTTCCACTACCACAATCTGACCGAGCCAGGTGGGGACCGGCATACCTTTGCTCCTACAGCCAACAAGGTTGACTCTCTGCTGGCTGCTGTGAGTGGAGCTGCCTTCTTCGCCATGATACTTACAAGTGCCCTATGCATCATTTTCAGGTAATGGAAGTAGATGAACTTTATTTAGAAACACAAATGAAATAAATACAGACAAATATATATATTATAGAAATATATATTTCCAGAGTTTCAGCCATATGTAATATATGGCATCTCTTTACTTCTTCTAATATTATGGACGTCAATAGTTATCACAGATGATGGTCATGTTTAGTGCTGAAATGATTAGTTGACAATTAATAATGCCAATTGCAGCTTTTATCATTTTCATTATGGATTAGCTCAGGTTCGTGCTTCATTAGGATGAAGTAGACATTTCTTATTATTTAGTAAAAGTATTTTGTACAGCTATCAATCATTTAGAAGAAAAACACATTTTCGAGAGAGAGAAACAATACAGAAAACAGTCTGGTATGTGTGTTTTAGAAAGCCAGAAAACAAGTAACTGGTCAAAATATTTGTTGAGTAATGAATGTCAGCCCCGTGAAGATATATAGTTTTGTGGTGATCTGCTAAATAACAGTAAAACTCTAAAACTATTGCACTTTTACCAGGTTTCTTGTTTTTGGATTTAAACACAGGAGGTAAAAGCTAGTGTGTAATGTTTTATACAATGCAAAATTGTTTTGCAACCATAGCGGTTAGTCATTCTTTCCCGTGTCATGGTTCAGGGTAAAATATCTTGATAAATATTGGATGGATGCCATGAGAATTGACCCTGAGATATCCACAGTCCCCAGAGAAGATCTCCTAATAGCTTTGGTAACAAAGCTTTATTCAGCTCCACCATGAAGTTGACACTTTTAAATGGACTGCGGTGAAATATTGTACAGATACAATGGTACAAATCTAATTCCCATTAGCCTCACCTATGTTTTATGTTAGTGCTAGTTATCAAATGTTAGCATGCTAACAGGCTAAACTAAGATAGTGACCAGAGTAAAGATTATACCTGCTAAACATCAGCATGTCAGCATTGTAATTGTGATCATGTTTGCATGCTGACGTTAGCATTTAGCTCAATCCCTGCTGTGCCTAAGTAAAGCTTCACAGTACTGCTTACTGTGGCTAGACTCGGTTTTTAATAAATCATAGTATGTGGTTATAAGATAAAATTTTCACATTCTTGCATAAACATGAACCCCATTTAACTGAGCTCCCAGTAAACATTCTCCTGAGAAGTGGTCTTATCTTTGAGTCCTTTAATGAATGAAATTGGGCTAGTCTGACAGTAAATGCGCACGCACACACACACAGATGCACACACTCGCACATAGACAGTCGCCACTTTGTTATGTTGACTCAGCTGGAAGCCTCAGTCCCTGATGTGGTGACCCTTGATGATTAGTTGGGTTTGGCTGCAACGGTGCGGCTTTCTTGATGTGGAGCATTCTCACCATAGACAGCAGGGCATTCAAGGTACAGCACCTGGCATCGATTCCAGCACACAAAAACACAGAGGCTGCATGAAAGTGAATGGGCGGGGAAATGGGGGGGGGGGGGGGGGACAACAAGGAAAGGTAAAACTCAATGTGTACACTGTGTTCGGTAGCGCTAGCATTGTCAGACAATCAAAAGGTGTAATTTACAAGCTGTTCCCTCTTGTCCATCCCAGGGGACAATGAACACAAGCAGAGTGGATAAATTTGGAGGTTTGTCATACTATCCGTTCTGACAAGATGACCGTGTAATCCTACTGATCCAGATGGATTCAAAATCCAGGAAGTTTAGATTTGTGTCGGTATCAGTATTCAGCTTGCTGTGAGAAACACCAGTTTATTATGATTTGTGTTCATTTCAAATGCAACTCAGTGTCTCCAACTCATCCGTCAGGCGCAGTAACTCCACAGGTTCTAACTATTAATGACAGGGAAATTGGAAACACATGTTCAATAAAATGAAAGTGTAATTAGCAAGAACAACAACCCAAGTCATTCAGAAGCCAGGAAAGGCATTACCATGAAACTTCAAGCCCATGAGCAGCCTTAGTAGCTGTTTTTTTCTCTTCTTCTTTAGTTGTTCCTTATTAATTTAAACGAGTTCACAGAAATCATGGGAAAACAACTAGCCTGGCGAGCTAGGCGCGATCTTACAAGTTTAAAGCAGCAGTGAGATTAACTCCCAAGGTCCCCTCTCTGGACAGCCAAAGGTGGATGAGAGCCACAACAGGCGTTGCCCTCAGTTGACCGGTGGCTGGTAATGGGCTCATTCAGCTGTAAGATTAATTTTTAATAAGTGGGTACTTGTTCAAGTATTTCTGCATGCTTCACTGGGTCATATGGAGTTAAAAACAAGACAGGAAAGAATCGACGAGCAGGTACAAATATCAGATATTCAAGAAAATACAGATTTCTACACTTGTAAAAGAATCTAATATCAACAGCCAACAAAGCGCCTGTGGAATTAAATGAAAAGAGTATTCGGCCAGCAGAGAGGAAACACGTATCACTCTCCTTACCTCCAGAAGCTACAGTGACATGGTGAGTAGCCACGGTTTAGTAAGAATGCTGGATACGGTCAGAATTTGCTATCACACATACTGGAAATGGGTATCGGCGGTGACAGCTCAGTAACAACCACTATTTGAACAGCTGGAGCCATTTGAGTGAATTCAAGATTGTGGTGCATCTCGCTCCATCATCCAACACCACAACAAAGCAACTATTGAGAGAGAAATGGCCACGGGTATGTTGGAGCTATTACTATTGAGCGAGGTGGTTACTATGTCAGAAAAGCTCTTTTTTCAGTACAGTTGGATTGGGATAGTGTCCATTTTTACATTTCTGGTCAAACTGTGAACACCAGAGGGATTTTTATACACGAGAAAACATTGCCAGGAGTGGGAAAAAAATACAGGACATTCATAAAAGCTGGTTTTCGGATATGTCTGTAATTATAAACTAAATTGCTGCGGTGCTTTATGTTTTCCAGACCCAAACTGTGTCCAAAAAGAGACAGCTCCTGCGCATCCAGCAACTCTGAGGTACAGACATGACTGTGTACTCTTTCTACCCATTTCTTCCTCTCTTTGTCCTATTGACATGTCACTCTCTCTCCTCCCCTTCCTGGCTTCCTTTCTTTATTGCTTTATTCGTCAGTCAGACATTCCTTTCAAGACACGGATTTACCTGGGATCATTGGACATTTCTTTGAATATTCTCTGCCTCTGAAGCCAGCACTGTCCACTGCTTTAGCACAGAGCCTTACCACCTCAGGTTCACTCAGGTTTGAAGTTAAGTTTGATCTCCCTGATAATGATGATGATGATGATGCAGGGAGAATAGTTTGGAATATTTCTTTGAGGCAATGGAATCATAGATTAATGACATTTAATTAAGATTAAGAAAATGTATAAGCATATACACACTATCATTGTGTCCAAAAAATGAACCATATACCATGCTATGATATATATGAGGTATTTGCAGTGCAGTGCATTTCAATAATCCCACCTACAGCTATATAGATAGCCTATATCGATTTTAAATTCTGTAAATCCAACATTGTGACAGTAATTTGCAGTGATGACGGAAAGAAAATACACTATTAAATAACAGAATTAAATAAAATGCTTGAATAAAAGCCTCCTCATATTAGATTTACCACAAGAATATAGATCAGATGTCACATCAGCGTAATTTGAACACGCAAAAACAATACAAATATGTACAGCAAGTATATTTTCTATATCTGCATATTTAAAAAATAAGAAAAGTACTATGATATTATTTTTTATAGTAATACCATATTGATATCTTTATTTTTGACCTTGCATTTGTGTTGACCGCTGCCTGCTGGGAAAGGCTCCAGTCCCTCCTGGCCCTGCAAGGGATGAGCAAGTATAGATAATGGATGGATGGATTGATGTCACTGTGCTGTGTAGTGGCTCTGTGCTCATCCGTTGCAAACAAAGCGCTGCTACTGTCAGGTTTTGGGGCTTGATTCCCTGCATGGTGTGGTGCTGTGCTGCAGGTGCCAGAGGGTGTCCAGAACAGCGGGGCCGAGGTCAGCGAGCTGAGGCTGATGGCCGAGAATCAGCACAACCTGGTAGCATCAACAGAGCAGGACAACAACAACGACAGTTCGCTACACACAGGTGAGAGAGACACACATGTAAATCCACACACACACACACACACACACACACACACACACACACACACACACACACACACACACACACACACGCACACACACACACACACACACACACACAAACTGATATTGTATCGCTAACATGGGTTTTTAATTAAAAAACACAACAATTGGAAGTAATAAGCAATTTCTCTCCGCTGTTACTCAACTTCCATATTGTGGTTATCTCGTGCAGACTTCTAAGACGTGCTGTATCACAAGGAATGCACCAAGAGAAAAGAAAAGAATTGCAGAAAACCAAAAACCCACCAACTGCAGATTATTGTGGATTTGTGGATGTCATTCATTTTGATTTATATTTAGGAAACATGTTTAGACTTTTGACAATCATTTTAGGAATGATAATAATAGCTTCAGGGGTATAAATCTGTCATTAATGTATTTTCTGGCAAAAAAAAAAAGATCTGATAAAGTTTTAGTGGGGTTTAAGGAATGCGCCTCCATGATTATAATGCTTTTCAGGACATGGCTTGTCAATCAGACAGTGAGTGTTGTGCTGATCAGTATCTCTAGGTGGTGCTCCTTCTTTATATGTTTGTCTTTGTTGTTCTGGAAATGTAAAACTCCCAAAATGATATTGCCTCGAGGAAAGACTGGCCCAATACCTGGTGCTCAATCAGCAAATATAAATGCTTTCATAAACTGGCTATAGGTTGAATCACTATAAATATGTTGTGAGTTAAACATTTAAATGAAAAACAAACTATGTGTGAGGAGTCTTGGTTGTTCTGATAAGACTTCAATGGAAAGGAAAATTGCATTAGCTCTGAAACAGCACACAGGCTTGATCCTGGAACAATCCGAAGGCTTCTCTCGCTCTCTCAGTGGGACTGAACCCAGGCTGGGAGATTTGTGGGTTGTGGCATTTAACCCACAAAGCAGCCTGGGAGTAGTTTGAACAACAGGGGAGTATAGTCCCCCTCGCTGTGGGCTCCAGTCACGGTGGCAGGAGTTTACACCAAAACACAGAGCTTATAAACAGTAAAGGAGTTGAGATTAGCTTACTCTGCATGTTGTTTCATTAAACTATTTAAGTTGCAGTTCAACATTATAAAGCTCTACAGTGCACAGAGACTTAAAAGACCAAGCAGCATGAAATTCATGTTAGGCATTTGAATAAATTACATTTATTTTAATTGAATAAATTACATTTCAACTTCAATGATAAAAACAGGCAAAAATCAGAATGTACAAAGTTTGACATTATACATATTGTCACTAGAGCAGCACTGTGCAAATGCCACTTTACCAATTCCTACACTAAAACCGGTATATACTGTGTGAGCAATGATCAAAAATGGCCTTAACCTCCTCAATATATATCTAAATGCTTAGTATGTCTTTCTCTATTTCCTCAGTCAGTGCTGGTGGGGACATTTCCCAGGATGCAGAGGTGGATCTGTCCACCAGCGGTTTGACTGAACTCGACCTCGGTGCAGATGAGGTGTTCATTGTATCATCCGCCCCCAGCCCAATCAGGCTGCCCTTCTCCCCTCACACGGTAAGACCTGGTTTAATGCCAGTACGGTTGTCTGCTGTGCAAAACCACAGGCCCCGTTTCAGGCAAAAAATACCAAACATTTTGTAATTCTGTTCGTTGCTGTTTTTCATCATAGGCTTATTAAAACTGTGATGGGCATTTTTCACTATTTTCAATCAATTACTCTAGAAAATGATTGGCAGATTAATTGATCATGATGAATAATTGCTAAACAGTCAGTAGCCCTGAAAAATTTATTTGTAAAAATGAATAAAGATCCCTTCTAGACATGTTTTAAGACATATACAAAATACTTCACATACTATACTTCTTCATCTATTTTAAATTATTTACTTCTACACATCTTCTCCCTCACTGACAAATTCTGAATACTCTAATATATATATTTCAAGTTTAACTACTACACCTAAGATGTTTCCTACATCAATGTGGAGTTTATTCTCAGTGTATGTTCACAGGAGGCTTCTGGTTTCCACATCACACATGTGTAAGTTGCAAACAGGACCACGATTGGCTTTGAAACTAGTTGTGATGTCACAAAATCATGCTAGTGTGTGCACTACCTGGGTGAGCACAGAGAGACTTTCCCAACTCAGTAAAATCAGCCTTCTAGTGTCAAGTTCTTCATAATTAAGTCTAAACACTCAAGTGATGTTAAGCAGTAAATCACACATTTTTGAGTGGAGGGAGACAAAAAGTAATACTCCTTATTTGTGAAGTTGCACAGGTGCACAGGTCTTCTTTCCCCTCCCTCATCTTGGTAAATGTGGAGAAAAATGTCCTGTCTAAAAACGGAGTCTTGATGCTATACAGTGAAGTATTTAAGTCCAAACTCTCAATGGGTGATCCGCTAACTCTGGAGAAATGACCCCTGAACCAACTGAGGTGACGGGACATTCATTGCTTTGAATTGACCCAGTTTTCCTAATAAGAACAACACCAATTTACTTACGTACGCGTGGTTCATTCTAAACCTATGAAAACTACAATGGCATACATGGGAAATGAGGATAATTAAAAGATGGGAGAAGCGTTGAGGAAGAAGCAAACGGACCAGGCTTTTTTTTTTTCCTCTGCTCTCTTTTCTATTCTCTTGGAATAAGAGTTGGCATAAAACAGCTCTGGCAGCTTTTTTGAAGGACTGGCAAGCTTTTCTGCAGCCTAGGCTAATGGAGTATTATCTACAGAGCCAGATTCCCAGCTCCAATTGTGTGTGTGTTTGTGTGTGTCATGCACGCTTTGGCACACACTGTGTGGTCTGCCTGTGTGTGTCCTCGATGCAGACGCTCATGTAAATAATGTTTGAGAAATGTTGCAAGGGCTAACAGTGGAGATGGTGGCGAAAAAAACACCAAATCATCTTGCCGGTGTGGTTTCAAGGTCAACTTCCAGGTTAGTGTGGTACTTTCCTGCCGCACACCCACAAATATGTAGTCATGCATTAAACCATGAACCCCATTGCTAAGATTTTGCTGCAAAGTACTGCAAATACTGTAAAACCTTTCCTGCTGTAGGTGGGGTGTCGAGATCACGGGGGAAAGTCTGGGTTAATCTTCAGGCACCCCTGGAGGTCCTTCGACCCCGCTTCTTGAACTGAGGTTTTTTTACGCAACTGCGTTGTGTGGCTGATTCATCACCTAAAAGTAGTCATTGTGTTTGTGGGGCTTTAGTGACCAAAAGAACATTTTATTTAAACCCCGAGCTAATTCTTGTCTAGACAAAGCTAGCTGTTAGTGACTCTGTGGGAAGGATTATTGGCTCGTTTCCCTCTGATGGGTGCAACCCCTAAAACCTCCACCCGCCTCTGATTAACAGCAGCTGACTGATCAGGAAGGATAACGTGGCCTGCACACATCAAACCTGTCAATCACAATTAGCCTTTCCTAGTTGCTCAAGCAAAAATGACTTATATGGGGCTCGGCATGGCATTGTGTCCCCAATTGGTTATTTGATGGCAAGAGTTGTGCATAACACACAACTCCACAAATGTGACTGAACCTGTTCCAAAGCCCCTCCTGTTCACTTGACAGCTTTAATATACTTAATAAATAATGAATGAGTTCGGTACGTGAGCCACACACGCTCAGCTGGCTGGCTGTGTGTCTGAGCGGGCCAAGCTAATCAGTACAGTTCCTTCTCGTTAATCCATTAATGTTGTACAAAACACAATCTGTGGGCAGAAATGAAGGTGTGTGGAGGAAACGGAGCAGGTGCAACCAGCAAAGTGGCAGCCAGTCAGGCCCTAAATTCCCTAACGAGTACGTTGGATGGGATAAATAAATTGAGGGCAGTTTGGATGAAGCAATGCCTTTTTCTGTGTGCCCATTTCGATTGATAGCAATTAAATGTGTAAGCCGAATGTCACTACTGTCTGTATACAGGAGTAATACTTCCTGCTTGTTAAGTAATAGTATTATCCATCCTCTTCAAGGTTTGAAATGAGATAATCCAGTGCTGTTGTTGCTATCTGAGCTCTTTCCATCAGCTCTTAATACCAAAGATGCGTGCCTGATTCAGTAACAAGCCCCTTGCACAGTGCAGTTCATTGACCATTGTAGCTGCAGTTGAGTGCTTGAACATAATGCCACCTCTGATATGTGAGCTATTTACGTTTTGTGGTTGTCTTCTTCCTAATTAGTTTGTTTATCCTCTCTAGGCCACTCTTGTTTTTAAAACCCTGTTTTACAAGGGAAAGTGTCTGCCGCACACATGCACCTTTCTGCTTGGTGTGCAATCATGAACATATTTTCATATCACATACATATCGCAGTGTTCACTTCTGGACACTGAGCAGTTGGGGAACATTTACATAAATGACCAGATTATAATTTTTCAGGCAGCAACAGGTCAGTTATTACTCCATTGAGGCAACAAAAGACCTCCAATAATGTTGCTTGTGGACATGCTATCCTCAAACAAAAACCCATTGTTGCCATCTGCAGACGGGTTCATGCTACTCATTTCAGTCTTTACATTCAGACATTCTGTGTTTCTTAGCAGCGGGAGAGGTTCCTGCGGCACAGTGACACTGGACCCAGTCCTGCAGGTGACTGGCCTTCATCAGACTCCACCTCTTCACCGACTGGCACCAGGTCCTCCAAAGATGGCAGCAGCAGCTGTGCCAGACCAAGAGCATGGAGCGTACGCACCTTCCAGGACTTCCTCCCTCCACTGCCACAGCTGCATAAGAAGTGGTGCAGTTGGAACTCCACCAGTCCTTTCACCAAGCTGGTGGACAGCGTCAGTATAGAACCATTGCTGTGTTTTCACATTCAGGATTATGTATACTTACTGAACAAAGAGGCGGTTTGTTGGAATAATTTCATGCTTCCAGTATAAATGATCATGTCTACTCTCTAGCATTGCCTTGATCTGTATTGTTATTCGACTTTAAAGGTTAGTTCCCCCAAATTACATAACACATTCCTTCACTTACGTCTTAGGATACTTAACTATGCAGACAAGCTGTCAATATTATCCAGACTAAGACATTGTCTCTGGAAGATACTTTGCTATTGATTATTGAAATGCAATTTTTAATGCATTGAGCAGCACAAAAGGAATTCCATTTTCTTCCGTTGCATTGAGTGGCAGAAATCTCATTCTGTGGGTAAATATAACCAAAACTATCTGCATGGCTACCACTAGGGAAAACTAATAAAATATGTACTTTGTAGTTAAGTTGAATTGTTCCTTAATGAAATTTCATGAAACAGTTAAAATTTCAGATTATTGTTTCTTTGTTATTCTTTTCCAAAATAAATCAAGATTTAAAGATTTACAATGACTGCAAAAGTCATTCTAGCCCTGTTTCCTAAGTCATCATCTTGGATACATTTTTATCACTAAATTATTAAGTGATCCTTGTTTCCTCTTGGTATACTCAAGCAATAGTATGTATATGTTTTATTGGTAATGTAGAATGATTGGCACCTTCATGCCACATGAGCCTTTTTCACAGCAGGAATTCTGACTTTTCAGAGTTTCAAAAGCAGAGTTGTCATGTTTAACATTAATATTGGCTGCATTCTATTGCATGGTTCATGTTACAAAGTTCTGGTATTATGCATGCTGACTTGCAGGCTTCCTGAGTCAGAGCCATTCTTAGTGTTATTAGTTTCACCTGTGCTTTTCTTATTTTCTTAAATATCTGTTGTAAAAAAGGTCTGCTGCTGTCCTATATCATTGCAGGCTCCATCCAGTCTCGTAGCTGACTGCAGAGGAGACGACAGCAGGAGGGTCTTCTCAGATGTTCACCTGGAAGCTAAGGCAGATAACAGCACCATCTCTGACTCATGCATCAGCAATGCCTCTTACCCACTCGCGCAGCCTGCCCAGAGGCAGCGGCGGCTCAACTCCACCAGCAACCTGCGGCGCTCACGTTTCACAGGGCCTTGCTTTGGCCTGCTGTCGGGGACGGCAGATCCAGCGAAGGCCTCCGGGGCTTCTCTTGCCCAGGGCTCCCCATCAGAGCCCACTTCTGGCTCTTCTTCCTCCACCCAGTGTCAGATGGAGAGTGGCCAGGCTGGAAAGAGGCGGGATTTCCCTGGCGAGGGTGATCACATCAGCGTGCCCGTGTTTGCCATCTCTGAGGAAGAGGACCGGCAGCCTCTGGTCTCAGCTGAGCAACTGGATCAGAGCTCTGCCTCCACCGTGCTGAATGGACTGGTTAGAGGGACATTTGAGGGGAAGAGGCCTGCCATAGCAACCACCAGCCTTAGCCCGCAGAGTCAGAGAGCCAGACCGGAGTGGAGGCCGTGGGGGAGCCAGGTGTCAGGAGGAGTTGGTTCGCTCCCTTCCAACTCACCCGCCACCACCACCACCACCACCACCACGACCGAGTCAAACACAGTGAATGACAGCCAGCTTTCTCTCAGTCAGTCAACAGTGCTGTGCAGTGTGACCAACCAGATGTGACTGGAGGGGCCTTAAGATGTTGAAGAGAGCAGGGACTCTTGTGGGCCAGTTAAGCATTTCTGAACTCTGTTAGTGTCACTTTCTTTAATATATATATATAACCTTCTTCTTTAATTCCTGAAATCAAGTTTTGCAAAAAATTATTACTACATATTTTGTAGCTTCCTGCTGGAAAAATATATTCTTCTAACTCTGTCTGTTCTGTTTTCTATTAAGCTGTGTTTGGACAAAGATGGAATAATATGCTGCTTACAATGCCAAGGCACTGACTGCTGTGGTATCATGTGTTTAAAAATGATGACTGATTGCAACCATGAACAAAAAAGTATATATATTTTTTTTTTTTTGAATGAGTACTTCAGAAACCCCAACTCTTAGGAACACTTTTTAACTAGATTTATTAACCAGTTTGATGCTTTTCAGTGAGTTATAATATTCCAACCATTGCACTTTGCTTTCAATAGCTCATTCATTGTGGATTTTGTGCTACCCCTGTGCCAATGTTCAGCTTTTTCTTTAATATTGGTCTTTGTGTGGCTATTTTATTTTAGCGCAGGCTAAGACTTATTACCCAAAAGTGTTCTGCAGAGCATAGATCATAAAATAATATCAGTGTTGCAACAGTGTATACATATGTACTTCTACAGCTGATACTGGATTATAAAAGGGAAATCAAAGTAATGTAAAAGCATATACTAATGTACACTATTAGAAAAAAATATATAGTATAAAGATCTAGCAATCACAATAGTATTTAAAATGGGTTGACATGAATTAATGTAAAGTTATAATAAAGACTGTCATTCACATGTTGACTCCTGCTTCAATCAGTTTGTCTTTAGCAAAGCTGGAAATATAAATGTAAAAGGAAGCAATTGAAATCAATCATGTAACAACTGTTTTAATAAGTGATTCATTTGCTGATTTTCTCAACCAATCTTCTGGTATAAAAGAAATGTCCCTTTATGGTCGAGGTGATGTATTTAAATTGCTTGTTTTGTTCAACCACCTCTCCAAAATGCAAAGATAAATTTTGTGTGATAGACAACTAACACATCCAGCAAATATTCACAGTTTAGGACCTTAAACTAGTGAATTTTTATTTACGCAAAATTGTCTATTACTTTTCTGTCCAATTATTCATTTCAGCTCTAAGAAATGTACAAAAGCAGTAACAATATTTGATACTGAGTGACACTAGAGATACAGCAGACTACTCATGAAGTTGGGTAAGAAAAACAAGTCAGTTTCTACAGACAGCTATATCTTTTTTTTTTTATTTGTTGAGATAAACAGACAATAATTTCAATTACAGTTTTTGCATTGCTAATACAACATACAGGGTAAAGAGGCATTTGTCAAACTCTTAAACATATTCCTCAAAAAACTATTTTTGCATGTGCCTAGTGCTATTCTATAGTGATTTAACTAGAAGTCGATTATAGTCTAGACTAACTGTTCAAATAGTGCATTGCGTACACAGTTTACAGGCGTCGCTGAGACTTCCTATGAGGGACTTCCTTCCCTCATATTGAGAGACATATGCCCGGCTGATATGAAAGCGACTCTGATGCCCGTTCAGTCTCCTGTGTTCCTGGGAGCTGCAATGAGGTAGAATAAAACCTGCCTCTTCCATACTGCTGAGCAGCTTGGACCAGACTTTTGCACACAAAGTGAGTAAATATTTGCCTTAGTATACAACTCCCCTTCCCTTCCACACCCCACCCCAGGGAGAATGCAAAGCACTCCTCCAAAGCCCCTTTAATACCAATTCCTGCCCAGCCCCTGTGTTGGGGGATCGGCTGAGGGCCTGAGCCGCTAAGGAATGCCAGTGTGGACCCACCATGACTGAAAGGGTAAAAAAAAAGAAAAAGTAAAACCTAAACCACCTAGCCAACACCACATTAACTCAGGAGCTCACGCAGAGGCCTGGAAAGTGCCCATTCACAACCCCGTCCCAGAATGGATCATAAATATTGCCACCAACACTAAAAAGAAAACATGAAGAGCTACATTCCAAAACACTACTCATAGCGTATCCATATTCTCTATGGCTAGTATTACTAATATGTATATCCAAATACACACCAATTTCTCTACATTATCAAGGATGCATACCTTCTTCTTTCCTTCTGGATACCTTATCTCGGAATGAAACTCTTCATACATTTACATATCAGATACTATGAGCTCGACTATATAACCGTGTAGACTTTACAGTAAGGAAGCCGTTGTATATGTGTGAGACAAGTTATGTGCAAACATCCTCTCATAGTTGCTTAACATTAAACACATCTAGCAAAACATTTTAGACATTTCCAGTACATATCCTGCTAAATCAAATGAAAAACACTAAACTTTGAAAAATAAGCCATGAAATCATACAAAATTTACTGGATGCCAGCTAAGACTCATTTTTAACCTTTTTCTTCCCACTATTCTTCAAACCCACTAGCATTTTCTACACGATCACATAATAGTGATTCCACAAATTAAAAAAAAAAAACCCTCAAAACATCCAAACTTTAACTTCATTCTTGTAATTCAACAGATAAGGCCTCTTGAAACTAGTTGTTCTAACTAGGCTGAATAAATCAAACAAACCGAAGGCTGATTTGTCACAAATTTATAGACGTCAATACAAGCTTTGCATTTTTCGTGTGATGGGTAGGCGTGACTTCTTGACACTTGGGTGATGATAGTCATAAAGATAAAATGGAGGTCGTCGGGTGTGACATGACTGTTTTCGTGACAGCTTTTACATGCACACAGCACTTTCCGAACCACTCGTCATGATTCACCTGCATTTCAACAAACAAAAACAGCAGCTTTGTGTACCTGAGGAACCACAGAAAGTCTATTTCTCTTCAATTTTAAACTAACAAAATCCAACATCCAATAATATCTCCAAAACCATAACAGAAAAAAACTATATATTTTCTAAAACAACCTCTTAGACATTTTTTGTTGCAAGGGTAACTACATTATAACATAACTGGAACACAATCACAACAGTACAGTTGTGTTTTGTATTGGCACCATTCCCTAAATCGTTGGTTCTGCAAGAGTATCCCGCACAACGCTGTATATGAAAACTCTACAACAGCCTCACCGTACTTGGAGTGCGGTCTAGTTTTTCTTCTCTAAATGGAATAAAAATTCATCACAGCAAAGCCCTTACTACAAGGGTCTGAGAAAGCATCCCTTCTGCACTATTTTAATCACCTTGGAGATGATTATCCGGAGCAAAGCATACAAAAGAGGCCCCCGTGCCCTCTGACAGTATTACAACACATTGATCCCCTTCCCACAGACATAAAATCCTACACAAATATCACATGGGATTATAAATCATACGTATGTGGGCTTTGATGTGGCTTTTTGCCCTTTGCCTGGGAACACAGTAATGCCGGGGCAAAACAGGAAAAGAAAAAGTTACTAAGGATGTGAGACATTTACACATTTTACTGCTGTTCAAAGTTAGCATGTGTGGATCTTGGAAGCAGTTTGTGTCTTGGGCCCAAAACTGTGCTAAATAGTATTACATTCATTGTAATACTCTGTACTATATACATTTTCTATACTCTAATGATATGTAAAAATGTGCTTTTTCATCAGCATTTCTCATAAACTTGTAAGAAATATGGATATGTGTATTGTAGGAAGTCCTGGATTCTGAAATAAGACTGTTAATATGTTACAGTACAAAGTACATATAATGTAAGACTGTATGAGCAAGGCTGGAGGAGAATTTAATATAAAATCATGCTTTTAAACATGTGTAAGCATAATAAATGGACTTAATCCATAGAGATTGCTTCACTTGCTCTTCATCTGAGCCATCAGTTTTATTTAACAGGAAGCGGCTGGTTAACTGGTAGATGTGACAGAGGCAGCAGCAACAGACAAATGCATCCCAATTTACATGGTGGCTGCTGTTAACTGCAAACCCAACTCTAACCTTTAAACAGCAACCTGAACCTTGATTAAACTTAACCTTTAATGATAATGTGCATAGCATTATTTCACGCAGCCCTGTGTCAGGTATTGTCAATGGATACTGATTGTGTTTTTTGCATTAGATTATTGCATAAGAAGCAGAGCACCTGTGAGACTGTTACCTACAATGTACAAAGCAAACCTTACAAGATGATGCTCATTTGACATGTTTGACAGTTAGATGCTGCTCCCCTCAACTCTTGAAACGTGTCTGCTCACATATGTGGTTGAATTTCCTGAAATGAAAATAAAAATAAATCACATGAATGTTTCATTTTAAAAAGCACAAAACCAAAGAGATGAGACCAAATGAGGCACCTTGCTATGATCTTCAAGCACCACACATGAATAATTAGACCTTAGTTTATAAAAGGACTCCCTCTAGTGGTAAAATTAATGAACAGCATGTGGAAGGCTGCTAGCCAGTGTCTCATACTGTATGTCACGTCTGACAGAAACAATCACAACAAATGTATGACTCAACAACCCGATGGCTGAATGGCACCACAGTGCAAACACTATAGTGGTTAAAACCCAAAATATAATGCTGATATACAAGAGTGACTTAACAGTCCAAAATAGTGTAACTAACTAGCTCAGTAAAAGAAAAAAAAATGTGACTAATAATGCAAATCCTAAAAATATGTCAATGTGATTAAATTTAATATATATTAACATTTAGAATTTCATATATAAATTCCATTTTAAATGAATAATTTGCTTTTCATTAATGCTATGGGTGATGCCCTTGAAAATGCATAATTGACCATTGCTCAAGGTGGGTTGGCATTGTTAATCGTTCAGCTGTATTTTTAAAATTACAATCTGCAGTTATTAATTAAGTGGTGGACATGTGATATGGTAAGAAGCAATGCACTGAAATTTGAAAGTAACGCAATAATGTTTAACCACAAGTAAACAAAGATGCAGTTTCGGTGTTGCAGAGAGGACATGAGTTGATGTGGGCTGTGTTCCACAGAGTGGCTTTAGTGAAAACTCTGATTTTGTTACTCTGAGATGAGCGACTCAGGCTTTTCCATTCCTGAAGGGGAGGTAACCTAGGCTCAGAGTCAGTTGCCGTGATAACTAAAGCTAACCAGCTCAGTGGCAGGTTTACTTCAACAAACCATGAGTATCAGACTCAATCCTGGTCCGAGATTGATTTGATACACAAAGACAAACTAAAAGTTACCTCAGAAAAAAATGAAATCTTTTGTGTGCACAATCTGGTGATCTGTCTTTTAAATAAGGAAAAAAAGATCAATCAATAACTATCTCTATCACTCATAATATGTTATATTATGATTATTAAGATTATATTTCAATATGTTTTGTAGTGCACTTGTGATTTTAAAACTACATTTTGGAAGTGAGTTTGTTTAGGCAGCGTATTATCTTAACATGTTTTAACAGCATTTCACTGTTTAAATTTACTACATTTGTTGAAAATGTGTATCTCAGGGTTCATCAACTCAGACCGCTTTAGAGATCCCCTGGTGTCACTGTCACCGCTACAAACTGCCACATAACGACTAGGAGGCAGATAGGCTATCTGAGCCGAGCACATGAGTTCCTGTAGTGTTTCCTATGTAAAAAGACTTACACTGCATGGTGTGCCTTAACCTGCGTGCGACAGTTGCGTCCCCAGTAACAGTCAGGACGAGAGGTTACAGCAGCTGAGGAGAGAACAATGAATGAAGTTAACTCATGTGCATGACAAGAACAGTCCAAAAAAAGTCTCAAGCCCCATTCGCACTGGATTTATTACTCTAGGGGAGATGGGGTGATGTTAACATTTCCTGCACTGGTCATTCATTTTAACACGAATGCGGGTCATTTTTCCACACTCCCCCCAGTAATAATTCAATACAATAATCTTCCTGCAAATTTTCTGGCCCTCCTGTAAGTTAAATCCAGTCTGGAGCAATGTCCTTGTATTTTAAAGTGTATCTGTGATTTCTTTTGACAGGAAGGGCAGCTTTTCCTTCTACTGCATTTCATCAGCTCAGTGTAAAATTTAAAGGCTGGGAATAAAAGAGTCTAAAATGTTTCTCCTAATCTGAAAAAACATGTTAAAATCCACGTATAGGCTTATTTTGGGAACTAATACGACAATGGACTGACAATAAAGACAAGTGAGATGATCAAATAAGCTCTTTTAATGTCAACTACAAGACAGGTAGGTATCAGTATTCTCTTTTGGCTGGTCCTGATAAATGTCCATATCTATTACAGACCATATGGAATTTCATAATGGTTAAAATGCAGTCTGGAGAGATTTAGAGAATTAAACTGAGGAGCACATAGAATATTTTATTTCCCACCTAACCCTGTAACTTTAATCCTTTCCAGAAAAAAAAAGTTATGGTTTGTCTGACCTGGCAGCTCAGACGGGGGGATGTTCTGTCTGTACTTGTAGGCCAGCTCCTTGAATGTTTGCAGGCCGCAGCAGAAGCACACGATGGTATTTGAAGAGATACGACAATCTGACAGAGACAGGGTCAGGAAGGACACAGTATACTTATCCTTGTCAGATGAGAGTGTAAAACATAACATTACATGCGACATAACATTGCTGTGAGGCACTAGGATAGAGATACTTTAAGATTAAAGTTCCTTGGTTTGTGATTTAACGGCTCACCTGTCAGATAGTAATTTCCCTGCTGTAAACCTTGTACAGCCTCTTGGAGCAGATCTCTCCATGACTTCCCTCTGGAGGACAGGTAGTTCTGATGAAAGGATAGTAACACAGTCAGTAGGTCCAGACATGTATTTCAAGCATTTTCAGTATTCAGTCTTGACATAGAGTTTTAAGTTAAGTTTATTACTTGCGGAAAGGAACTTTAATGGCACAGTTGACTTGAATATAAACCTGTTTGTTGGCCCACAGAGTCAAAGTATCTTACAGTGTCATGTACAATTTTTTGGCAGCCCATTTGAATCAATCACCCAGCATGATAAAACTAGACATGTAACAATCCAACTTTTTTCTACAACTCCAATACCTCAACTCTGGGTATCTGCTGTTACTGAAAACTGATACAACATGAGTGCTCCCTTTTCCAAAACTAAAAAATGTGTAGATCTCACAGCATGGAACTCAGGGGAATTGTTTATATGTAAGGTAACAGGAGGTCAGGAGTAGCTGTGCAACTGTGGATTGCGTTCAGCTTGCTGTGACTGAAGGAATGCAAATGAGAGTGAAAACATTGAATTTTATAACTGCATTTAAAAAGAAGCCGTATTAAATGCGGATAGGTCACTTCATGGCTAAGGTCAGTATGACTGATATCCAGTCAGACCTACACCACTGATTAAAACACATAATGCATTCTATTATAAAAAATAACAAACTGAAGGCCAAAACTGTTGACAACTGTTAGAACATTTGACAAAGTCCATCTTACCTGAAGAATCTCTGACTCATAGTTATTGTTGTTCAGCACACCATCCATACATTTGTCTGTCAGATTGAGTTCTGTAAGACAAATGGGGGATTCCTCCCCCAAAACCTTCAGCAAACTTCTCACACTCAAATACGTAGAAATAAATACCCAAGGAGCTTCATCACAGAGAGGATATTTAGGGCTTTGCTTTTATGGAGCAGAGCTACAAAAATTGATCGGGTTTAATTTTAGTTCAGCTGCCAAAGCAAAGTTTCCTCACAAACCAAAGTCACCTCTGCAATACTGCTGAACTGTATATGGAGCTTTCATCTTGCCCAAACTGTGTATTATTAAAACAAAAGCGTACCTGAAAGTTGAATACCTCAAGTATGATTCTTGTTTAATTATGTGTACATAATGTGGAATCAATGTATTCTGTGTTGGTTGTGAAAGGAACCTAAATTTATTTTGCAGACATTTCAATGACCTCTTAAAACCTGCTGAGAATAAATTTCTTTTGGAAACACAGAGTGCTTTTAAATTTGAGACCAGCTATGATTAATGTTACAGATATTGCATTAAGACACTATTCTAGACTCAGCCCCGTCAATTAAAAGGCACAGTATATTAGTAACAGACGAAAAAAAAACCCATACTGGTCGAAGTGTATTACACAGAAATAAATCTAACAGCAGAGATCCCCCGAAGGCTGTTCAGCTGAAACAGATACATACCACTGAATCGAGCCAGGCAGCCTTGACAGCCAATCCTCTGGCAGCCCCAGTACATATGACAGAAGGGTTGCTGGCACAGCGCACCTGCCATCACACAGCACATTATACATATGGGAGGGATAATGGAACAATAAATCCACACAAGTGAACTGCTGGCTAGATTGTACAATCACTATCAGGTGACTCTACAAGTATTGCACACCTCAAAAATACATATATTAAATATGTCTATGGCCTTGCACTATTTAAGTTGCACCTGCACTTGCTGGCTTGTATCATCTATAAATTTTAGTTTCCTACATCAGCTCCTTTCATATTTCACAGGCTGTATGTAGTTTTCTTCTTCCTAACAGTAGAATTTAAGTCAACCACATTCAGTCAGCAGTCATTACACTGCTGCAGCTAGCAACAAGCTCAGTAGACACTCACATTGTTGAGCAATAACCTGCAGGCTGTTTAGCTCTGCCCGTCTGTCTGGCATCGGCTGGTGGCAGCAGGTACAGATGAGATGGCGGCCCTGGGGGGGGCAGTGGTACTCCTGAGGAGCTGCAGACAGGAAGGGAAAAGAGAAAGGTTTTAGACAGGCAGGAGGAAATTCACAGGAGCACTGATGTGGACTGCATTTTCCATTTATAATTGCTTACTAGAATCAAGATAAAAACAGCTCAATGCATCCTGCACTTTGCAGAAAGATTCATTTCAGCTACTTGTCTTCCTAGCTTAGCTCTTCTAATAATCACCTGAAGGGATATTTGAGGACGTTGAGGGCTGCTCCCCTGTTGGCTTTGCAGACCCTTCCTCAGATGCCGGTTTAGGTGGAGGAGGTATAGGCGGTGGGACTGGCACACTGGGGACCCAATAATTTGACCCTGTAGCAAACAGCATCTGACTGACCTCTTTCTTGTAGCCAGGACACTGTCTGCACAACAGTAGCTGACTGGAGACAAAAAAACATACAATGACAAATCATCACATGGAGAACTGGTTCACTAAACAAGCAAAAAGAAAGCATCCAACACTGCTGGCATCAAGACGTGTGGTTTCCATTGTGATTTGTGCATGTCCTCTTTTATTTACATTCAATTCACCAAGCCAAAACTTTTACCTGAAGTCTGGGGAGTCGCTGTCATTGTCAGAGAGCTCAAAGAGGTAATCTGAACTGCCCTCCTCATCAGAGAAGTAGCGCTCAACTTTTGGCTGCAACATGTCCTGAGTGATCTTGTTACGGCTGTCCATACTCTTCAGATCCTCATCACTGCGACACTTTTCTGTAAAACAGGGACACACACACGAACACAATGTCAGCCTCAACATGAAATAGATCAAGACTTTTTGGGCTGTAAACCCTATAGAGCTTACCAATAAAAACAGTTATGTAAGGCTATTATTTCCACCCAAGGTGCCATTAGAATGATAATTAAAACTGCAAGCAGTGTCGAAGGGCCCTCGCACCCCCCCGTTTACCCCCCCAATTGTAACGCCGTACGTGCACGTCGTTGCGTGCGGCGGTCGCAGGGCTGTCAAAACTGGCATGTAGATGTCTTTGCTCCTGTGCCTTTAATTGAACATTGTGTGCAGCTGTTAATGTCTCCACTAGATGGCAGTCTAAGACCACAAATGAGTCTGAGTGACTTCTAAGAAATAAGGAATTTGGGTGAAGGGTCAAAATATCATTAAGATTGAGCATTTTTGCCTAGATGGCCGACTTCCTGTTGGACTTAGGCTATGGCTCCAAGAGGCTTTTTTGTGCGTCTTTACACGATACATGTGTTTCCCGAATTTGGTTTGTTTACGTCAATCTGAGTGGAGGGGCTTGATTTTTTAAATTTTCTAGGGGGCGCTATTAATCAATTTTTGCGTCGGCCATTTCCGCGCTCCTTAAAATATCAAAGTGTTCTCCGGATCGGACATGATTGCAAGTTTTGGTGAGTTTTGGGGCATGTTTAGGCTGTCAAAAAGGCGTACAACTATAATAATAATAAAAATCATCCAGATTGAACATTTTAGACTGGATGGCCGACTTCCTGTTGGACTTAGGGTATGGGTCCAAGAGGCTTTTTTGTGCGTCTGGACATAATACATAGGCCTTGTAAATTTCATTTCTCTATGTCAATGTGGAAGGCGGGGCTTAAACTTTGAAATCTTCCAGGGGGCGCTGTGGAGTCATCTTCTCACTTAAAAATCCCAAACTTTGTCAGTAGTCAATATGTATGACTGTTGAGTTATGTGTACAATTTGGTGAGTGTAGGAGTTTGTGAAAATGTACAAAATGGATAAAGGCATTAGGGGGCGCTATTGAGCTGTTGTGCCACGCCCAGGGGCACTTATGGTCTCAAATTAAAGTGCTCCTGAGTGTGAACCTATGTGGGCAATTTGGTGATTCTGTGAAGACGGGAAAGTCCTCTAAACGCAGAGGGAAAAACGGAAAATTGACGCAGGAAATGCACAATAACTCACTTCCTGTTAGAGCGAAAAATTTGAAAAAAATAATTTGAGGGTTTACCCATGAGTGCTATGAGTCCTGTAAATTTCACGAAGATCAGACAAAGTTTGTGGTCACATGACCTGCTGTTAGGGGGCGCTATGGAGACCCCTTGCCACATCCACCCCCAATGATGTTGAAATTGAAACGTCGTTACCAGGTGTGACATTTTACGCAGTGCATGTATAAACATCCGACAATGTATGGAGGAGTTATAAGGAGTTGTTTGTTTATACAAACAAACAACAGCCACGCCCACCTGGTATAACGTAGGTAAAATCTGTCATCAAGTTTACATAATCAAGGCCTGAGGATGATATAGTTCCAATCTGAAGTCTGTGGAGTCAAAACTGCAGGAGGAGTTCGTTAAAGTACGAGGCCTGGAAAAATGCACCTGTGGCGGAAAAAATGCACCTGTGATCCAAGATGGCCGACTTCCTGTTGGACTTAGGGTATGGGTCCAAGAGGCTTTTTTGTGCGTCTGGTCATGATATATATGAATCCTAAATTTCGTTCATGTACGTGCATGTAGAAGGCGGGGCTTCAACTTTTAATGTTCTAGGGGGCGCTGTAGAGTCATCTTGGCACCTAAAAAGTTGCAGTTATTCCAAAAAATTATATTCGTGAGTGTTGATGAGTGTGTCTAATTTGGTGAGTTTTAGAGTTTGTCAGTACATCCTAAGTGGGAAAAGGCATTAGGGGGCGCTACTGAGCTGTTGGGGCAAAATATTGGGCAAATGTGATATCAGATGAAAGAGCTCATGATTTGAAACCTACGTGGCAGGTTTCATGATTCTGTGAACATCATAAAGTCCTCAAAGCGGTGTTCGAAAAATGAAAATCAGTGCACGCCACGCCGCGTGGTCAACTTCCTGTTTGGTAAAAAAATTCCACAAAATTAATTTCCCAATGATCCGATAAGACCTATGACATATTTAAATTTCATGGCGATCCGAGAGGATTTGTGGTCACATGACCCGACGTTAGGGGGCGCTAGCGAGTCCCCTTACCACGCTTGCGTCCAATCACATTGAATTAAATAAATTTTCACCAGCTGCGACGTGTGTGCAGAATTTCATGAGTTTTCATGTAT
Organism: Scomber scombrus; assembly: GCF_963691925.1. Classification (NCBI taxonomy): domain Eukaryota; kingdom Metazoa; phylum Chordata; class Actinopteri; order Scombriformes; family Scombridae; genus Scomber; species Scomber scombrus. The sequence continues at coordinate 7,428,283 of NC_084973.1, forward strand.
GTTCAGGCCACCAAAAATGCGATTCATTACACGGCATAAGAGCGTGCTTAATAATAATAATAAGAATCCTGGCAAAAGCAATAGGTCCCTCACTGACTTGTCAGTGCTCGGGCCCTAATTATCTGTGCATACCTGGGTGCTGAATGAGGTAGGCCTCCACCAGGTTGTTGAGGATATGGTTCTTACGGATCCTCTCCACAGGGCAGCGGCAGGTGGGACAAAGAGAAGAGCGCTCCATCCAGCCTGAGTAGCAGGCAGCACAGAAGGTGTGCATACAGGGCTGCAAGCTAAAGCAAAAATAATTCAACTCAAACTAGGGTAAGACCACATGTAGGGATCAAGCACCTAACTTTGGATATCTGACAGACGGCAGACTCTTACCTGACACAGTCGTGCAGTAGGTCCTGGCAGATAATACAAGTCAGAGATTCCTCCATCTTGTCAGTTTTAGTCCCTTCTACTGGTTGTTTAGGCAAAAGATTCCCAAGACTTCCCTGAGTTGACCCCGCCACTTCTTTACTGGACGTGTGTGGCAAGCCAAAATCATAATCTATATCTGTGAACAGAAATGAACCTCATGTGAAACATTTGCCATTTTTAAACATTTGGTATCTTCTCCAAAGTCATAACAGGAAAAGTTTAGAGAGCTTATAAATAAAGCCTAGTCATGTTGGTGCGAAGCTGAGCAAAATGATTATGACTAAAAGAGATGAAATCTGACATAAAGCAACTGGCTTAGTTGAAACTCTTGCTGAATCTGTGCACTTATTTTTGGCATTTCTGGGCTTGGGGTTTGAATGAGGGTGTTGGAGTTAGAACAAAAGCTCTGAGTAAAGACCTGTAATGCATGAAATTTAATGAGAGGGATCACGGAAAAAAATCCCAGATCCCAATCTGGATTTATCCCAGAAGTAATAAGTGAACTCACCAGTTTTCCTCTTTTTGCTTTCTGGCTCCAGGATTTCCATATCTTTTTCCTGTGTCATGGCAGCACCTTTAGCTTGAGCTGATGAAGGCAACAAACATACCAGGGTCAAATTATATTAATACAGTTTGTTTGGATTTACAATCAAAAGACAACATAGCCTTCACTGTAATTACTAGTGTTTTACAAATGACCAAACCATAAATCATCATGTATTACCATGTTAAATCACAAAGAATATTGAGAATCATCATCATCGTCTTGCTGCTAAAAGATGTATTTATTCATTTTAGTTGCCTCATACACTCTGAAACAAGTTCACAAGTGTACAGTCTCCACAAAAGAAAACATCTTTTCTGTTACAACAGCTTGACATTCTCACTTGTCACAGGACCACAAAACACAATAGGAAGTCAAATGAAATAATACTGAGGCCACGATTTCAAAGACACCCCTGGTCACTATTGAGTAACCTCTTCCCGAAAGTGCACAAAAATATGAACAATTCGTGTACACAATTAAATAAAACCTGACAACTTCAAGTAATAACAAAGTTATACACTGTTAAAATTCCCAAAGAAAAAATCTCTCCTCTCACCACAATGGATCATGCTTCTTCAGCAGTGTGTCAGCTGAGAACTTACCACCAGATGTGGTATGACTCCGAATACAGAGGTGGGAAGTTGACGTGGAGGGCTGAGGTTCCTCCTGAGTTATATCAGGAGCCTTGGTGAGCATGACGGGCTCCACAGAGAGTGACATATCTGAGGATGGAACAGGAGCAGGACTGATGGCTGACCTCTCCATGTCTGATGATCAGATACAGGGTGGAAGGTTAATGGTGAGACATGCTATAGTTGTGTAATAAAAGTGTTTACATGAGAAAAACTTGACAAAGGAGTTATACGGAATTAAAGGACGGATTCATACTTTTCAAGTCTTAATGTTTAAGTCAGGTGCTCGAATAACAACTGATTTTTTTTGTTGTTGTTGTAAATACTCTTCCTGTTCAATGAGTCAAATCAAGTAAATATCATTCAGTGCAGTCTTTTTTAGTGCCAAAGTCCCTCATGTTGTTACTATATTTCCACCACAGCTCAACAGGGAAACACAAAGAGGGAATTTGATGCAAAAAAGACTGTAAATGTGGCAGATATCCACTGGATATGAATAACACAGACTGCTGAAGCCTCACATAAGCTTCAGATAAATTTTTAAATGCATTTTCATCACAAAATGACTGTGTGGACACACTGTGGCTTTAGGCTCTCATCACTTATATTGAAAGAGCATTTGGAGGGGATATTTTAATAGCCAGTATGAACAGTTGTTTTAAGACAGACTTGAAAAATTATGACCCTATCCTTTATCTGACTACTTACAGTAACTATTTTGTGAAATAGCTTGCTCCGCTGTGATTGAGTGGTAAACATAGGCAATGTCTGCAGGGCAACAAGAAAACATATTTTTTTATCTTTGCTTCCTATACATTGATATAAACATCCTATTGAGATAGGAAAATTAAAAACAGACTAGCAAAATTAACAACTCACTTTGTTCTGGTTCACTTTTCCTGTATACAAAGTAGATGACGTCGCCATTCTGCAGTACTTGAGTTTGCTTTTTGACCACTTTGGACATGTTGATCACAGTGCCATTAGTGCTACAAACAAACAAACACACATGCAATTGTACAACATAAGAGGTTTTATGAAAGGACATTGATACAAATCAAATACATATTTAAACAGCTTCTTTCAAATTTGAATCTTTTAAACATGTCTTTCTGTTTTATTTATTCATGCCCCATATAACACATATTATTCAGCTCTGTCCATCAGATAATGCAGCAATTCGTACTGCTGTTAAAATTCATTGATGGGTGAATATCTATCATACCTCATGTCTTCAAGCCACACGAGCCCTGAGCTTTCATCTTTGAAAATCTTGCAGTGCTCCCCTGAGACCAGTTTGTTGGCTGGAAAAGCCAGATCACATCCTGCCAAGAAAACAAGAAATAAATAGCATGAAAACAACAAAGTTAACATAATGCACATTACTTTGGCTCTATAAATGGGCTCTGACATGACATAATCGCTTATTTGTTCAGTTGAATAGGGTATTTTAAAGAGTACTTTACACTGATTCATTAAACGATTTAAACTCAAACTACTGTAAACACCTGAAACTGTGTTTTACTGTGATGTCTTTAAAACCTTTTATTGCCCAGTAATGAGCTAATCAATTAAGGCTAGTCATTTTGCATTGGAATAAAGTAGATCCCCACAAGCCCTCAACAACAAAGCAAGCACATGGGGAAATATAGGCCTAACCTTTTCTTAAGCAAAACCCATACAAAAAAATACCTACTTAATATTCTGCACACATGTTCTCAATGGACGCCTTTTGTTATCATCACAAGAGGCTGTCTAAGTTTGGTGCACTAAAGAAGGCTTTGTGTTTTGAAGGGGGAGGTTTTAAGGGCTCCAGACAGCAATGTCTGCGTTACAGACGGGATTGTCTTTTGTTGATAGGTATCAACACATTTTAACATTTTTAAAAGGAGAATAAAAATGTGAACTTAGTTTTTTTTAAATCAGATTTATCCATGTTATTCACTGTGTAAAATAAAGAAACAAACGTACCCTTTTTTCGGCCAACTGTGCACTCTCTGTTGAAAAGCAGCACTTCATTTTCACTTGAGTCCAATTTGACTAGCTTTCCCCATGGTCGGCTTCTTCTGTGACGGTCCATCTCCCAATGGTTTTTCTATAGAATAAATATGAGAAAATTAGTTTGGAAAGGTTTAGTTCTTTGTGGCATTGCTTTGAATAAGGCAGGATTGCAAAAAGAAAGTGAAATTATAACCAGCAATGTGTTGTCCTGGTGTAGACTTGTCTATTTAAAACCTACTGAGACATATTTCTTCAGTGTCATAGGTTTTGTATCAAAATATTCATTACTGCCAGCCAGATAGGTTCTGATGTGAGATGCCAAATTGGGTTTAAAAACACAACATTTACAGACACTTGGGTTCTCAGCAGACACACCTTTATAAGACAATATATTATTTCTTTGTAAATCAATCCATGCATCTATTCTTCATTTCGGTTTTTGTCCCAAATGACAGCTTACACTTTTTTTCAAATAATATTTCAACGTAAGAAACAATTTGCTCTGTAAGTCCCACAGTTCTTTTCAGCCAAAACACACCCTAGAACAAGCATTTCGTGTAACTTTGGCAGTTATGAGTTTGAATTGAAATTCAAAGCTAGCTATGAATGAATTACATATGTGTGCCGAATTCACCGGTTAACTTTTTTGGATCTTTAAAAGGTCATGAGAAGCGTAAAAATGATGTGCACCTTGCACAAAGGATGCACTCATGTGAAAGAGTTCCTCATCAAGTTTGGTGAGGAGGCTAACGGGACCTAGCTAAGCTTCACTGACTTAGCTATCGACTCTTTACTAGTAAAGATTGGTTGTGTGACAAACTGGGTACACGTAAAGGTATTTCAATCGTCAAATATCAGTGTCACAATACAAATGATGATATTAGCACAGCGACGCCAAAAACAACTTCGTTCATAAAACTAAGCTAACGTGTTTGCTAACATTAGCAGCTAACTATACCGTGCGAGAGAAAATAGGGAGTACACTACGACTACAATTGCCTGTAGTGTGTTATAGCTATGTAACTTCATGTCCGAAATGTGTTTCTTTACCGTCAAAATATGAGTTTGTTGTCCCGGTAGCTCTGTATAAAACTGTTTCTTCTCCTCATGTTCCAGCTAGACGCAAGATGCACTTCCTGCCAAGCGTTGACATTATTTACCGTAATCAGCTGATGGAGGAGGGGCACTTTGGGTTTGTGGTTACAGGGTTCATGGAGGCACCCTCAGTGTAAAATACACATACACACACACACATACACACACACACACACACACACACACACACACACACACACACACACACACACACACACACACACACACACACACACACACACACACACGCTTGAAATAAATGTCACGTGCTGAGATTAATAAAAAACAATGATAACAACATTTTTGCCCTTAAAATATATTTAGTGTCTCAAGTGCAAAGATTCATGCTTGTATCAGAGAAGTTCATTCTGGGGAAACCTAGTGAAATGGACTTTAACATAACACTATTATTTTGTGTCAATGTAGCCAATGTAGTCTGGTTTGGAATATTACAGTTACTATATGTTGTATAATAAGTATAATATTCCTAATTCATGCTGCATAAATAAACTCCTTAGGCTACTATGCTTCTGTTCTTGTTCTTCCCTTTGCTACTAAAACAATGTCTCTGTGTGGGCTAATACTTCGTTGTTCGAAAAAGGTTTTAGAGTCTCAAAATATTCAATCAAATATCAGCAGAAGTCATCCAGCTGAATGCTGAGGTCCGTGCACCTGCACCTGGCTTCTAATCTTTGGGGCTATTCTGAGTGCGAGATTCTTCATTCACCATCAGTTTTAGAAACTCAGACCTCAGGTTTTTTACACAGAGTTCACCACAGGTCATTTCAATACTGTTCAGTTGCTTTTCTTACTGCCTTTTTAAAATAATAAAAATGTGGTATATTTAATCACATACTTTTCAGTTCATATTCATCAGATTACAAATGTGCTTGTTCACTCAGTAAGTGCAGAATAACATACATATCTTCCTTTAGCATAATGCCCTCAGTTTTGATAATCATCAGCAGATAATAGTCAACAATCAAGTATTCATTGTTAATAATTGTCATCCAAATTTTACTCCACAGGATCAATACAATTGATCTTATTTTACCAAAATATTAAAGTGTGTTTGCAACAAACTCTTTATACCCTCCTCTGGTTCATTTTTATAGTTTACTGGACCCATTAAAAATATGTTAGTCTAGTCCAAATGAAGGCCTGACTGATGCCAGCAACTGTCTAGCATAGACATCCTGAAAGTTTAGCTCATCTTTTTTCCATTTGACTTCAAAATCCTTTGGGTGATACTCTAACTTTTTATACTTTTTATTGAGGGAGGCTCACATCTCCTCAAACTCAACATGATCTTTTTGTTGTGACACAAACAATAATTAAGACAAAAAAGCAGATTTCTATTGGATGCACAGGTACTCTGAGTCAATAGTTGGTAGAACCACGTTTCTTTTGGGGTTTGTCTTTACCAGTTTTGCACATCTAGAGACTGCAATTTTTGCCCATTCTTCTTGGCAAAATAGCTCAAGCTCAGCCAGATTGGATGGAGACAGTCAGTGAACAGCAATTTTCAAGTCTCACTACATATTCTCAATTGGATTGAGGTCTGGGCTTAAATTGGGACCATTGTAAGACATTCATATTCTTTGCCTTAAACTGTTCCAGTGTAGCTCTGGCTGTATATTTAGGGTCATTATTCTGCTGGAAGGTGAACTTCCACCCCAGTCTCAAGTCTCTTGCAGACTATTACAGGTTTTCTTCAAGAATTGCTATGTATTGCCCTCAATCCTGAGCAGTTTCCCAGTACCTGCTGATGAAAAGCATCTCCACAGCATGATGCTGCCACCACTATGTTTCACTGTGGGGATGGTGTGCTTGAGGTGATGTGCATTGTTGGATTTCTGAATTTTGAACTAGGGCCACAAAATTCAAATTTTCTCTATCTGATCAGAGTACCTTCTTCCAAATGTTTGCTGTGTCTCTCACATGGCTTGTGGCAAACTCCAAGTGGGATTTCTTGTGGCTTTCTTCTCACCGCTTTTCCATATAGGCCAGATTTGTGAAGTGCATGACTTATAGTTGTCCTGTGGACAGATTCTCTCACTTGGAACTGTGGATCTTTCCAGCTCCTCTAGTGTCACCATTAGCATTTTGTTTGCTACGCTGATTAACACTATCTTTGCCCTTTCCTGATATTATGATTAGTTACTGTACATCCAACAAGTGTGTTTATTGCAGCAGTCACACTCTATCATATAATACACAATCAAAAATTGAAAAAAAAAAAAGCAGTCGACTATAATCAGGCAAATATAAAACGCTGGCAACATCTGAAGCTTCACTGATAGAGAGAAGTCTTGGTGCTACACACACTCAGGCAGCCTGCAGACTTACCACAACCCATCCACTCAGCGTCCACAGTGTTCCAATTTAGTTGTCATTTGTATCTATTTGTAGCTCATTATCTGCTCATATCCAGAAAATGTTTCTGTATTTGGTTACAGGCATGCACACACCAGTACAATTATGCAGAAATAATGAACACAATATGCACACATGCCACGTGAATCATCCTACACAGTAGGGGTGAGACAGTCTGCAAAATTCAACTACAGTTTGGGGTCTCTTCCAGTTTCAGCATTCACACTCAGTCCCAATGGGAACAAGACAAGAGGTTTCTCTCATGTCTGCAGAGTGGGAGAGACTATAGAGGGACTCTTTGGCAATATTTAAGTCAGTAAGATTCAGAATTACATACTAATTTTACTTATATTATATTATTATACTAGTATATTCCTCCAGACTTAATTTGACTTGCCCTATTGTCAAGTCCTTCTGGAAATAATTATTTAATTCAATAATTATAAATATAAACTTTTAATATGATAGAATACAGGAGAATAGTTTTGTTGAACTGGATTTGTAAGCGAAGTTGTTTGTCAAAGGGTAACCGGTTACCTGAATTTTTAAATCCTGGTATGCAAAGAAAAGTAGATATGATCGTTAATGTCAATTATGATCTGTGAATTATTTGGAATTATTTGGGAACATTTACTGTTAAATGAGATACAGCATATACTGTGATGCCCTCACAGCAGCAGTATCATCTTTTTTATGTTTTTGTTTGTTTGTTTGTTTTTTGAGTCTGTAGCTGAAATCATTTTACCAATACAGATAATCAATCAGTAATTATGTGTTTAATTATGTATTATTGTACTGTAGTTGTGTGCCCCCTCACCAAATATTATGTGTTGTGGTGGTGGTTTATCAGTGTATTGTATACTTTTTCTTTCATCTATAATCCAGGCTCAGGAGGTACTGGATCGTCCACTAATCACAAAGTTGGTTTGATCCCCAGCTCATCCTGTCCGTATGTAAAGATACTGAACCCCAAATTGCTATATAACTGCAGCCATTTACCATTTTCTATATACCATTTCTATAAATGTAAAAACCTAAAAAACAAATAAATAAATTTTAAGGGTCACAGGGGACATGATGATTACTTGATGGATTACTAACACCAGCAAAGGTGTAAAAGTGATTTTTAAGACTATATTGAGATTAATATACACATAAAACATTTGGTGTTTATTTTTTATGGTTAAATGAAACAAAACTTCTACAGTTTACAAAATGCATCCCCAATTCATTGTCTCCAACTGCTGATGACATCGCAGTTTTCGGGAGACAATTTAACACACACAAATACTGATTTGATGGCACAAATCCACTTTAATTACATATCTGAATTAATAATAGAAATAATTTGTAATGATGGAAATGAGTTTCCATTTTAAGCTTGTAAAGACTCATTAGCTTAATGTCTTTCAGTCAAAGACACTAGAAAATGGTTAGATTTGGCAGAAAAGGCTCTTATGGAAACTGAGCAGCAACAAGGACTAATTCTCCCTTAAATACCAACAACACAACAACACAATACATCTCACTTAAATCAATAATACCAACTATATAACACATAAGGAGGAGTTTGGGGTGGTGGAGCGAGCTATGAAAGCAAGCAGCACTTGTACGAGTGTCAAAGAAAAATAATAGTGAGAAGTGCAGGCATCTGGTTTTAATGGTTGTGCTGTGCACCTGGATGAATATGATTTGCCGTTAAGAGTCAGCTAATAGCCAAACAGCTGATAAACTGGACTGTTATTGTAAAGCACAAATGAAACAGCTGATACCAATCAGGTACTGCAAGCACCACATATGTCCAGTTTCTTTCTATGTTAGTATGATGTATGTAAATTGATTATTTTTGTAGCATGCTCATATAGAATTATTTAAATGTTTGTCATGGTGTGATTTAAGTTGCTGCAATAATACACAATCTATTTCTCTTTTCTATTAACTGCATTCACCATGTCCACACATATTACTGAATCCCAGTGGTTCCAGTCACCATTCATGTTGAAAAGCAATTACACAGTTGGCTTTGTGGGACCACTGGTCATTTTGATAGGATTTTATAGTGCAGTTACAAGTGGGCTGATCTTTCTTGTTTAAGAAAGACCAACGTGCCTCTCTAATAGAAATAGCAAACGAGCCCTTAATGCAGGACTAATCTCTGCAAACCCCCATCTATTCCCTGGCAGTGCATTATTAATGGGCAGTGTGGAGGCTGGTGAGTACAGGGGCCTCTCCTCACTAATGCATCCATTCCTCATTGTTAGATGTCTGGTGAGGAAAACGCACACACACACGCTGCCTCCTCACACACCTACAGACTCACATGGATACACACTTACACACGCACAAAGATGTGCCATTCATGCAGAATGTATTCTTAAGGGAAATTATTATATTTTTAGTTGGCATTCAGTGGTGAACGCTGAATCCTTTGCAGATCCTCTGATAAGGTCACAACGGCAAATTGAATGCAGCTTATTAAGTCCCACTCCAACGCTGTCAATCAGCATTTCTTAATTGGATCAAATATTACTTGTGGCAGCTGTATAAAACATCAAACGAGTAATTAAATGAAATAATGAGAAAATAAACCTTAATGTTGCCAAGTGGGAATGGAGGCAAGCTGGGGAACGTGATTCCGCCGTGCTCTCTGAAATTATCTCTCGCCGGCTCGGGCTAATTGCTGGAGGATGTCCTCTTAACTGAGTGTGAAAAGCTGTGTCTAATTACTGCAACATTAATCAGGCATTAGCATGTTATCACAAGGTTAACTTATCAGGAGGGGCCCAGAAGCAGCTGGAGGTGCCATTTACCAATGCTGCATTTGGCCAAGTGGGCCACAAGGGGTAGTGCTTGTTCTTCCTATGAATCATTACTCAGCCTGTTGAAGCCTGGAGCTGAAATCAAAGGCAACCATGTTGGATTGGATTGTGTGCATTGTGGTTTTGAGACTCCTCAGAGTGAAATGGGGAATGTCCAGAATCAATATAAGCTATTTCCTGCTCATTGTGGAGCTGAAATGAGAACATTTATCCCCAGGGGATTCAAAATTTTAGGTCGTAATTTGTTAACATCTTACTTTGCACAGATACACCAAAGGAGACATCTTTACCCCAAACTGTATGAGGAATTACATGGACTGAAAGAATCTGCAAAATCAATGTCATGCAATTGTGTGCTTGGTGGAGCGGGTGAGTCCGATGTAATGAAGATTGACTGGATGGTGATTGCATCCTGAATTACCCCAATAGTGGAATATGAATACAGATAAAACAGCAGCCATCTCCAGTGGGGAATGTAAAAAGTGAAATACCTGCGACTGTTGTAACAGGCATCATAGATTATTGAATTAGTATTTTCATTTTTAAAATGTCGATATAAGGATGCCTTGGCTTAAATGACATAGAAAAATATGCTCGATTTAATAGCGGTATTGTAATTTTGAGTCACACATGCCAAATGACCAGCATGTGTGTAGATTAAAGGTCATTTCTGGCAGCAGGTTGGTCCTGTGCCCTGACTTCATTACCAGCAGCTCCAGAATAGTCTCATCAGGATTCCAGCAGGGCAGAGAAGCCATACCTCCGGCAGCCCTGCCAAAGGCGCTCATTTGTCAGAGAGGCATGGAGATCACAGGCCGACAAATCTCCCACGTCTCCCAGACTGTCAAGCTCTTTGCCTGCATATCAAAGACAAAAGAACAGAGCCGCAGAGCAAGAGAGCAGAGCAGCCATTCCATTTAGAGATGGTCCGCCGTTTAAACCCCCCGAGCGTGCCCTTTGAAAATGCCTATTAGCCTGGGTGAGAGAGATTACAAGCAAATAAAATTACATTCATTGTGATATTTGATTTCATAATACCCCCAGAATTATAATTACACCGTGCTCACACTTTTCATTTAGAAACCATTTGGCAACAACAAAGAATAAGAGATGGGAATGAGCAGGTTGTGCATCTAGTGAGTGAGTGCACATTATCAGGCCTGTTTCACTAGAAGTAACAATAATGGGAGAAGAATGGAGGCACTAATAAGAATGTAATCAGGTGAGAGAGTGGGATTTAATGATATGGAACACAGGGCTTTATTTTCATCTGCCAGTCGTTTGGTGCAACAACAGGAGAGCATGAAGGGAAGGAAATTTCTGATGTTACATTACTTTCAGTGGCTGAAATATGGAAGCATATTTTTTAAAAGGCTTATTTTATACAAACCTACTCCAGGGTCAAATCCCCTCCATCATATCTCAGCTACAACCTGTCTGTCTTTCAGGGTTGTACCAAAAGGACAACGGTGTATTACACCGGGAATGTGGGCATATGCTGTCTGGCTTAAACCAACAAGCAGAAGGGAAGAGATAAGAGACATTCTTGGGCGGCACAGAAACGAGGCATGAGAAGGGCCAGCTTGATAGCAGCACTTGTTGTTCTGATGTGTTAAATAGCTGGCCTTCAACACCCCAATCAATCGCTGAGTGAGCCACTGTGTAGCCAAGGGTTGTGTTAGATAGCCAGATGGCTGAAGTCAATGGAGCTCTGCCTGGTCTCTTGTGTCACAAAAGGATGATCACGAATCTGGCCACACAGACTGGACAAAATACATGAAATATTGCACCCTGAATGTTTTGTTAGGTTGATCAGTTCAAATAGATGTTGTTTCAGAACATGTCACTGATTAAAGTTCTTTGCTAATCAGCAACAGAATAACAACATTTCATCCTCAAAACATTAAAAAACATAGTTAGCCTTGGGTGGCTATCATGCACATTTTTGTTTTGGCTTGCACAACTGGCTTGTCTGATGTGATAAGTAGTACTTTAGATCTCACTGTGTGTAATGATGCCTTCCAACCATTGTCTGGTACTCCTGCCACTTGACACAGAAAAGTAAGAGGCAGCCAATACGCCAATGTACGCATACAAGAACGACTGCGGGACAAGACAAGCATTTTTGAACATGCTCCAAGACCTCCAGAGGCCCGTGTTGACTAATCTGCAAACAATCCACCCTGCAAGCCCCATTGCAAGTGGAAGAACAAGCCCCTTAAGCTGTGACATTAACGAACACAACGAGATAAGATAGGGTTTGTTATCTTGGTGCATGGAACTCCTGCCCAGATAGGAGATAAGAGCCTTTCAAAGCATGTTTGCTGCCAGACAAATTTCCAAAGAAGCATGGGAGTAAGGCAAAGCCAGGCCTGGAATGCTGAGAAGCTCTGTCAAAGCCAGTCTCATGAAGAATATGATCCCTCTGCCCTTTTCCACCTTATTATAGCTGCCTTTGGTCCAAAACCAATGGCTATTCTATGCAAAGCTTTGTGGACCTTCTTGTGGTCAAAGCAGTAATAAGAATCCAGTATGCATCAAGAGATAGACCTCACACACTGTTGTTGAATGCATACAGTATCAATAGACAAAACAAAAAACCCCAGTATCATGACATTGAAACATGTGTGATGCAACACTGAGATGATAGAACTATTACAATATGAAGTCCCAGATAATATTGAATAAGTGAACATACTCTCCACAATCTCCACACTCACTGAGCTTAGTATCTCAGGATCTGCCCTCTGCTGGTTCATGTCACGTATCTCTCAGGGAGATCTTTTAAGAGTACCACAGAGGGGAGAAGTGTCCAAACTGCATGGGTTATCCACAGGCGTTTCGCTAGGGTCAGTGCTTGGTCCCCTTCTCTTTTCAGTAAACGCCACCTCAGCTGGTGCAATCAGCTGCTCCTATGGTTTCTCATACCATTACCATGCTGATGATACCCATTATTCCTGCTGAGAGACCACACAGTCTTGTCTCGGATCTCGTCATGCCATGCCGATATCTTGGCATGGATGAAAGAACGCCACCTTCAACTTGATAGAGCAAGCTTTTTGTCATCCCAGCCAATCTCTCTGTAAAACAACAGATCATTATCCAGCTTGAATCAAACTAAGTCATGCCAGCAAAGTCTGCCTGAAACTTCGGTGTTATGATTGATTGTCAACTATGTTCATGTGGTTTAAATTGCTCGGTTGTGTCGATTTACCCTGTCAGACAACACCAGAAAGATCAGACCCAACCTGGGTGGAATGAGTCACCAAACTTCAACCTCCACTCCAGAGTCCTTCCTAATCTTAAAGAAAAGACTAAACACCTAGTTCTTTCGCGAACGCCTCTGCACTTGATGGACTGAAATTAAACAAGTTAGCTTATTCTCTCCTGACTAGATTCTTGCTTGTGTGGTATCACCTCTGAAATGTACATTGCTTTGGATAAAACCATTTGTTAAATTAAACTGTAAATTATACTTGTAATATGGCTTAGTGGTCTGTATAGCATTGCTAGCTGACTGACTCAGATTTATGATTTGATCCCAATGTCATTGAGCAGCCTGGATGCTGTCATCACTTGGCTGTCTGTATGAGCTAGACAGGATATTTGACCTGTATTTGCTACCTGTTGCATATAAAGATTTTCAGTTGTAAAAGTATGTTTATGCTCAAGGTAGTGTATAACCTAACAAGTAATTTATGGTAGTATGAAATGCTAGAACCATAAGCTTGCTAAAATAAAGGGTTATATTAAGTTCAGTGAAATGAATTAAGTTGTTTACAGTTTTGCTACGTATCCAGTGTTTTGGGCTTTTTCTTTCTTTCTTTTTTTGGCAAAAAAGGAATAGAAACTGTCAGAAGTAATAAAAGGTGAGAATACGGCCTGTAATTTTTTGTGACAGAAATCATTTCAAAGTGTAAATCAGAAAATCAAAAGTTATTGACTTCTCATTAATGACTTACATGTAGCTTGTATAGGCCTATGGAAAACTCATTAAGTGGGAAAAAGACTTAGAAGTTATAGCTAACCTTAAAGTTAACAGTAACTCACTTTAAAGTTGTAAAATGTAAAAAAAAAACATTAAAAATCTTTCAATATAAGCCAAGACATTATTGAGTTATAGCTAAGCATTAAATTAGCTAACATTTAAGTTAGCTATAACTCATGAGTTATAGCTATTGCAGTTATAGCTAAGAAGGGCTGCTTAGTGACTTTCTCCAAACCAATTTATCCTGCTGGTCCAGGGATTGACTCAGTAACCCAGTATGCTCTCATTCAAGCTGCTCTTGTTTTCACTTGTGTGTTGTGATGAAATATGATATGAATACAATTAATGTGTACTTAGGATGTTAGCATCTTTTGATTATCATAAATAGCCCTGCACACTTCTTAACTGAAACGGACCCCCAAAAATCAATTGCTTTTCCTTTTTCCTATACGTTCTCAGTTTTAAAAGGGAGGCTTTAGCATCTTTCACCACATACACAATCAAGTATAACTTGTTCAGGTCACTAGGCCCCTGAAGTTAGGGAAATAACATTTCAAATAAAGAATCTGAATACCAAACTTACTGTAAACTACTGTTAAACATACCACACCCTAACCCTATCAATCAGCTGAACATACAGTCCACACAACTGAACATCATTTATCTAATCAAACCGAACAACTCCATTAAATGTACATACTGTTCAGTTGCTGGTTTACAGTGCTGGTGGTCTAAGTCAAATTCCAGCCCTGGCTCTAAGGGAACACTGGATACAGACAGTTTGATATTTAAGCTCAGTGTTTTCAGCAGAGGGGCTAGCATGGTTTTTATATGGAAAGACAGGATGTTTCATTTTTTAATGTGTTGTTAATATATAGGCTGTAAAAACAACCTCTCTGTCAATTTCATAATTTCATATTGGAAAGGAAATCCTGACACATTGACGCCAAGAACTAGGTGCTGCATCTCTGCCAGCGTCAAACTGAATAAACGCTTATGAATATGCCCACACCACCAGAGGGGATGGACTAAATCGTAATTCTCATTCTGCGGCTTGGAAAAACTTCCGCCTTCCCGGGTGCCAAGCGGCTCTGAGGCGATCCCAGTGATGAGCCAGGGAACGCTCTGCTAACTGAGCTCTGGAGAAATACGGTCACGGCAAGATCCATATTCAAATAAACTTCACTCTTGGCCCATGCACACAAGCCATGTTGTCACCAGCTGGCAGTGTCTCTCACCGCCCCTTCAAATACTGAGCCACTTTTGATTAACGTCTCTACGGCTAATCATGTGCGCTAGCTGTGCCAAATTGGACGAGCCACGTATGGCCTCCATTTGCCTTGAAATCTCTCTTTTAGAAAAAAAAAACCTCGTTCTAAGCATTTGAGAGCCTCCCTTTACACCACCCACCCGTCTCCTAAGTCTTCTCTTGTCTAGTGCCCATACATAGAACAGAAAGGGTGGTGTGGTGGCACGGTGCCATCCTGCGGGTCCCTGAGTGAGAGGACTATCGCTGCCAGATGCACCCAGCTGCATAAATGTTATTCATTTTTTATGGCTTGTGTACATAATATGGCCAGTGTGGGAGATTGTGAGGTTCCACTAAAGGCTGGAAAATCCTCAAAATTGAATCAAAGTGGAAAACTTATTTTGGCTGCTGGCTGTTCTGGACCTCCTCCTTTTCCATCTCCCTTAATTCTCTTCTGCTCCTCCCTGTCTTACATTGCACTCTCTGAGGTTCTTCTGTGAGTGATTTACAGTATATTCTTTCTCCTAGGCTGCATTAGCTGGACTCCTTGCACAGCCATAGCAATGTTGGTGTGAGACAGCCAGAATATTTGTCATAGGTCCAGAGGTGCAAAGACATTAGACAGCACTTTGTCACCAGGGTCTGGAATTCACACCATTTGGCTGTATCCAAGTCAGCTCCTTAACCGCTGACTGGCCTGGTTTCTGTCAGCTGCCGCTCTGTTGACATTGAGGGCTAAAATAAGACGGCAACATGGAAGGATGTATGCTGCTAGCCTTTTTAGGTGGTCAAAACAACACGCAGGCTACAAAGAGTGGTGTGACAAGGATCCACTGCCAAAGCCCTTGACTTGGTGCTCTCTCCCTCAGTTCACAGTTCAGATATAGTTTAGTGGTTTAGAATGGCTCTTGTCAGGGTTTGCTAACCCCCGCAGAGAGATAGGCTTGAACTCAGAACAGAGCCACAGTCTCACAAATCACCAGGCCCAGTGGAGACCCCAGCAATCCAAATGTGATCGTGGCGGGGGCCCCCAGTCTCATTACCAATCTCCATTTCAAAACAGCCTTCAAATGGGAACTAATGCATTAGCTCTCGCTGGGGGAAAAGTCTAGGGAGCCACTACATAGCAGCGCAAAAACGCTTTCATACATGTTTTATCAGCGGGGGAAGAGTGAGCAAGAGAGAAAAGGAGCTTGGACTGAACCATTCATTTGTTGCCCATCTTATTAGCTTGGCACTGTGTTATTAGCTGCCATTGTGCTCTATAAAAGCCCCTTAGGCCTGTTCCACTGTTCGCTGAATCTGGGGTGAGCTCTGTGCCAAGGGCTTTTTGGAGGTATTTGAGACCATGAAAATTCAATCCCAAACCCTAAGCATTGAGGTTTCTCACAGATAAATGAAGAGGATTAGTGGGACAATAAAACAATGTCTTACCTCAGATACCACCGTATCCTATTAATTGGGATTATAGTGGAGAAATGTGTAAAAAAAAACACACAATCATGTATCACAGTCGCTTTTTAGTGTCAAGCTGTTACATGAAGCCCTGTCATAGTAACAATTCTATCAAATAGGAAATATGGTCCAAATTATGAACAAGTGAAAATAGAGAATAAACAATGCCAAGAAAAAAAAAAAAAAAGCCTGGACACATGAAGAATAGCTTTGAAAAGAGCTGACAGTTGCAGACACTGTAATAACCCACCTTGGGTTGGATATGCTAGGCAATGTGTCAATTGATTCCCATCTGATGATGGACTGTGTGCTGAAATAAATTGACCTTGCCAGACGATGAGTGAAATTGATGGAGCTTTTCATCTCCGGAGGGCCGTTCCACACTCTGCCGTAAAATGGATAGAGCACAGGACAGAGTGATTGAGTCTGGGGGAAATGTAAGGTGTGTGTTTTTCTTCTACCAAAGCTTGCTTGGTAAATAATAGTTACAGGAAAAATCACTATGCAGTAACAAGTACAGGGGTTAAGTACCTGTTGTTGACTAGATGATTAGGACTAAAAGCACATAGAGTTAAAGTGGAGCTGGCCACTGACAGATGCTACCCATCTGAGGAATATGTGGCTCAATTACCGGGAGCATAAATTGAAAGTGATAGTAATTTAAGTCTTCCCAATACGCCTGCCCCATTCTGGCAAACAGTCTTTTCAAGGAGCCCTTTTACAAAACCCTGGTGGAGTGTGTGGAACACAGGAGCGCCATTGATTTTCAATAACATCCCTTAATGACCTGGCCACGGTTTGATCCACGCTGTCATTATGGGCTGATACCATGGGACAGGATTGGTGGGTCTCACAGCGCACAGCAGAAAGATGAGTAGTCAGGGCATTATCAGGATGAATTGGCCATCTCTGGACAGGCGGCAAGCACAGCCGAGGTCTTGTCAATAACAGGACGGGGCGCCTCAGGGCTCCCTCCACGGCCCACTCCAGAGCGTCTTCCGGCCTCATTAAAAAAGCAGATGAGTGGTGTGCATGAGGAGGGGAGGCGTAAGAGAAGAGAGAGGAGCATCTCCTCCACCATCCGATAGCCTGCCTCCCAATCATTGCTCCTCTTAATGAGTCCAGACCGCGGGTCAATATTCCGCTGGGCTGCCAGTCAATACCGGTTACCTGCAACACAAACACTCAAAACCTGCTTTCATACAAAATCAATGTCCTATTAGTCCCTCCCTGTATTGCCTTGGCCAAATCTCATCGATCCCCTCTGAAGAGCTCTGCAGCCCATGTATGACAGATTACGGTCAAATGATCTGATGGCTTAGGCTACTCTGCTGGCCAAGTTAGTTGCCTTTATGATTTCAAAGTAGTAGTTTGATATCAGATGAGCAAATACTCTAAATGCTGAAAACTGAGGCACAAGCATTATTGGCAAACCTATCAACCGCACATCAGCATTCTCCTCAGTCGGTCTGGCCTGCAGAAAAATTCAGTACTTGTAGTCAGCACTGAAAATGAGTACCAGGATGAAAGACAAGCAGCAGATGTATGACATTAGGTCCAAACTTTATTCCGTACATTTTAAACCATGAATGTTCATTTTCATTTTTTGCACGCCTAAAACTCTACTTGTTTTGTATACAAGAGTCTAAGAAAAACAACTGCACATAACCACAAGTTTGACAGAGAAAGTCCTTTTGCCACCCACTTAAAAGTGTCCTTCTTTTCTGTCTGGGACTGGTCCAGTTTGTGACTTGGAAGTCTTTTTATAATTCCATCATTATTTCATTGGTAAATATAAACATGAGTTAATCCAAGTTTCTTTCAGTATCACCAGTATCCACTGCTCCCTCTAGGTGATCTCTCCGTTAGGGTGCTGTGTGCTGCTTTGCATAGATTGCAGATGATCCTTCTGGGCCCCCTTACAACACCCTCCATTCATACGTTCCATCCATTGGCCAGGCTTGTCTGTTACCTTAATGTTCAACAGGGAGGTGATTCCCCATGTTTCATTTAATTTTGTTTTTCTAGAAATGGTTAAAAAGCCTAATAAATTTACACGGTAATTTTGCAGCGAAGGAATATCAACAAGTTATTTACATCAGTATTCTTTACAGAGACTGAACAAAGACCTCATAATATATATTTATCTGCATATCTCAAAGGCAAAACAAATGAACAAAACAAATCCGTAATGTAACATTGTACATTGTCATCATTGAGGATATCCTGGTACCATGAGGTTAAATTACTGAAGGTTGAAACCAAAATCCAGTTTTTACAGTGGGTCATAATGGATATGTCTCACAATCAACTGGGATAAATATTGTAAAAGGTGTGACTAATGCACAAAATACATAAAATTCATAGAAATGATATCTATACATGGAACAAGGATAGGAAATGTACAAACTCATTTCATGACCTCTCTTTTCGCACAAAGCTAAAAAGAAGGTATTGGATTAATATATTAATAATTATCAAATATTTAAATCGGATATAAACATACACATATTTGTGTTCTCTCGACATTATTCAACCTTCAGTCCACTAAAAATAAAGTCATGGCATGTGCTTAATCAGCCTTACACACCTTTACTTTGTACAATCATACCCTTTCCCTTAGGGAGTTTTGCTCTTCTCTGGTGAAGAGCAGTGCATTTTGTTCACAAGAAGGTTTCAGATTGGGGGAGTGGGGCTTGTGAGTGCATCTACTAAGACTTTGTGCACTTTTGTAAGAAGCTACCGTGCCTCTACCTCTTTGGGGTTGCGAGATGGGGAGTAGTCCCTTGGGTCCTGGGTGCTAGTGAGGGGGGTAGTCCTCCTGGGTGAGGCTGGCCTGGCACTGCCAGCTGGCACGAGGGGCGGGGGGGCACTGAGTGCGGCAGTAGGGGGTGTTCTGTTCAGAAGGCCGTTGTGTCCTGTGGAGGGGCTGAGTCTGGGGTAGGGCATGCCGCCTAGGTGAGGCATAAAGGGGGGCATGTGCGGAAGATGACCTTCCATTGGGGACTGGTGCAGTTGATGGAGGCGTGCTCGGTCCAGCTCCTCCCTCAGGTGGAGGCGCTCTCGCTCCTCTGCCTGCTGCCTCATCCTCTCGTGTTCTCTGCGCACCTCCAACAGGTGCTCGTGGTGAGAGTAGTCATGAGCCTCCCTCTCGCGGTAGGCTCGTTCCTGTTCGTACACACTAGGGAAGCGATGTCCTTGTTCGGCCCTGAGCTGGAAGTCCATGCGTCGCTGCAGGTCCAGGTTACGGTAGGCTTCTCTAAGTGGGTCCCAAGGGAAGGCTGGGTGGGGCAGGCGCTCCCTTCCTGCCAGAGGGCTCACTCCCATGAAGGGAGCCATGCGAGCCCGGTCTAACACATTTAGGCTGCCCAACTGGGGCATGGCACTCATGGAAAGGGGCAGCGAATGTCCCATGGGGACACCATGCAGACCCGATGCAGAGATGTCACCACGTGGTGAGGGAAGAGGCTGCTGGGACAAAGGTGGGTGGTGGTGGTGTGGGTTGGTAAGAGCAGAAAGAGCTTGGGCCTGTGGTTGGGGAGCAGGCTCAGAACTCACCACCATGACCTCCTGCTCCTCTTTCCTCTCCTCCTTAATCTTCATGTCATTTTTCACCTTGTGTAGGAGCTCTGCAGGAGAAGGCTCTTTCCTCTCGCTATCCTTGAGTGTAGGTGGGGGCCCACCTGCCATCTTCATGCCCTGCTCATTGATCACTGCCTTGGAGTATGGAGAAGGAGAGCGATGGGTGGACTTGATGGAGTCTTCTGAGGGTCTCCTCTCTAGCATCTCCTTGCCAGGCGAGCGGCTCTCCTTAACCTTCACATCAGCCAACGTGGCTGAGTCTCTGTGGCGCTCCAGTAGCTCCTTCTCGGCCTCACGGACTCGGTCCACGCTGCCACTGTGGTGGCGCCCCGAATCATTGGAGTTCTGGCTGTTGGAGCGTATCAGGCTGCTGATCTGGTAGCTGACCGGTGCAGAGGCTGGAGAGGAACGGTTGGAGTGGCGGTTGCGTTCCACAGAATCCCTGTAATGACATGATAGTTTAGTTAGTCACTTAAAAGCATGCATCCTGTAGAGGTGGATCGTGTTAAGGTAAGGCTACAATAACATTAAATAACTGCCTTTCAAAACATACGGATTACCCTCCTCTTTTCTTCCTCTGTTCATGTTCACTGCCTTTAAATTTGACACTAAAACCTGCTCGAATATCATCCAGAGAAATCTGTCCAATTTATCTTTGACAAATATGCTTCTGCTGGAGCTGCTTGCTGCCTTTTTGATTTAAGTCTGTTTTTTTGCTGGATATATGAATTACATTTATCACAGTTTCCACGGATACTAGTAATGGACTGGAGGATTGTTATTTTTTCTTTAGTCTTTAATGGTGCAGCTTTCTTTTTCCAGAGGTGATTTTGTGGCTCTTAGATAGATGCTAATGCTAGCTGGAAAAGAGATCATTACTGTGTCTATTAGAGTTGTGATCATGTATTTGTGTTCTTATGTGGCTAATGTTTTTATGTATAACCAAATATTCGCAATTTCTATCCTTTAAATGTTTTTTTGTTACGTGTAGGATGATCAGATTGGTTACCTTCTTGGGGTAATCACATCATGCTTTGAAACAATCCAGTAACAGAAGTCTCAGGTCAAATGTTGACTTGTGAAGATAACAAACATTTCTAGTCATTTTAATATTGCAGAAATATTATTGTACCCTGAGTAAAAGTGGAAGCTAATACCCTCCAAATAATATTCAAGAAGTACATGAAAAAAGCAAACATTATTTTCCTCAGCCTCAAACTCACCTGTCTTTATCCTTCTCCTCTTTTCCGATGGACGAGTCTCTTTTCTCTCTTTCTCTTTCTCTCTCCCTCTCTCTCTCTCTTTCCCGTTCCCTCTCTCGCTCTCTCTCGTGGCTGTTGGCTGAGCTGCTCCTCTCAGTGTCCACAGTTTTGGGCCACTGTGGCGGGGTGGGGAAAGACGGCGGGGTGCGTCGAAGCCTGTTCCAGGTGTCGTGGTGGGGGCTGCCAAATGTGGGCAATCCTCCTGGCCCTTCCTTGGTGCCAAACATACTGTTGGACCCTGGAAGGAAAGGGGAGACAGGCGTGGGACCCACTGTAAGTTAATTTCACACAAAACCTTCTTGAGGATACATAAGATGAGAAAGACTCGACAACAAAAGCTGCTTTTGTCTTTGTCTCTGGAGGTTCTCTCACTGAAGCTGCTTGAAAGAGTTAGAGGTTAATGGCTCCTCCCACCCAAAGAAAAAAACTCTACTCATTTGCTTTTGGACTAAAGGGCCCCCCCCTCCCTTTCTGAACTGGATGAAGAAGGGAGACGCACTTGCCCTCTAGAGTTGAGGGCTGTGAAAAGCCAAGGGAGACCTTAGCATTCCACGGCATGTCTATTCCAATCACATCCTTTTTTCACAACAGGGTGACCGATTTGGCACACAAAAATAGGAGGGATGAAGAGAAAGAGAGAAAGGCAAGAGAGAGAAGGATGCAGGGGGGAAAGAGGCAGCCCTCCATGGTGGTGCAGAAGGGGCTTGTCAAATAATTAATCAATGAATTGCCACCAAACAGCGAACCTGGGAGGGCCTGTTGGCAGTAGTTCAGCCAGATTAAAGCCAGGCTGTTGGGAACATAGTTGGTGGATGAAGTGGAGGCAGGGAGGAGGTTTGCTTGTGGTGTGTTGTACTGCATTGTTGGGCCTCCCTGGGCTAGGGCTGCTTTGACACAGAAACTAGAGCAAAGTGTCTTGATTTTTTTTTCTTCCTCCCCTCCTGGCTCTCCCTGTGGTCTAACGCTGTCCTGCTCTGTTCTGTTACTGGCCACAAGGGCCAGATTGAAGGGGGGAGCGGTGGAGGAGGAGAGGGGGCCAGCGCTTACCAAGCGAGGGGTTGCCTAATCCTCCGAAGGCACTGCTTGAAAGGTTGCCGAGGCCGCCAAAGGAACTGGAGCGACTGAAAGGATCTGCAAAATGCCAAACAGGGATTAGCAAAGGGGGGGCTGGCTAGTGGTGCTCACCACAACACCAACCCGTTCCACTCGGCTTTTCTCTTACAAGCGAGCTGATTTTTTCTTTCTTTCTTTTTTCTTTTTTTTTAGCGCTGCCACCCTAGCTCTCTGCCTGGTAATCCTGCAGTAGCCAGGCCTCCTGGATGCTGGATTCACTGCCACTAACTGGAGTGGAGTGTCTCTGCTGGGGCTAGTGGAACTACACTGTTTGATGGGGAAATTAGTTTTGAGTTGTTGGAGCTGAGCAGGAAATGGACTGTGATAGGACAGGGGAATTGGAAGGTGTATAAATTAAACTAAACAGACCACAGTGGCTTAACTGTAGAATCGTTGTCTGATGTCTCCACTGACACAGGCTCCAAATTTATAGTAATAACACAAATATTTATCTGGATAAGTCAGTCGACAACATCAATCAATTTGCAGCCCAATTTTTATTTCCCATCAGGAAATGCAGAACTTATCTACAGATTAGGGTTTAAGGATTTTCAGTTGTGAGACAGCTGCGCTGGGGCTTGTTGATATATCACAAAATACAAGAATTGAGAAATCTCCTCGGCCTCACACATGGATTCCATGGAAAGGGATTTTTTTTATTCACTAAGTCTTCCTCCTCAGTGCACCATGTTTTCATAAGAACAAAATGGGTTGACTCAAGCCATGAAATCGACTTGCCACTCTGAACCAAAACAGTGTCTCAAATAAAAGGGTGGAATAGAAATGAATAAATAAATAATTAAATTCACACATAAATCCACATTAACTAACCTCCATCACTGCTGCTATGAATTATTAACTCAACTTGGCATGCCCCCCCAAAAAATAGTCTTATATATGCTGTTGCACTACATTTGGTTTGCCCAAACAAATGAAGGATGACAAATAGCGCTGGAAACTGAAGACTAAGCTAGCTATGTCTTTTTAATAATCCCACACAGAGTTATTTAAAGCTGTGTTATGAATAACACTGTTGTGATTTCATAATGACTAAGCTCTCCATTACCATGAACTTGAGAGTTTGCTCAAGAAGTGACTATACTGGCCAGCTGGACTCCATATTAACCTTCAAATGAACCTTAGATCAAAACCAGTAATATCTAGGCTTTAAATTACACCTTATTGGCTTGTTATGTGTTTAAAACATGAGTTCAACAAGGAAAAGGGACAGAGCGGAGAGAGATGGAGAGAAAAAAGAAGATAAATGTATAAGAAAAATTTGAACGTGGAGTTACTTACACTTACCTGCCAAATGGCTAGGAGGCAGGAAGCCGCTGGGGTGGGGGGCAGGACCGTACGGGGAGGGAGCTGGGTGGCCGGAGCCTATCGGAGCAAAGAGGACATGACAAGGTTATTATTATCCAATTAGACAGTTATAAACTCTCTAATTAGCCATGCAGAGAGAAAGAGATACTAAAAAAGCCATGACTAAAATGCGAGACAGGTATTTTCTGCTACGGTAAAACAAATCTGTTGAATATGCATGTATGCTAGATGGGTTTAGAGATGGCGGAGTAATGCCGCTGAGCAAATTAGCAACCAATATTTTGCTTTTATTGCAGCATGTTTGTGTGTGAGTCTATAGCTGGTTATTGAGGTCAGTTCCTGACTCTGCAACAAGCTGGCCTCTTTCACAAAACACTGTTACCATCACCCATATTCCATGAATTGTTAATGAAAGAACCAATTACAGGAGTGCATCTGACACGCCAGCGCATAATTACCAGTCAAAGGCCGTTCTCCTCTCTGTTGCCCTCCAACGCAGGGCAAATCAGTCAATTACCTAACCGAGAGTCATCCATATTCATAGACATATCTGACTCCCTTTATGGGCAAAACATTTGCTACAAAAGCACTATAATTAAGTGAACATTACAAGAGAGGAGAGAAAAAAAATCAGGCCATTACAGTAGTGGAAGAACAATGCCGACATGCAGCTATAAATGCTCATTTACATAAAGAAAAAAAAATGCCATTGGAAGGCTTTGAGAATGGCATAATAGGAGTGTTTCGAATGATTTGTCTTGGAGGGTGCAGCTAATCAACCTGCACAGGGTACTGGGAGACCCCACTGACCTGAGGAAGAGAAGAGGGGTCGTGCCAGGTCATGAGGGTAAGGGAACCCTGGGAATACTCCTGGAGCTGGGGGTCGACTGAACAGGTCCAGCTTCCCATTCATGTCTATTTTGTGAGGATCCAGCTGCATTTGCTGTAGTCGAGAGAGGCAGAGACAAGGAGAGGTGGAATTAGGTCGGTAGGCAACAGCACCAAACGTTTCCAACAACAGAGTGAGAGGGATTTATCCTCGGCAACACTGGGTGAGAGATCAGAGGAAGACCAGTATATCAACAATGGCTCCATGTCTTCAATTCTGGCCAACTGTCTTATAACAAATATATGTAAGCCGATTAGGAAAACTAAATCCTTGGTAACGGGGGTTCAGGGTGTGGTGAGGCCACACCACCCTTTGTTAGTGGGTATTTCATGCCTATGTACACAAGTTGCATTTTGGTCAATACAATTATAACTAGCTATTAATCATGTTACTGAGTGCTATAAATGCAATGTTTTATGATCTACTACCCCTTTTAGTGGATCCCCAGGCACTGCACGGGTCCTACTGTCTGTGTCTGTGTGTGTGTGTGTGTTTGTGTGTATAGGATGGGACAAATGCAGCATATCAATTTCCCCATGGGGATCAATCAAGCCTCCAGAAACAGTGCCAGACTATGAAACCAATTTGACATATTAGCTTAACTGTGGAACTACAGCTTCCGGGTCCAACAGGGGCCCAAAAAGCATTTTTCCTGCACACAAGGAGCAGCTGTAAAATTGTGGTTACATTTTTTTGAGCTTCACAACCCTCTGTGAAATGACTAGTTTCACTATCAGAATTTGATCCATTCTGACCGATCACATTTTGAAAGTTTAGAAGAGCCGCATGATTGAATTGTTTTATCCCCATTCAAGTTAGCCGGAGGGCTAAACCAGAGGTTAGCTGTCTCAGCTGGCGAAAGTCTCTAGTGTGTGTGCTCTGAGGGCGAATGGGGCCTATAGGGCGTGCACAGTGTGTTTTCATCCAGGTAATTTCTCTAAAGTGTGAAGTGCGTCACTGAGCAGCTTTACTAGGAATCAATGGGGCCCGGCTTTCGATGCTGCATCCAGTTCTCTTTATATATCCATGGGATAAACAAAGTTCTTCTTCTTCTTTCTCCTTCTTCTTCTTCTTCTTCCTTCTTCTTCTTCTTCTTCTTCTTCTTCTTCTTCAGTGCATTAAGCTATTTACAGAGTCTTTATTTACGCTTATGAAATGTAACCTTCTAAATGTATTTTTGAGAATGTGTTTGTCAAGGACACTTCACAACAGGAGACATAATTTCTGCGGTACTTTGTGTAACTATTAATGGACCAGTGTGTAAGATATACTGGCATCTAGTAGTGAGGTTGCAGACTGCAACCAGATGAATTCCGTCTGCCCTCTTCCAAGCATGTAGGAGAACCTAGAGCCAGTGTTTAGTTTATCTGTTCTGGGCTACTGTAGAGACATGGCAGCTTCTATGGAAGAGGACCTGCTCCATATGTAGATATAAAGGGCTTATTCTAAGATAATGGAAACAATTCTTATTTTCATGGGATTATACACTAATTAAAACATACTTATGATTATCATATTTCATTTCTACCAAGTCTGTTCCGCTAGATGCCTTAAATCTTACACAATGGTCCTTCCAACTTTTACTGCTTTCTGTTCATTTTATGTGATCTGCCTTTCCCGCCCACAGGGTCTTAACACATGGTTTTTCTAAATCCAATAACATGATTATAGATGATTTAACAGGTAAAAATGTAACTATGACATGAAGCCCTGATGTGTACCGTATATTATTATGTAGTTTGACATAACTAGACTGAGACAAGACTCCGACATGATTTTCCATCTCACGCACCTTCATTTTCTGCTGGTGGTGGTAGATCTGCCATGCGATCTGGACATGCACTGCGCACCACTTGCCAGGTTTCTAAAAATTTAGAGAGAAACCGAGGTTAGCCGGCTGGCTTTGATATGGGGAGCTAAAAATGGATTCTGGCATTGAGATTTTCTGGCCAAACTACAAAGTGGGAACTCGTCAGAATGTTCAACCAGGCAACGGATTAATAAAATCTAACCCTGACTTTAACCCCACACAGCTAACCTTAAATACAGCCAAAAGCCTGCATGTCTTTAAACAGTGATTGTTGAAGAATTTGTAGTTTTTAACTTTGTGGCCTGGCCAGAGAGATGAAACATTTAACAGAAGATGGACATGTCAAACACTTACCCTTACAGATGTCCTGAATGGATCTGTTATCTGTATGGACAAACAGACAATCATTACCATCATCAATGATGAGTGAGTACCCAAAATATGCAGTCCTGCCGAGCTCAAACATCAGCCGTATTGAGGGGGCTCAATTCACGGTGGGACTATCCAAATTTAAAAATCCCTGCCCTTACTTTAAGGCACTTTGGATACATGTGTCCATAGAGGTAATAAGGAGAATACTTTGTCTCAGAGAGATGTGAATACAAAGTCACGTACCCACATCTGTCTGGGACACACATGTACAACATGTGAGGCTCATCGGAAAGAACAGTGAGAACAGACTGTCTGGGATGGCCTGATGCTTACCCGCGGATCCTTCTGTAGGAGTGTGTGAGGTACTGCTCCAGGACGTGCTGCTACGTCGATGGGATTGGATGCCTGACAGAAAGAGAGAGAGAAAGAAGGAAAGAGATACAAAATGATCAGATAGATATTGTTAAAACATTTGTAGCAGATTAAAAAAAAGGACAGAATTTGTTACACACTGTATGTCAAACATTAGGAGGTATTTTGAGCTCATATAATAACTCTAAAAATGAGGTGTAAGGTTTACTTAAGGGCTTCAGCAGAAAAAGGAATAGTTGTGTATAAATATGATGTAGTCAGTGTTGATGTCTGTGCCATGGATGCATTTAAGAAACTGTGAGAAACTCCTCCAGCTAGTGATGCCAGCATCCCTATATGGCCTTGTATCCTTCCTCAGTAGCACTATAGCTCACTAATCCTCAACTATTGCTACTGCAAAGCTGACGTCAGTAGATAAAACTGCGATGATGCTGCACGGACTGAGTCATGCCAGACTAACACATCTCTGATCTTTCTGATCTCCTCTTTAAATCTTTGGAGCACAAGTGTCTAGATCAGCTTTATTAATCCATCCCAACATCAGGGATAGGAAGAACCTGCAGGGTGACCTGGGTCACCAGCCCCCACACACACACAAACAGACACACACACAAACACACATCCCAAGCCTCCCCCAAGCGTCTCTCTAAGAATACTTAGCAGGGGCTTTGGACGTATAAGAGTGTTCCTTGAACCATCTGGAGGGGCCTTTGACAAAAGGGCCCCTCCATGACAGAGCCCACTGGGAATAAGGCCAGAGGATTTAGGCCAGCTTTGATTGGTGGCTTACACCGGGTCACAGCCGCTGGGCATCTGCCAGACAGACCCACAACCTCCCACCTCTTCCTATCCATCCCCATCCCCACCGCCCTTTTGCAACCTTCCTCCTCTGCTCTCCTAGACAGACAGGTTTCCTTGGGTAGGTGCACAGAGTTCTGACAGTGGTTCAGGTCCAGTTAAATCTCAGAGTTTGCACAGTCCGTGGTAATTGATTTAAATGGAGTGAGGAGTGAGGTTTATGGGGATCCTATTTCCCATCTTGAACATACAAAGATCTGTTGCTTTTCTTACCCAAGACAGACAGCAGGGGGAATTTTGTGTGGTAAAATATGTTAAATAGTACAGTATGTGTCAGTCATTTTGATCCATGCAATACCTTGATACTCTTAACACACAATATCATTTTTAAATAGTTCTTTTACACTTACAGTAGGTGACTCTACAGTGCATTTGGGTGTGTTTTATGAAGAATTCAAATCTTTTGGGATTGTTTTTTTGTGTGCAGTAAAGGTGAGTTTTTGTGTCACTTATGTACAAGTGTGTAAGCCTTAAGTGCCCATGCGTGCTTGAATTTTATCTGTAAATTGTGGTTTGAGGGTAGGGATGTGGGGCTGACCTTGGGCTGGAAGGCTCCTTGCAGCGAGCTGAAGGGTCCTGAGTGTGGGAGCAGCGGGGGCATGCCTGGCATGGTGGGGGGGTAGGAAGGGAAAAACTGGGGAGAAAAGGGAATGGTGGAAGACACAAAACCTTAAAAAAAATCATACAGAGATACTTACAAGACTCAAGCATATGCACACACAAAACCACAGCCACATTAAACGCTCTCACGGCAACATTCAAATATGTCAAATATTTGATTTGCCAAATGCAAATAACAAATGTAAATGAGAACTCACGTTTGAATGTCTGATGAATGGATTGTCCAGTTTAGGGGTGTACTTGTCGAACTGGAAGACATAAGAGAGAAAAGAATTAGGAAACAAAAGTCCGCCAAGTGATATACTTTTACAAAATACATCATGCATAAGCCTTCTTTAATAATAACATCTCATTATTTTTACATCAAGAAAACAAAACACATGATCAACATCTGCAAATGGTAATAAGCAGGGTTCTGGTCCAGACTAATAAGCCCTGGAGTGAAGCAGCTGGCTTGCACCAGTCATGGGTTTACTTAAACTGCATGGTCAGATAGGCAGTTAAATTACTAACAATACGACCGCTTTCGCTGACTGCCAAGGTGAAGACAGCCTGCATGATTTTCCAATTGAGCATACAGAGGTTGGGCGTTGGGGCCCGGCTCGGGAATCAGACCGTTTTAAAACCAGACCAGTTGTTTCTATTCACTGGAAAATTTGTAGAAATGTGAATCTAATTACTTTTGACTGCTATGGCTTTCTTTTTTTAGTGCATGCCCTGATGCTATAGATGGAAGGGAAGCACGAAGAGACATATAGCTTGTTTTTGGTGTAGGAAAACCAGACTTCAAAAGAGTTTCAGTCAAGAAGCAGGCCAATTCTGTCTTTATAAGATCATGGAAAGAATATATGGAGCCTCTTGTGTGAGCAGTCTAGCTTTTATGATTGAAACTGAGACATCGAGTCGATGGCATTTGCAATGGTTAGGCTAATTCAGGACAGATCAGCATGAAACTGACATAACCTTGAACTGCTGAATGGATGTGAGGAAACCTTTTCTGTGGCAGAGCTTTCGCCTAGACTGGACGGACAAAAATAATCTCAGTTGTAATTTGCCATATAAAACTATGTCCTCATATGAAAAACAGTTTCTGATCATGTCCTGAACACATGGCAATCTAGTCAGTAAACTGAGAAGGAGAGAGAGAGAGAGAGAGAGAGAGAGAGAGAGAGAGAGAGAGAGAGAGAGAGAGGGAGAGGGAGAGGGAGAGGGAGAGGGAGAGGGAGAGGGAGAGGAGAGAGAGAGAGAGAGAGAGAGAGAGAGAGAGAGAGAGAGAGAGAGAGCCGAGAATGCCTTCCCATGTATGAATGAGGACTTTGTATGTCTGTTCGCAAGCCAATACTGGCTCTCTATTTTGAAACAGGCTAATTACAAGTGACAGTAACTTATTCCTATTCCGCAAATACACAAACCATTTGCAGGTACTTTTTGCGAGTGTTTTCACAAAGCTCTCTTGGCAGGCGCAGACGTTTTTGGTTTACATAAAACAGGAAAATGAGTGGGTATGAATCAGTGTGTCTGTGTGCGCGTGTGCTGCGACACGGGTGGTTGACGGGAGAGTGGGTGTGGGCTTGGCTAAACTCCTGGTGGAGACACGGGGTTTGGGTCAGGGGCCCTCTGGTGAAGCAGGGCCATTCACATCTGCACGCGAAATGGCAGCAGTGGCGGCGATGGTGTTGGCGGGCCTGTCCGTGGGTGATAATGGGCCCAAATCAAAGACAGACAGTCTATTGAGAGGAAACGTCGAGCCAGCTTCCGAGCTCATTAAACAGGTCCTCTGCATTTCTGAAGGCGCGGCCTGTTTAATGTCTGACACTGGGAGAGGGACTCATGCCGCTTTACAGCCTTGTAAAAAAAGAAAAAAGAAAGAAAAAAAAAAACGCTCTTGCCCTCATAATTTATGGTGCCTGTCACAGTTTTATAGTAAACAGCTTTGGCTAATTAAAGCTTAATATTTCATCTTATAACAATTAAGGATATTCCTTGTCCAAAGACATGGCAGGGGCAAGGGGGCGGGGTAGGAAAGACATTCAGTGCTGTCATTTGGCAAGCCAGCTGCTTGAGGGCGGTGAACAATAAACAAATATAGAGGCTTCATAATTTCATTAATTACAGCCATTAGCCAAGGGCTGTTACATAGTTGAAATGACATGGGCCGTCTAGAGAGCAGGAGAAAATAAGAGAGAGAGAAAGAGAGAGGGAGAGAGGGAGAGGGAGAGGACGTACAACTGGGCTATACTCAGTTTCCTTTCATGACAAAACAGTAAAAACAACCACAACATCATCATTACTCCTGCCTCTCTAAGCAAAGCACCAAAGGGAAGAAAAACAGCATTGTTACTGAGTGAGGGAGGAAAGGGAAAAGGCATAAGTTAAGTAACAACACAATATCAATTAAAAGGGAAAAAAAACAGCAGTAGACATTAATGGCAGTCTCATGTCCCGTCGTAAAAACACAGGAAGAGATGTACATCGCTGGCTACATAATGCCAGCATTAGCAAGATGAGGAAATCGCCTCTTTCATCTTCAAAGGGAGGACTGTGTACTGTATATAATTCCTACCATGTCAGGAATAACCAGCAGACCAGATAACGGCATGTGTTGGCTAAAGAACCGTCTAAACGGTCTCTATACTTATCTGAGACTGTGCCATAAATACCACAGCTTTGATTTCTAATGTACAGGATGGGGATAATCTTGGAACGGGGCCTTAATGGGACCACAGGCTCTTAATCAGAGGTCATGACATGATGGATTAGATCTATTAGACTAATGCCAAAAAGCTACAAATGGGGCCCCCGTCTGAATTGACTGTCAGAGATTGCTGTGCATTTGAAATGATGGATGAATAGTCATAACCTTTTTTCCTGTGTGCTAATCTGAGAGCTGCCAGTTTAACCCCCCCCCCTCCCCTCACCCCCCATGCCCTAGACTTGATGGCAGTCAAAGCACGGAAGCAATTAGAAACATTATCAAAACTGTTTAGCGGTGATGTCATCCCCCCTTCATCCACAATGAAGTCATTTGACCGACTGCAAGGCTTTGAATTTGTCGTTGGCAAGTATGGTGGAGCTGTGCAGGCACTCACACACACACACACTCACACACATACAGACAAGTGGCAAGGAACTGGCACACAAATGTATAGGCCTGTAGGAATGCATGCATGCACACACACTCACACACACTCACACACACACACACACACACACACACACAGACACAGACACAGACACAGACACAGACACACACACACACACACACACACACAGACACACACACACACACACACACACACACACACACACAGACACACACACACACACACACACACACACTCTGATCTATTAGACAGTCTCTTTGTTGTTCTTTTGAAGGGGCAAATGAAAACATTCAAAACCATTTAAAATACTTCCATATGCAAACAATTGAAATCCTGCCTCCAGGCAATTCCCCTTTTTTTGATCCCTGCCAAAAACCAAACAGTATAATCTATGTCAAAGTTAAGAATGAGATGAATAATCTAAATGAATTTTGGTACCATTAGTCTTCTATGACACGTAATGCATATCATGGATGTTAGTGCAATTTTAACATGTAATTCCAATACAGATGTGGATGTGACAGAGTATAAACATACTTGGTTTGGTTAGATCAACTTGAGCAGCAAGTTGCATGTATATGAAAATTAACAGATGTGCTAGTGAGTGTGTGTTTGAGTGTGTGTTTGAGGGGAGGTGGCAGTATTTGTCCTTTTCATAGTGGATCAGATGTGGTGCTCCCAGCTTGTCATCAGCTCTCAGACTTCAGCAATTGGACAGTTCAGAGCAAAATTCACACTGAATTGGTGTCATATTTTTCTAAGGGACAGGTTCCTACAGCTAGGGGACATATTTGGTGAATTTTGGGGTAAAGAAAAAAAAAGGGAGGAGTTGATCGAAGAGGAGATTGGGAGAGGTGACAGGTGGTAGGGGGTGGGAAGTTACGGGAGCTTTTTTTACTTATCCTCACATTTCTGGCTTGGGTACGCACCATGGGGGGTGCGGTGGGCGGGGTGAGGATGGCGGCCGGGGGCAGACTGGCGGGAAAGGGCGTGAAGGTGTGCTGGTGGGTGTGTTGGTGCTGGTGCATGTGCTGGTGTTGGTGAAACTCGGCCCTCAGGAGCGACACGGGGGCCAGCGGGGAGGCGGACGGCCCCCGGCCCCGCTCTGAAGTCTGAACCAGGAAGCGGTTGTTCAGTTCCTGCCTCAGGAGGTCATGCTCTGTAAGAAAGGAGAGCGAGGAAAACCAAAAAAAAAAAAAAAAAAAAGAAAAGGAAAAAAAAAAATAAAGAAAGAAAAAAAAGGGGTTGGGGAGGGAAGGGGGGGACACAAGAAAAAAAAAGGCACGGGCGCCCAGTCAGTCTTCACAACAAGGGTAGAAGAGAAGAAAGAAATAGTCACCTGGCATTCTCTGTTTCTCCAGCTCATGCTGTGAGGGTTTTCTACGTGGGGACTCATTGGTGGTGGTAAGAGAGTTGCCTGTGACAATGTGCCAATCAGAATCCCCGAATGAGGCTGGCAATACATGATTGGTTGGTTGAATGATATCAACAGGCTGGTATCTAAAGACAAGAAAGAACCAAGAGTCATCCCAGCAGAAAACACACACACTCTTGCCCTCCATTAGAAAGTCAATGCACAACTGGCATATTTATTACATATTTTGGAAACACCCATCATCGCTGGAGACATTTGTTTCCTTCCATTGCAGCATGAAATTGCTTATCAGCAAATCACATATTGTTGGCAAAAGAAGACATAATTCTGGTGGTTGAATTTGCATCAGGTTGCCGACTGAGTGCACCATTTTTCAACATGTGACTGTTAAAGTGCTGCGTACAGTACGCTGAAGATGTCTCCAGCTGTGATGACTGTCCAGTTGTTAGCTGACATTTTCCAGTGACGCATCCAAGCCTTCCAACAGTGACCTCATCACCCTTTTAAAATTTCTAAGCTACTATAAATACAGCCCATCTTAAAAGTTGATGTATGATGTACTCCACCAGTGAAAATGAGATTTAACGCTGAAGCATGTGACTTGTGGGAGAAGCAGTACAGTATTGCTTTCAACATTTCTCCACAATTGGATTTATTTCCACTCTGTGCTTTAAAAAAAAAGGTGATTTGCAACTCTTTGGTGGCTCTTTGGAAAATTTTCAAATTTTTGATGAGGTTACTTGACATCCCTGAAGCTGCTGCACTATATGGACCAGATTCCTAATATTTACAACCAGAAGAATAAAAGAATCTGCTGAATTTTTAGGATAGAGCTGACTGCTTCACTGTCTTGCAGCAAATATGTGTTTTCACTCTGAAATGCTGAATATCAACAGATATAGCAATCTTTTTTGTTTAGAGTAATCAATAGAGAAGAAAAGAAATCTACATATGTGATCAAGAACTACCACATACACTATTAGAGATTTAGAAAATATATGTCTGCATATACTGTATTGTGCAGAATCAAGGGATAAATAAGTTAAAAAAAAAGAATAAATGAGCACTTACCAGATCAGCAAACACTAGTGTTGACTAGCTTCAACACCATATAACACATATTTTGGTACAATAGCATTTGAAGTAACATGAACTTATTAAAGATTTCAGGCTAGTTCTCCAGTTTGTATATATGGGAACTGTAGCCTTCTATGAATGTATAAATACTAAAGTGTTTTATTTAATTAGAATTATAAATGCAACAATAATACAGTAGAACTGTTCAGCCAAGTCTGGTGTAATTGGCCATAAAACAACCTGAAATATAAAATTAACATGTCACCATACAGCCTATGTATATGTCCAAAATAACACTACAGCTAATGATGTTATGGACTAGCCGCTAGCCTTTACTAATGACACTCCTGATAAAGAAAAATGGAAAATTACTACATTAAATGCTTCCATTGTTTGCAGAACTTACTGCAGTTATTTTATTAAAAGTGTATGATAGAAATAATAATGCTAACCAAAAAGGATCAGGAGTTTGCGTCTGCACTGAAGCTACGATCTGGCATGTGAGGTGCGCGGCATTACCTGGATAGGGGGTGCCGGCAGGGTGCCCAGGCACCACTAAACTGTTGGTAGGTAAGGTCGGTGGTGGCGGCAGTGTGGCTGGGGTTGCAAACATGGCCGGATGGCGATGGGCCGGGCTCCTTAGGGAGGAATAGTGCGAGGTAGAGAGGTTGGCTATAGACAGAGGCAATGCGGGGGCTGACGATGGGAGCCCGCTGAGGTGGTGATGAGGGGATGGGGGCAAGTGCTGTTTGGGAAGGCCCACTGGACTGTTGCTGTGGCTGAAGATTTAATAGGAGACAAAGGAAATAAAATAAATGAGCTGCATTTATATAGAGCCTTTGTGGTCTTATCGACCGCGCTCGAAAGCACTTCACAATACATGCCAACATTCACCCATTCACACATATTTAGACAGTGATGGCAGAGGCTGCTACGCAAGGTGCCAACCTGCTTATCAGGAGCAATACAACACTTCCTATCAAAAGCGCCCCACAATATTTCTATGCACACTCATTCATACACATACACACACACACACACACACACACACACACATTCACACCGATGGCACAGCCATTGGGACCAATTTGGGGTTCAGTAGGACACTTCAACATGCTGGCTGGAGGATACGATGATGGAACCACCAACCATCTAATTAGTGGATGACCCACTCTACTTCCTGAGCCACAGCCGCCCCATAATGCTCCATTAAAAGAATAACAATTTAATGATGCTAATTAACACAAACTGTATTTCATTCAAACATGGTGTTCAGTCAGAATACAGCAGTATAATACATTCAGGAAAAGCACTGCTACCTCGTGCAGTTTGTGTAAATCTATTGTATATATGTGCTGTCTGGCTTTGTTTCCAGCTCAGCGTTAGTTCATCTCCTCTGTTAATACTGTATGACACTTTTCTTTGACAACGCGAGAATGATTTTCCAATAAAGCTTCTTACAGAGGTGAGGGCAGAGTCTGAGAGGATGAGGTGAAACTGAAAATAGTCAAATGAAAAACAGTAAATCTGACAGTGTTGGTGATTATTGCATGCCTGTGTGGCGGAAAATCAATGTCTGCATGAAAAAAAAGTCAATATTGTGTAGAATATATAACTGTATAGTATCCAGTCATACTGGGCTGTATGTTATTCATTTGGAAATTGCTGCAGTTTATTTTATTGGTCTCTCCACAAGAGTGGTAGGAACAAATTAAAGGAAAGTGGTGTGTGCAATTCAACAACCTGACCTGGTACAAAAGGCGATACAGTGAAAGTGAAGACGGCTCCCTGGATACTGAAACCTGCTCCCTTATTGGTTTAATCTAAAAAGTTGAAATGTGCCACTAATACATCATTATGTTTTACAGTTATAGCATGAGTGCACTTTGCAAAACTCTCTTGTACATCCCTGCGCCTGTAAATGAGCATACCAGTGTAACAACCTACCTGATGTCGTGGAGGCTGTTGTACTGCAGCGGGTGATGCAACTGGTGGTTGATTGCTTGCCGGGCGTGGTGCTGCGGGGGTGGAAAAACCCGAGGCTCCTGGTGCAAGTGCGGGTGAGGAGGGTGGGGCTGGGGCGGTGCCCTCAGCAGGGTAGGGGAAGGGACAGGGGGTGGAGGGTGCTGCTCCTTCTTGACACTGAGAGGTGGTGGGGTGGGGAGGCGTAATCTAGGAGGCTCTGGGGGCGCCGCCGCTGCAGCGGGGGCTGGGGAGCCCGTAGGCGCCGAAGCCGGGGTGGGGCTGGGTACGGGAGGCGCGAAA
Organism: Scomber scombrus; assembly: GCF_963691925.1. NCBI lineage: Eukaryota > Metazoa > Chordata > Actinopteri > Scombriformes > Scombridae > Scomber > Scomber scombrus. The sequence continues at coordinate 7,464,891 of NC_084973.1, forward strand.
GGCACCTCGCTGTTACTCTCCTGGCTGCGTTGGAGACCTGACACTTTGGCTGAGCTACAAGTCTTGGACTCGGGACTCTCATTCGTTGGCACACCTGAGAAGAGAAGAAACAGAAGGCAAAGTGTAAGAGGAGAATTTGTCAACCCCTGTTTGGAAAAGTTCACCTGGTGGTATAAATTATATATTAGTCATCTTAGATATCAAGACATTTCCGAGTTTGAGCCAACAACACCCGCTGCCGAAAGGAGTTGTTTGCTATCGTGTGTGTCCAGAAGAGTATACAGGCTCAACCATGAGTAAAACACAGTTCACTTTTCTGCTTTATAATGTTGCCCCAATGTCGTCTGCCCAAGGTTCCTCTTGTTTCCCTCTCCCTAGGTTCCATTAAGTGTTTAATCAGGTCATTTTCATGCTTGACTATAATCAGATGATCCAATTTCTTCCCGCGATCCAGTCAGTATGAATAAATCACAGCTAATTAAAGTTAAATGTCGGCCCCTATTCAGGGCTTTGCTGAGCACACAATCTGGCATGAAATAATTATGTTTCAATTGTGCTGTGAAGAGAGATCGTGGCTCCTTATCTTGGCCTCTCTGCCATTGCGCCTTTCTGTCCTCCATTCCTGATCTTTGAGGGGATTTGGGAAAGCACAGCAAAGCACTCTGAACTCGGCCACTTTGTCTTTACCATTCATCAGCGGTCTTTTCAGCAGACAAGAAGCCTTTATAATCAGCATTCCACTGAACAACGACTTTTCATACTAAAGCTGTTGCAATTTAATGACTGTAATTATCTGCTGTTGTAGCAGGAAAATGAAAGTGGCAGAAAATGCAGCATCTCGACACCTTTCAAATACAAAGGATCGCTAAGCACTTATGAATCTTAATGAAAAAGAAATGTTAGGCGATATTCTACTTCTCTTAGAGTTTAAAAAGAAAAGCTAAATTGGGTTTGAGGATATGGTTAGTTAGCTACAACTGCAACAGTTAGAACGCTGCTAGAGCTTCTGAACTCGTCAAAGCTGCTACTGGTGGAATTCATTTTAAGCACAGTAACATCACCGTGCATAGAAAACCAGAGAGAGATAGAGTTCACACATGGAAAGAGACAGATAGAGACAGAGGAAGAGAGAAGACAGCTTGTTGGAGATGAGGCTCTCTAAGCGGCTCTAATCTACAGCTAAGATGCAGCAGTACTTCAGTCAGAAGGCTTACTAGCGCATCAATTAAAAAAGCTCCATGGGCACTCTCGACGGTAACAAAAAATGAGAAGAGCCGGGAGCTGCTGTCAAGCCAGTGAGAACTCGACATGCAGCCCACTAATGGAATATCCAGTCCCTATTAACAGCCTGCTTAATCTTTCAAGGATCCTAACACCCATAAAAAGACCAATAAAAAGGCAGGGCAGAGCTTTTATTTTTTTATTTGTTGAGCTCCCCCCCTCCCTCGCTCCTTGCGATTTACGGGAGAACTGGGGCTGGCTAAGGTGTCACGATTTTCAAATGAATTCCGGGGTCCAGGTGTATATAGACCTCCACATTTATAGGGGTCTGGGATTTGGATTAAACTGTCAGGCTCTTGTTCCCGCAGGCGAAAAAGAGGGAAACGGAAGGTATAGATAGAGAGACAGGCACAGACAGACAAACAGTGGCGAAGAAGCAAATATCCACAGTTGAAATGTCGCCGTTGGGCGATGTTGCCGTGGCAACCTGTTTTCCCAGACACAATGCAAGGCGAGTGATACTGAAGGAAGTCGCACTACGACCACTAGGAAGGAGATAGAGAGGGGTTTCTAATACTAATGCTGGGAAGCCAGGGCCACAGCCAGCGCGGGGTTATCTTAATGATGATTCTAATGGGCTCTAATGGAGGCAGGGAGGTATCAACTCAGACCGACCAATCCCTCGTTAAAGTCACTTGGAAAGCTAAGACACTCACTCACAGACACACAGACATGATGTGTGCACACAACAGAGGATGGGTAAAAAGACGTTTTTTAGAGTGGTCATATTACACACACACACACGCACACACACACGCACACACACACGCACACACAGTGCATTTGTTGGAGGATTAATAAGTTCAACTACTTCTTTGCTTCAGAACATGCCAGGATATGTTATTCTTTTATGAGTATGAATAGATAGTTGTCAGGTAGCACTATAGATTGTAGGTGTTTCAGTTTCTTCAGCAGAAAACAAGCTGTCAAGAGGAGTAATCAATTAATGGTATTTAATACAGTTACTGTGAACTATCAGATTTTTCGGCAGCAGCCATTTTGAGTGTAAACTCACATGTAATGATAACAAGATGACATGAATGCCTCTCTGACACATGTCACCTAAGGGCTATATATAGTAAAATCACTGCTGTTTTTCCAACAAACAGCGTCTCCTCACTACAAAAACCTCACAACTGTCAACTGGAGTTTTAAGCATTTCAACAAACTGCAAAATTCTGCATTGTTTTGTTCTTCTTTTCCTTCAGGACATAGAACACACTTTCCCTACAATCACATACTGAGGAAAACAGTAGGCGAGCCACAGGCAGTCATGTGAAACAAATGCCATACGAGTGTCTGTACAAAAAATATGCTGTCCTGAAGCCCTGCCCTGCAAACCTGAGCAGATGGTGTGAGTGAGTCAGGCAGGTTGGAGGGCAGCCCGGTGGTGGGGGGTGGTACCCCCCCCCACATCCCTCCCGTTAGCTGGGTTAGTGCACCAGGGGGACAGGGACATTCCCTAGGGGGGTGTTGGCAGGTCTGCTCACCAGATGACATCTCATCCCAGTATTGATCTTTTTATAGTTGTTCCTGTGGCCATGCTTACTCAGGGGAATTAGGCCTTGCCCTGTGCGCACGTGCCTGGGTTTGCAGTGATATGTGGTTGGGAGTTGAGAGAGGAGGGAGACAGGGACTAAGGTAGCAGACGGACAACGGGCCACTGGGATTCAGTGGTGATGACTGATGTGTCCAGCGGGGAATCTGGGGTGGACACAGTGTCGCTACACAGCTGTTCCTGCCTCCGATATCCTTCACTTGTGACCCTGTTTGTCCCTGTGGAACATCTGGAGAGCTGGCACAGATCTGGTTCTATGTGGCCTTTACGCAGCCAGATGGCCCAGCTTTGTATGGCTTGGACCAGTCTGGAAGGGCTTGGCCCTGAGCTGACAAGGATAGGCTGGTTGTCATCATCCAAGAGACCTCAATGAAGGATAACGTGGTCCTAGGATATCATTCTAAAGCATGGTCTGTTTACACATGCCATGTCAAGAACACAAAGCAGAAGCCCTGAAGGACAACAATGCACAAATGCTTTGAGTTGCAAAGCTCCTGCCTTCAATGCATTCCCTTTGAAGCAACTTTTTTAACCACTTTGGTTTAAACACACACCTGGCTACCTACAAACGGATCCAACAACCTCATGAATGAGACAAGGGACCTAGAGGATATTCTCATTCGGCCTCCGACTAAAACCCTCTGCAAACGAATGCTGTGCATGCAAATAAGTGTGTCACATAAATTACCTGCCCACTGCTGACACCGATGCCAGTATATACAACAGCCAGGGAAATAGAACCTGTATGCAAATAGCCTTTTCAGATTAGATACGAGGGTATGCAAATTCTTCTTGTGACAAGGGGGGTCGAGGGCTAAGAGAAGCTTAAGGCCACTGGGTGTTCTCATTTACTAGGCAAACACTGCGGTTCACTCCCTTTATGGCTTTGCCAAAGCATAAACAGTCGGCGCACTGATAAAATAAGGACATGAACAGACAGATATTTAAATAAAGCGGGATATCTGCTGAAAGACGTTGGAGGATGCAGAAGGTATGTGAGAATGCACGCTGCCTTGATCCGTCTCCCGCTGGCTCTGGTTGACAGAATATTCTGCTGCTCTTGACGGTTGAGCTCACAGTGATTTGGTTTTTGTACCTCTCTAGACAAGCAATCTGCACAGAGCCAAGGCTTTGCTCACGAGTTGGTGACTGTGGAAGATGGCTATAACAGATACTGGCAGAAGGCAGGAAACTGCAGTCTTACTAATCAACACTTCGTTGCTGTGAGGTATTCAGTCATAAAAAAAAAGGCGGGGTGATTTCAACAAAATGATTTTGTATGGGAGGAACAGAAGGGCTAAGCAGTGTTGAAGCGTTTTGCTAATAATAAAATCATAGGAGAAATTTGCAATGGCTTGCTTTCCCTCACACTGTTTAATCTGCCTCGAGCATCTCCAAGCTGGTAACGAGGGGAGCCAAGGCGACATTTTTGCAAATCACTCAGAGATGTTAATGGGGGAGTAGACGAGGAGAAAGCTGGCCAAGATAGCTAAAGAGTGGGGACAGCTGGCACGTTTCAATTATTTCTCTCCGTCTCCTCGCTGCAGCTGACAAAAGGAGTGGATGGCAGCAGAATGGGGATGGGTGTTAAGCTGTAACACGTTTACAGTCAAAGCCCAGGCATAAATTGAGAACCTAATGTTCATTTCAGAGAGCTGGCAGCTCAAGCTGTGGGATGAATCAGGTTTTCATGCGCATATCGGATCCCAATTCAAACTCCAGCCATATGGTCCCGGACGCATATGCCATTCACCTCTCATGGCACATATGCCAGTGTTGTTGATAGGAGGCAAATGGTGGGGCGCACATCTTCAGATAGGATAAGAGAGAGTGAGAGTGAGTGAGAGAGAGAGAGAGAGAGAGGTCTAGATGTTGACTGTCTAAATCCTTTTATGTCATATACGCTCCAGTGGTGCTCCAAAAGCAATGTTAAACCTTCATTAACCCCTGGCTATAAAGTGCTGCACAGAAGCAAGACGCCTCCGTACTCACTCTTTCCTACTCTTCCCAGAATCTCCTTCATGGCCCATCCCCCCCCCCATAGAGCTGTTTCCAGCAGAGCTCATGTGCTTTAGGACAGCCATCAGTCTCGGCTTCTTATGAACACAGCCGGGTCGTCTGAGGTCAGTGCGACTGGGCCTTCCTAAATAAAAGGGTGGACATCTTGGAACTTTCAACAGAAAAGCTCAAGTCTAATGGCTCCTCTGACACAGCCCACCCTGCCAGCCTGGAATTTGACCCCTTTCACTGTCACTGACCCATCACAGACCCCAGTGACCCTTCTTACCCTGAAGCCGTTTGTGGACAGACAGGCAGGGAAACTTAAAGGATGAATTTTGTGTTGAAAGGAAGGAAAGCCTTCTGGAGTTATTTGTGCAATGCTGCGAGCACTAGCCTTATCATTTCATTAATTAGCATGACACGCTTGCCCAATGGACTTGAACGCCGCAGCGGCAGCTGTCTCAATTGATTACGGCGGTGGACGTGGTGCTGCAATTATCGAGGTGACTGGAGACAACGCCTGCCACTTCTAATAAAGGACTTAACTCCTGCTTCCCATATCACAGCACAGTGGTGGGAGGACAGTGGCAGCCTGCCTGTGTCTCCCATACCTTTATGACCATTTTAGAGTCTCTCCACGGGCTGCTGTGGAGCTCAGTGTGGGTGTGTAGTTCTTGAGCAGCATGTCAGCTTTACTTAAGCTTGCATAAGGCCTGAACAGTATCACTTTAATGCCCCACAGGAAAGCATCCTCTATTAGGCAACCAGCTGGCTCACGATCCGCAGAGAATGGACAGAAAGAAGGTAGAGGAGGAGATGGAGAGAAAGAATGAGACGGAAGAGACACAAAGACAGGGAGCTTTTGCCTTCAAGTCCAAGCAGAAATAGAGGGAGTGAGTGCTCAGCAATGTAAACAGAGGCACTGCTTTCCAGCCTCATTTCATGTATGAACATGCACAAAGCCCACATGCCTTTAAGTGGATATAATATTATCTTTCAGTGCCGTACTGATTACTTCTCAATGGAAGGAAATGGCTGGGTGAAAATCCTTCAACAAATCCTAAGTGGCATGACAGTGGGCTGAAAGAGCCTGCATGTTTTTCTTTTCCTCCTCCTACATCTCCATTTTCACTCCCCACTCTGAAAGCAAAGCAACAATTGGAAGCTGACAGCTCCCAACCATTCACCATACCTCATTCACTGTTTTGACAGAAGCAGCCATTGCAATGTAGTGCCATGATAGCGGTAGGACAAACATCTTTGCCGACATATCACATTTCCTTAAGTGTTTTGCAGATAGGGGGGTTTTTGTCGGTATGAGTTTTACAAGCTGTGGTTTAGACTAAGACGTTGCATGAGCTACTCACCTGCTTCATGCAAATCTAGCAGCCATTTTCATCATGTCAAATAATACCCTCTGACAGCCAAGAATGCTGAGGCAGCTAGCTTTTCCGAGTTGTGTTATTCTATAGGTGGCAACGGCTAAAAACAAATATCTCTCAACTGCCAGAGAGCTGGATCATCAATCAACCGCTGCATTTCTTCTTCTTGTCATGTTTACATGCTGAAGCGTCCTGTTATTACAGGCTGAGGCTGCTGATCTGCTGATCAAAGCTCAGGGCTACTTCTCTAGTCATTCAAAGGCCTGTCAGTGTACCATCATTTACAATGTACTGTACATTACTCTGCGCCACAAGAATTTCACTGCAGAGGGCTGAACAAATAATAAACTAAAAACACGTTGAGTATTTTTTTTAGTGTGTACTGTAGCAAACAGCTACGGCAAAAAATACCACTCCAAACTCCAACCGTGAATACACTGTATGTACATTTCAAAATAGGTTTATATTTCTTGTAGATGATTCAGCCAATACAGAAAATACACATGTCAGACTCTTTGTAGACAAGATTCACGATTAATTCAAGATTCTGATTATGAATTATGATTTTTATTGGTTAATCTGTCTATTAGTCTTTCATTTTTTATTAATTAATTAATTGTATATAAAATGTCAAAAACTGTAAAAAGAACCCATCCTAAATTCACAGAGCCATATATATATATATAGCCATATAGATAGCATCTGTCAAATTGCTTGTTTGGACTGACTCACAGATGTTAAGTTGTCACATTTATTGTCAGCTGATTCATTATTAATCGACTACTCATTGTATCAGTATTATTTGACCAATAAAAATAAAATGTTAATGTGTTTACAATTTTTATATACGTGGCTCTGTAGCATATATTTCTAAATAATGTAGATTATAAGTGAAATCTCCCTCCCATGGCGGGATAGGATAAGATCTAAAAGAACAATTTGTCTAAAGATAACATGGCAGTGTGCATTAAAGTGCTTGGGCTCAAGTTTCACATGTCTGCGGGCCTCCAGGGAAACACACTGTCCAGTATAGACACACTGATGTAACCAATGCCTGCTCTATAGGAGGATCCTGCTGCTGCTGCTGGGGTGCTCCTGGGGTGCTGCTGGGTAATTAGGCTTACAGATGGAGACCCAGCAGCTGTTGAAGACTAGACTAGAGCTTCCATTTTCCCCCTCCTAATGGCTACATGCCAGAAAGAGCTGCGTTCTTATGAGCTTTTCTGTTCTTTTTTTCTTTCTTTTTTCTGCAGCAATTAAAGCTTTGTATATCTGAAAGTAAAGACATAAAAAAAAAATCTTGCACTTGCTCGGGTTTTCTTTTTATTTGTGTGTGTGTGTGTGTGGGGGGGGGTTACATGTCAAGGCTGACGACACAGGTAGAAGATTGAGGATGGGATGTTTGAAATAGCTGTCATACAGAGCTTACTTAAACAAAGACACACAAAAGCCTCCTAAAAATCACTCTCGCGGGCCATCACGTTCTCCGCCACCACAGGAAAGGAGTGACAATTGGAGGGTGTATCAGGTTTGCAAACATTTGCTGTCCTTCCTTGCACCCCATTCATCATTCTTGATTAGAGAGGGCAAGAATGACAGAGAAAGAGGGATGAAGTGACCCAGACTTGGGGGGGGGGGGGGGGGGGGGGGGGGTGAGAGAAGTTAGTTAATAAGGCAGAGGGAGAGGCGAGAAGGAGCAGAGGGCAGGGAGTGGTGTCAGGTAAACTAATGGAGACAAGGCCCGGATCCTGACCTGTGGGACTGCTGCTAACCTAAACCCACTACTGTCTGCTCTCATCTCCTCTAAAGCCCTAGTCACACAGAGAGGCATGCGGCAACACGCGCACACACACACACACACACACACACACACACACACACACACACACACACACACACACACACACACACACACACACACACACACACACACACATACACACATACACACACATACACACACACACAGAAGTAGGAGAATCTGGACCGAGCCTCGTCAAGCCACAGCGGACGAGCAGCATTAGGAACAGCCTGCATATTTTCAGGCCTGCTATGAGCTGCCGCATTTCACTATGGCGTTCCAAGTGCGGTAAGTGAAGAATTGATTTGTTTGGAGTGTGAAGGCGGCGTGTCAGTTTTGGGGAAATGTGTGAATGTGAGTACGTCTGTGAGGAGATGGGGTGGGGGGGTGGGGGGGGGCTGGGGGTGGGCGGTGCACGGTGAAACAGGAGCAAAATTGGACTCCGAAACGAGCCATTTCGCCTGCGAGATGAAACAGACTACAAAAAAAAACCAACAACAACACAAGGCCCAAGAAAAGTGTCAAGCAAGGCGGGCTGGCACAAAAGCAAAAAAAAAAGAAGAAAAAAACAAAAACAACACAAAAACAAACACACTTTTCTTTCTGCTCGACATATTTCAGACTGCAGATGACAAAACAACACTGAAGGAGTTAGAGGAATCAAAATCAAACCGCCAAGTGTGTCTGACTGTTTCATGAATCCGTGTCGAAGCGGAGGCTCCACACCACATCAAACCCTGTAAATTCTCCTGAAAGCCTCTCCTCTCCCTTCAGCAGCCAGCTCTTAGATTATTGTGTGCCGCTAAAAGTAAGTGCTGGGAGTGTCACACTTGAGAGTGTGTTTTAAGCACCATAAAGTATTGAGACCCAGATGGCTCATCCTCCCTGAAAAACATGTCCACACTACTTCGGCTACAGTGGCACCTGCTACCAGGATTAGGTCAGTGCTTCGCCGGCCCAGCACACTAATACAGTGTGCCGCAGCTGATAAGGAACACAGGGCTCTTCAGCACTCGCCCTGCACTTAACAGATGAGTCAATAAAAGTATCATTAGTGACAGCAAGAGCTGTACATGAATTTTTTCCAAGAACACAGGGTGCAATGATTTTTTGATATTTGTCACTGTTAGACTTTAAAAGATGTGGTCTTTTGAAGGTCGATATCTGTGCTGATATTTTTTGACTGAACCTTCAGATAGTTTGTATTTGGTTAAACTACCCCATATATTTCAATATTACAGTTTGTGGTCACTAAAGAGCTTCCCAGAGAATAATATTTAAAAACACAAACATAAAAAGCTTTGATAGATTTTGCAGTAAACCTAAAACCTAACCAACAAAGGGCACATAAACAACAAAAGGCAAATATATATATATATATGTGTGTGTGTGTATGTGTGTATATGTGTATAAAACCCTATTAATAAAACTGCTAGTGCTCTCTGCACACTTCTCCATGAGTCATGAGGCACTGGATCAGTCTCTCTCTCTGCTTCTCTACAGCAAACAGCAGTGAAATCCCAGTCCTGCAACACACCCCTAACACAGGAGCACTAACCCAACAGCCAGGGAGGTTGGAGCCTATGCTCTGCTGAATGGGGTATTACAGTTAGTCAGAGGCCATTAGGGGCCCCACCGCCAGGGCCCAGTGCAGGGAATTCACCGGTAGCCAAAAACAACAGCCAAACAGATGACCGCTTGAATATTGGAGGAGACCACACTGTGCATGCTCTCTCTCTTTTTTTTCTTCTTTTTTTTTTTTTCACTCTACCCTGAAACGGCCAAAATGCAGGCCCCTGTGTCTGAGCGAATTACCGCCTGTCTGTTAACAAACACTGGGACGATTAATGGTGCTAACGCCCAATGAAATATGGGACCAAACACAAGTTCTTTTTCAGGAGTGCGTGTCGGGTTACTGCTTTCACCATGTGTTGAGTTCAAGGCTAATAGTTAGGCTCTATGGCAAACCTCTCCAAACCCGGCCCTCCGTCAAACATACTGTACTAGTCCAAGCCTGCGGTGTCGCTTCCAGACAGAGTGGCTCTGATAAGTTACTGACAGGAACATTGATGTTAATATGCTACCACTGGAAAGGTATGGAGCTCAGGAATACTGAACAAACAGAAGAAAGAGACCACCCATCTGGAAATACTTAGAAAATACTTTATATGGCAGGCCGATGTTTCTCTTTGATTTGGGATCCTGCTTCCTGGGTTCATCTCCTCTCTCCCCAGAATCCTCTCTGGCACGCTCTTATAATGCGTGGATGTCCTTGTCCGTCATGGAATCTGAAGCATTTTACATCCGTTCTGTTCCTGGCGATAGTTTTCCCATCTTTATAAGCCTGTGTGAACCGCTTCCCAAAATGTCCAATCCATTACAAGCATGTTTGTAATATCCATCTAGGCTGACGACTGTCCCCTTGCCAGCAATTGTACATTATCCAAGCGTCGTGTTTGGCCACAATCACCTACCATCTGGCTTTGTCAATGAGCGTTACAGCCTCATCTGCAAACAACATTGGCTCTGTACCGCTCAACACAGATGAGCTTAAAACGTACATAGCAGGGAACTGGGATCTTCAAACAAATGAAGGGCGGGGGAAAAAAAACCCCACTCTCGCTGGCAGAATCACTGGAGCCGGGAATAAAGGATTAAAAACAAGAAAACCTGCAAGTGATCACAGGCAACAGGCTTTACATTTCAGGCCTGACAGTAGTGATAAGAAGCTGGTCATGTATTCTCCCAAGTAAACAATGAAAATGCCTTCCACACTGCAATTGGCTGTGTCTCTGTTGGAGGGGGAGGAGGAGGATTAAGATTAGACAGAAGATGTGATGAGAGCTACTGCTCTCTAGAGTTATCCTTTCTAAATTCTTCCCTTTATCCCTTCTAAAAAAAAAGAAAGAAGAAAAAAACAATAAACAGGGAGCCTATATCCATTTTAGCCAATGGCACTTCCCTGCTGTCAGGGAACCTCTGATTTCCTCACTCAGTGGTAAAGCGTTGGCTCCCTACAGGTTTACAGAGAAGCAGTTAGTGAACTAGACCACAGTAAGACTGCTGCTAATAGGTGTTGGGTTCAGCGTGGAGTTTTGCTGTTAAAGGGGTTTCATTCCTCGTAAATAGTCATTTATTGAACAACCAAATCTTTGCCCACTGAGCTTACCCAAAAAGACCCGTATAAAATAATGTCTCAACAATGACAGTAATCATGTTTCCCTGGTTTCAACATTTAGAGTGCATTTTCCCTGCTGTGCAGCTGCAGTTGATGTTTGCACAAATAGAACTGTCAGCCGAGGTGTAAGTGTCACCTCGGGGTCACAGTCGCAGCAAATATTCACATGTACTTTTTGTGGTTTGGTGTACAGCAGGTTCACACAGTCTAGGTGGAGTCGTAGAAGGGAATCTTGTGCTTTGAAAGGCCAGATTGGCAGTAAACTGGTATTGTATCATTTAACCCTGAACTGAAGAGACAGCGCTGAAAAAAGTCTCATGGGAGCACTGCACCTCTATTGTGTAGAAAAGATGGCTTTGAGGCTGCAGAGTAATGCTCAGTATTGAGGAGTTACACTTTATATTTTTTGCTTTATCTGATATATGGTGAGGCCATCTGTTTTTAACAGCGAGCTGGAAAGTGCAGCTCAGAAGTGAAACATCTCTGGCATTATAAACAGACGATGTATAGTGAAAGTGCAGCGGCCAAAATGCTAATAACACTCCTGACAACTTATCCTAAAACTCCCTCCTGGCCCTTAGTGACTTTATAATTGCTCCCTCTCCACAGCTAGAGCTGTGGATCCATATTTAGTCAATGAACATAGAGCCACACAATGGAGTCTAATCACAGAGCCTTCAATGTGATTCCCGTTTTTCTGTCACAATAGCTGATCGCCACCCACAGGCTCGCTGACACAGATGACAGGGACTGATAGGACTGACTGACAGGTGTCAAGCATCCTGACATGTAACGGCTAACAGACAAGAGGGTGAAATACATTAATAATCTAATCTGTTTCTGTGCCAACACTGAAGCTCAACCAGCAGTGACCCAATACTCTGAACAGGGACTAAGTTAATATTTCATGCAGGTTGGTCACAGAGCACAGAGCAGACACTTTTCTGATGGACATAATAGTTGCTCTAAAGAGGCCACAGAGTGCACATGGGGTTAGCATAACATATCAGCAATGACTTTACAAGCCTGCTAATTGCTGTGCATGGAAAATAAGGGCTGTCTTTGAAAACAGGCTGCTTGTAAAAGACAGTTTAGTTTGACATCACTTCCCGAACAGATACAAATCAAACAATTCCCTCCAGCTGGCTTCTCAAGGTGCCAGCCTGTAGGGGTTTTGGTTAATGTGGCTGGGCCCTCCTTTGACTCCCTGCCACTCTGCATGAATAGTACATGACAATGCAATCGCAATTTAAAATGCTATAAATATTGAAGAAGAGTTAAAATAATTTATGGAACACCTAAGTGTAACAGGATGTGTGTGAGTGTGTGTGTATGTGTGTGTGTGTGTGCGTGCGTGCGTGCATGTGTGTGTGTTTGGGAGCGTTTTGTCTCCTTTCACTCCTCTCATGCAGCATACGGTGAAACGATGGGCAGCAGCGGTGCAAGCTGGGAATTCTGTAATTGCTTTTTCTGTCCCTGAAGCAGGCTTTCCTGCTTTAAATCAAAAAATCCAATCTCAGTAGTAAAGTTAGAAATGGCTCAATTAATAATTAAACATGTGTCTTATCTACGCTGAGTACCCCCTATTTATTTTCATCTCTGCGACAGGGGTGGCTGCACAAACAGCATTAGCACTATCAATAAAGGCAGCATTAATATCAGCCCCTTTCTCCAAAAACAAATCACCCAGCTCATAAGCTGTCCGATGTCTGTGAACAGCAATAACCAAAAGATTAATAAAGAAACAAGACATATTCTGTGGTTTCATATGATTCCTCCAAAGTATTTTCTCTTCTTCAACTGTGAGTGTTAGCTAACCCGTCTGCCTTCTGTATTCTGCTAGGAGTTTGTACCTTTTTAATATTTAAAATAAATCAAGGGAACACATGAGCTGCTGCTCACTCTCAGTAACAAGCGGGGTGGTGTTAGAAGCAAAGGGGATGGTTTCTTTTATACATCCAAAACTACCAACCTCCAGATCCCTTTTGTACATATTATGAATGTCACATACAAGTGCCCAAACATCAAAACACCACAGCTTGACCATAAGTGCTATGTCAATACAGGAACCTCAGTCTTCCTGATAAAGAAAGCATTTCCAACAAGCTGCCTGGACTTTGTCAAACAAAGCCCAGTAGGTGCTAGAGGTGAAATTCACCAGGCTTAGATTCCACAGCGGTGATGGCTTCTTTCAATTCCAGTGCTTGCTAATCTGACTGTGTGAAGCCTCTGCAGCCCTTGTGTTTTTCCAACAATATGTCTGCCTGCTAGCCAGCCAGCAAGTCACACTCTCCATCTACCTCCACTCTGTACCGATTCTACGGTGGCGAAAAGCTGATTAGTTGGTCAGAGGGTCAACCTCCATTCATTATTTAATGGGCGAGAGGCTTCAAACCGTGAGGCTGGCCACTGAGGTTAGTGATACATTACACTGACCTGGCCAGAGGAGAGCTGCCCGGCCGAATACAAACATGCTGTCTCATCTACTTCGCTATGCCTGAGCTGCCCTCAATCCCCCCTGCCCCTGACCTTGCCGCTCTCTCTCTCCAATCACCATCCTTCCAACATTCTATGGCATTCAGAAACCAGCAGGTGAGACTGTGTTTCATTTTCCTGTAAGCGTGCACTGCAGGAGCAGGCCTGTAGCTTTGGCTGGACCAGGTAACGGAGGAGGAGAAGGAGGAGGAGGAGGAGGAGGAGGAGGAGGAGGAGGAGGAGGAGGAGGAGGAGGAGGAGGAGAAGGAGGAGGAGGAGGCCATAGCTCTTTTATTGACATGCAGCAAACAGCAGTGGCGGAACAAAGGCCACTCAGCACCTATTGAGAGAGCAGGCCTGCAGACAGGGTGGTTGATTAGTGATTCGACACGGGGACCCTGGACTGTGTAGCACATAATGAGAGCTTAGGGAGCAAGCCATGAGCTGATGGGGGAAAGAGGTACGGTGGAGGCGGGCCGGGGATAGAAGAGGGGAGAGGCGGGGTTCCACCGTAAGGAATTGATTTCCCACAATAGCAAAGATGGATATATGAGTGAAAGGCTCCATAGGAAAAAAAAAAAAAAAAAAAAAAGCAAGGGTACTGGCAGATCCTAAATCCTTAAGCTACAGCATTGGTAATGTGTTTATATATAAACAGTTAGAGGATAAGCCCTAAATCCACTGCCAAGCTAAATGGTTTATGCATCTTTTTTGTTTGTTTACTTCTATGTCAATTAAGCAAATTGGTCCGACATCCCTGACAGGCAAGAGATCTGAAGTGAATGGATTTTGCATTCATGTCCGACTGCTTCTATCTCCCTGAGCACCAAAGTAACCCCATCTTCACCTTTCCTGTGGCCTCAGAGAGATGTCAACAGAGACTCAGATGTGCATGATGGCAGTTGTGTGTGTGTGTGTGCGCGCGTGCGTGTGAGTGTGTGTGCGTGTGAGTGTGTGTGTGTGTGTATTTTTTTCCCCCTCTTCTTCGTCTGCACGCTCTCTCCTTCCTTTGTTCCACTGGTCTAATCCAGTATGTGTGGGCCGGTAAGTTTAATGGAAACAATTTATTAAGTCCGGCTTAAAATGCCATCTGCAGCTAAGCCTCCCAAAGCCGCTAAGCTCCTGGTTTCGCCCCGGAGCTTGCTGTGTTCACGCTTACTGTAATGCTCTGTTTAAAATGAGCACAACGGGTCAAAATTAATCAGGATTACAAGGGCACAAATCCACTTCAGAAATGGGTTTTCTACCAATCTTTCTCCTTCTATCCCAAGATGCCCCAGGTTTGTCTGGTGGACCGCACACCACATGGGTTTATCCTCACACCATTGCAGGTAGCACCCAGCCAGGACAACATGCCCCTAAGAGAGTAGATGGGGGAGCTAAAGGCGTTACATTGGCTATACTTACTGCTTTAAAACCCCATAGATACAACATTCAACATAGTCACTGTAGATTCCAAAGTGTTCTGCTCAGATATTTCTAGCTGCTGACAGCTGGGTGATAACTCCCCATCACTTCCATAGGCGCAGCATTGTGAAATGTCATAAGAAGGCCTACCAGCGAAGTGTTTATCTGTGCTCTGTGGAGGTGGCCCGTACATTCTCAGCTGCTACATTTAGCTTCCCGTTCGCCTTCAAGAAAGTGACAACAGTAAACTCTGACCTGCGATTCAATAAGAGTAGCTCTATGTGGAGCACAATTCTTCAGAGCGCTTTTACTTAAACATGCCATCCTCCAGGAAATCAATAATTTGCAGGAGGTTTAAGACAGGAAATAAACAAAAACCAATAACGGTTAGATAATGCTTGCCCTCTGCTGTTCCTTCCTACCTCGTAACCACCAACACAGACAGGCATTCAGCAGCACTTGTGCTAGCTCTTGGGTAACAACATCCACAGAGAATTGCACAGTGTGTGCTGTGTTATTACAGATACTATTAGCTTGTGCTATTATCTGTACTGCTAGCTTGCATCAATAACAGGTTGTCAGTGGACTAGGGATGTAGAGATGACGAAAAGTAAATATGAGAGAAAGAAGGCAAGGGTGTCTGGGTTTTGCCCAAAACCATGTTCTGTGTGCATAATTACAGCGTTCTGCCTCCGCTGATTACAATGTTGGTCTTTCCTCTCCTCTATTAACCCTGAACCATTTCATTAACGTGACAGACTGTGGGTCTATGTGCAATTTGGACATAACCTCAACTGGTTGTACCCATTGCTGCTCAGTTCAGAGAGTAGTTGAAAACAAGGAAAGTGTAAAAGTAGACACAGCACATTCAACATTCATTACCTAGAGAATTGTACAAGCCAAACATCATCACAGCATTATATATTTATGTATGCCATAATGTTTGTGTGTGTGTGTGTGCATGTGTGTATCTGTCTGAGTATCTCCCAGCCAACAGCTCGACAGGCCTGGTGATCAGAGGAAAGCGGGCTTTTCATTGGTCCCACAGGACCATGAGCGAGACTGGTAATGGGACACATACGCTGCATTCTAAACCAGAGGAAAACAGCCTGTGGGCTGCTTTGTATTACACACACACATTATACACACACACAGAAAAACCATTCTAGGCCAAAAACAAACATTGTCCCAGAATCCATTACAGCTCAAAACAACAACATTGGAATGGGAGATGAGAGACGGCTGCTGGCAGCTTTGCAATTGTAGCATGATAACTTCTTCCTCATCGTCACCAAATCACTTCATCAAACTACTGATTTCTCTGCTGCCTCACCCTGTCTAACCCCTAATTCTAATCTGGTGCTCATCTTCTACATTACCCAAACAGGATCTGGTTGATCTGTGTGACAATCATGACAGACGCTGATTGGATTGTCTGGATGTAATTCCAGGGTCTTAACCCAGCCTTGTGTGCACATTAGCAAGACCCACAGACCCACAAGGCCTTCCTTTGCCAGCTGACATGGAAAGATCTGTCTAAATGTTTGGTAAAAGACAACGGCTGTGTATGTACTTGTACTAGCAGCTCTCCACGGTAGAGTATGTTTATGCGCAGACATGTTTTGTATGTGCTTGCAGGAAAAATAAGTCAACACCCTGACAGCTGACGACAGTAGTAGTCCGATCGCCCGGCGGAGGATAGATGGACTCGGACGCAGCCTTGTTGTTTTCTAAATCATGCAAGTCTGGAAGTGATTGTCACTGCGAACGCTAGTTTCACGAGGCAGACACCGGTCACAGGTCGTCTACATCACACAGCCGGCAGGCCTGCTTTCTCTCCTCTGTGTCAGACATGTTTTTCCACTCAGCAGTCAAAGCTACTGTGCTAAACCAAGCAACACCTTCTGATGTTGTTGAGAGGAAATCTAGCTTTCACAGTGCATGTTTGGATGGGGAGGTGAATAAAACAGAGGTCATTGTCAAAAGGCAAGTGACTGATGGTATACACGGAGATCAGTTATTTGGGAGACAGGTGGAACTTTAGATTTATATTGATGCTACAAATCTTGACATCATTCCTTGAGTTGAATTTAGATGAGCGTTGTCCAAAATAGTTCAGAAGTTACAAAAATAAAATAAACCCCAAAGCCTTCATGACATGGGCCACGAGACAGTGATCCCTATCCCCATCATACTAATGCATGATGTGTATATACAGCAAATACTGCACAAATAAAATGATGAATGCAATACACCTGATTACACTAACACAACAGTGTCCATTATGGTGACAGTTTTAACAGTCTAGTCGAGGCAAGGTTATTTATTTGTTGTTGCCTGTTCTCCAGACATACACCAAAAACCCTCCTATTTTACACTTTTTGGCACTGCCACCTCTCTCTCTGCTTGTGTTAATGGCCCTGCTTCCTAGTTTCAGCCCTGGGGGAGGTACTGTGCATGCAGTTATCTGTCACTAGGAGGCTGATTGTGCCTACTTCCCTTCATCCAAAACTTGACACCTTTCTCCCTGCTCTGATTTGGCAGCCATTCTTCAGTTTAGTGAAGATACAGGTGCAGCTATCATTGCATACCCACATGGCATATGCAGCACACACAAATCCACAAAATCATGCAAAACTAAACATTTCACATAGAACAGCACAGGCATTGTAACCCACATATGTGCATATGTGAACACTCACACACACACACGCAGAGTCCGTGTTGTCTGGGGGGCTGACAAAGCTCTTTCTCTCTCTTTTCCTTTGGCATCCATTATAGCCCAGGCCTGCTGTCAGAGAGCTTGTATTGCCTGAGGGGAAGTTCCCATTTGTGGGAGCATGTGGCAGGGAGGCTCTTAATCCCCTCTAATGAACCAATATGTAGGAGGGCTAAGCCTTTGGCGGGGTCGTCCAAGAAACGCCACTTCGCACCCCGGCAAAAGTGTATGCATATGTAGTCACCAGACCTTGTTTATGTCTGCTGACATTTAAATCTGAATGGGAGCTGCAGGGATTAGAGCGGGGAGATTTGGACTCATTCGCAAAATCCAGTTGTTGTTATGTGTATGAATCAGGCAACGGAGTAAAGACTGGAGGAGGAATGGAAGAAACAGCGGGCTCTTACCTTTGGGTGTGGTGGGGGAAAAGAGCTTCTCCGATCCTACATCAGAAACCTGGAAAAAGAAGAAGAGGCAGAGCATTACTGGTTTTGTCTGATGAGCAGAATCAGTGGGAAACTTAAGTCAGTCCTATTTAAATAAAAAAAAACTCACTCACATAATTGAGATATTCATCAAAACATATCTAAAAAGGATGCGGTTTCAAGTGCTTTGAGGGGAAAGCCTAGCTACACACATAACATTATACAGTCAATCAACAGACTCCAATCAGCCAACTAAGAGAGCTCCCTCTGTACCTGATGGTCCCTGACTGGCTTTTTCCTGTTGAAGTAACATTAGGTGGCACTGTTGGGCCACCTGAAAACCCTCAAAAGAAATGATGTCAAAGACAGAGGAAGTCAGAAAGGTGGCTATGCAGCATCAGAGCACAAAGGCTGCTGCGTACATGCGGCTGCTCAAAAATGACATTTCATTCTGCGATATATTTGAATATATATCATGAATACTGTTCTCTAAAAGCAATATGCTTATTTCACAAATCTGATACCAAACACAATATCAGCCCAGACTGGAGGTAAACAACTGCCAACAAAATGAGTGGTTATTGGGTCAAAACCAATTGTTACTGTTGTGAACAGAACAAACCTGGTGGACTATAGTCAAATGGAGGGTGAGTCAAATACTTGAGGGAGAAAGGCATCTGACTACGAAGTGATAGTGGAGACTTGTAGACTAAACACTGCAAGGTATTTTTCCTCTCTGCTTTAGATGGATATGTAGATTCTGGCAAGCACCACCTCAATCAAAACACACCATACGTTTTTACATTTTTACCGGCCAGACAGGAAATTTTAAAAACTACAACCCAAAAGCAGTAAATCCGCACAAGTCCTGACATTGTGCAAAATACTGTAGCGAAAAGTCTGTGCGCTCTGGAGATAATATTAACAATGAAAATCCTCCTTTGCCTGTATGTCAGCCCATATAGGGGCTTTGTTTAAACCCAAGATTTCCCTTTGCTTTAGCTCCTCTCATCTGGGTTCCGCAGACTTGTAAAAAGCTGTGAGAGCTGAACATATGTTCCACCCAAAGGGCCCGAGTGTCCTTAACTGCCATGCTTGTATTTTACGCGGCACAAAGGGAGCATATGTAAAGAATGAACAGTGAATCAGAGTGAGTGCAAGAGAGACAGAGACAGAAAGAGAAAGCAAATCATTTTGTAAACACAGATGGCTGTCCTTGGCATCCCTGTTAGTTCTTCACAAGTGTTTTGAGGACGTCCTCTTCTTTCCAAGACCTCCCAATTTCTCCTTCCCTGCCACTGTGTTACTGTTCTCTGCAGTGTTTGTCTGTCTGTGCTTGATGTCTCGTCTCAGCGCTAAACACAACAGCAGCCAGCATAACGCGGTGTGAAGAAAGCAACAATTTGCTTTCTTCACAGCTACACAGCAGCCATATAAAATACAGGTAAGAAACCTTAATGGAAGACAACAAAGCAGCTATAAACAGCTGCTAAATGTTTACTAAAAATACAAAAACACAAAGTTCCGTTGATAATTATGGATAGATATTCGGCTAAGTCAAATTACAAAGTACAATCCAAAAATATAGACACATTATGCTATATTAGATTTGCTAATTGTGTCATTATCAGTTGTGACTTTTAGATAGACAACTGCGATCGTGTTAGTTATGACATTAATAGACTGCAGTATTTATAGAAAGACCGGTTAACCAGTGTGTTTAAGGCGGTGCAAATACTTAATTCAAATGTAAGAGGAGGTCAATGACATCTCTTCACTTTCGCCTCTATAAGTGGAACAATCAAAGAAGAGCGGACAATCAACTCAGAAATGTTTCCTGTTTCCTCTTACAGTAGAGCAGGCGTAAGACTATAGAGGAAAGACAGAGTGTTGAGCATTGCCCTCTTTCAGTCTCCCAGAACCAGGGCGCCAGGCTACAACACAAGCTCTTTGTTAGCTTTGGACGACATTAAACGCTCCAGTACCAAGCCTCAGCGCCGTAACAGCACAACCTCAGCCTTGAATCACGGCCCTGGAGGCCCTGGAAGAAAAATATGGGCTCAGAATGAAATGAAGCTTGTCAAATGGACACGGGAGCTGGATCAGGGACTCGCTTAGTGTGGCACAGGGTCACAAAAGCACCAAAAAAAAAAAAAAAAAGACAGGGTAGGTCATGCCATAAGTCATTATAACAGTTAAAACAATTGTTATGACCAGGGTGGTTATCCAGAAAGCGAGGCAGACATAACATGTTCCTGTGAAAGAGAACAGAAAAAGCTGTGTTTACTATGTGCCAAGACGACCTAGATCTGCTTATCCCTATTCTGACCATTCCGAGTGTTCAGAGTTAGCTGTTTTATATTCCAGACGTATTCCAAGCAACATCAACAACCACTATTTAGGTTTAAATGCTGTGTTTTGCACCTGCCAAGTCTGCATGAGTCAGTCGTATAATCCACAATTACAAGGCCGGCTTACAAAAGCACTTCTTAAAAAGGCATGTCAAAGCAGAGCCTTGATTTGGCTTGCTGTTGTTTTTGTAGAACTTTCTGGGTTTTGCTGGTCAAGTTGACATTTTTTCACGGGGCTGTGCTGCTGGCAGTCGGAGCTGCCTGCGGTTGTGGTGTGCAGAGGTCATGTATAACAAATTCTTCACACTCTCTTTGTTGAGGCAACCCTGGCTGCCATTAAAAACAGACAGGGAAAGACCAGACAGAGGGGAAATATATATAGAGAGAATTAGACAGACAAAAAAAAGAAGAGCAAAGGCCAGGTTTTCCAAAGGAAACAGGGAAATTTAACCATTTAAAAAAAATAATGGGGGAAATTCAAGCCACATTGCCTGGGAGCCAAAAGCCCTTGGAGCGGGCCGCAGGAAGCCTGACCTTTGTGGGGGCCGTCTGCTATTTGAGCCTGGGGCTTCAGGGGCCTGGCCTCCTCTCTGGAGGGCCGTCAGCAGGCCTCAGCTTTCCTTCCCTATTCTATTCATTAGCCATGCTTTATGATTCAGCTTCCTCTGAGCCACACAAGAGCTCCCTGAGGAAAGAGACTGCTGGAGAGAGGGAGAAAAAAAGGAGTGAGACTGAGGGAGGGGGAAAAAAGCAAGAAGGAGGTCATAGGGCCCAGCCGGGGCCCAGCTCTCAGCAGCTGTGAAATCCTCCCGTTTCCTCGGCAGGCGCAAAAGGAAAGAGGGGAGAAAGAAAGAGAGGGAGGCCAGGGAGGGAGCTGGGCCAGTAAACCCACCATCAGAGTGCTAACTCCCTAAAGAGCCACAAGCAGAACCATAATTCCCAGATTTAGGGAATGCCAAATTACAAATTACACTGCTGTTTGTTTTAAAAAGTCCCCCAACTTCCCTGAACACCAGTGACTTATTGGCTGCATAAATCTCCAGATAATAACAGAGACGCGGGGGGAGAGCAGAGAGGCAGAACCCCTCGCCAGCAATAAGTGAGACATTTACTGCGAGGCAGAATGCATTCGCTGTCACAGCAAAGAGGAGGAAAAAAAAAAGTCTTTGCAAATTTTCCATGTCCACATCGCTTTTACTTAACAACACTGCAAGCTAATTAATTTAGAAAATCTGAGACAAGCCTAATTGCATTTTTTAAGTGTTAAAACGCTTCCACGCTTCATTTTTGCACAATGGGCCGACTGAACAAGGCGATGCAGGCAGCGAGGGAGGGTGGTGTAATCAACTGAATGACCTTCAGGCATAAATTTATGAAAGGCATTGATCAGTTAAGGCTGTGATTTCACCGAGACAGGAAGGTCAGCAATTACCCAGATTCAATTAACCTCATTTAGTAAAGACTGCTGAGAGACCAATTTTTTTCCAAGCAACCCCCACTCACCAAACCCCCTGCTTTATATCAAACGATCCCCAGACCGTCCATCTACCTTTGATCTGAGGGTTCCTATTGCATGCCCTGCATTCCTTGGAGCTGAGCAAATTATCTCCAAACAGGAAGAAATCCTGCAGCCAGGGGTTATGTAAACCCAGACTAAATAAAATCAAATTCCTAATAGAGTCCACCCCATACCAATCCCAGCAAGGAAGGTAAAGCCCTTCCCTTCCCTGGTAGAGATAGAATTTTTACACAGACTGGCAGTGCTATCACAGCAGCTGTGGCGTGAAAACAAAGAAACATGTTAGTAGGCTTTGTTGTGGGCTCCTGCCTGCAAAGACTATAATTACAATTTAGTTCTGAGTCATTTGGCACATTCTATGTTCTTGACAGACTGTTGTAGCACAAGTGGAAAGGCTAATCTTAACAGTTATATACCACAAACCAGATATGAGCCAACAAGTTCTCAAAATGACATTTCCCTGATTTTCCCCCTTGTAAAATGATCTGCAACAGAATATCGAAATTAATTTTATGATTTTCAGTTGTACAAAACTATACATACACATGACAATCAACTTCACATGCATCAGTGCAGCTAAAGCTAGAAGCATGTTGTTCTATTATATAATGATGGATAATACGGCATAGGAAACAAACAGCAGACTGTTGTTCATGTTTCCCTGACAGCTAAATGAGCGGGTCAAATGTCTTAGCGTGGGCAAAGACTCTTGATGGTCCTGTATAGGAGTACACAGTTACAGAGTTACTCTTTGCTGACATGACACTAAAAGACATATCAGGTGGAATGAAAGAAAGAGAAGAAAGAGAGAAAAAAGAAAAAAGAAGGGAAGCAGGCAAGAGGGCACATGTACTGCCATGGACGATCAGGCTCTCAATTACCCTGGCCAGACCTGCCTGTCCACAGATCCACATTCCCCAAACCTCCCACCTCTACACACACACACTCACACACATACACATGCACGTGCACTCATACACACACACACACACACACACGCAAGCACACATAGAGTGTTAATTTGCTTCCCTGCTTGGTGTTTCATCACTGTCAGCTTCCTCCTTCACTGCCCTCTCTTCCGATTTTTCCATTTACTGTCACCTTAAGTCCTGTGTTCCATCTCTTTTAAGGGTTGTATTGTTGTTCGGATATATTTCTAGAGCAAAATCAGGTTTTGGAGAGTTCCTCTCATTTATCTTCACTGCGCTGAGGATGATACTGTTTATTTCAGTACACGTTTAGAAAAAAAAAACAAAAAACATTTACCAATACTACTTTACTGTATATTTATAACTGATTGTAGTTGCTTAAGGAAACTCTGAAATGAACCTAATGTGATATTCTGATTGGAGTATGTTTGTTTTATTTGATTTGATTGATTTCTGTATGAAAAGACAGCTTTAACGTCACACACCAATCTTGAGCACTGAAACAAAGAAGCTTATCAGTACTGATATGGTAAAAACACATATCAGTCAAACACCTGCAAGGGCCTGAGTTTCCTCTATTCATGTGGGAGTAGCTCAGAGCTTTAATAAACATTTCTATCAGCACCCACTCAGGGCCCTCAACTGCTGTCACCCTTTAACCTCAGACATCCACTAATGCTACTTTAGCAATAAATGCCACATTAGCCATGCACAGTGAGCCTACAGCTCCCAGGCTGCAACAGGAGACGCCAAATTACTTATCTCTCCTGCTTTCGTCCTCGCCACCGTTTCGGAAACTTAATGACCTCCCGAGCGGTCGTTTATTATAAGCCACAACAGTGCTACACATTCCCAGAGCGGGGAATAGCTACCATCTACCATACTTCCAATTCCTACCCACCACTACCGCCGCTGCCGCCTGCTTGTCAGAACAGGTGTGGGCCAGCAAGACTGCAAACCCCCAGCGAGCATGACGGGATATACAGCATGAACGGAAAAGAGAGAAGAAACCTCCCACGCAACTGTCAACCAGCAGATACTCATCTCAACCGAAGCATCATTAAGATGATAATGAATTCCATAGTGACCATGTAGAATGGAGTGGTCTCCCCTTGCACACACAAACCTCTTTATACTTAGCCCTGAGTGCCATTTTCATAGCCACCTATTAGGCATGTGTATGTGTGTGTGTGTGTGTGTGTGTGTGTGTACAACAGTGGGCCAGGGCTGACAACTCCTGCTCCTTCTCCCCTAGCAACAGACACAGGAAAATGAATGCCGAGAGAGGAGCAGGGGGGCTTGAGCTTTGTGTAAAATATTACCCTTCGTCTCACTTACCGCACCCCACAACACCCCTGCTCCCATCCCTCCCTCCCTCCCTCCCTCGGCTGTGCAGCAGTTGCTAGCCCTTATCATGGCTGCCTGTCAGTTTAGTATACAAATTAGCAGTCTATCAGGGGAATGCAGGGGCCTGTTTCATCAGTAGGGAGAAGGGCAGAGGCACGCATTTCACTAAAGCCTCTCGCCGCTGCAGACGGAGAGGGTCACAAATCAGCGCCGCAGCAGGCCCACAGCCAGCACTAACCAGATAAGGAGAAATGAAGGAAAAAGGACAAGGCATATTTCACCAGAGAGGATCCAGACCTGCTCAAACTCCCTTCAAAAGGCCCAGGATGAAGGATGGAGGTGTGCTGGCGGAAAGGGGGGGTTATAAGGATGGAGGAGGTCACAAATCACAATCTCAACCACACAGATTACAGAGTAACAAAGAGTATATGAGAAATGTGTATCGAAAAACAAAACAACAAAAAAAACATCAAGAAATCCATTTTTATAAAATGAAAATGACAGAGACAAAGGAAGTGCTTTCAGTTGATAATCAACTAAAAATTGCAGGAAATTAAGGCCGGCACATTCCCACTTTCTCCTGTGAAGTGAACCTGTGCATGTTAATACCAGCAGAGACAAAACGGCTGCGAAGGGCTCTCATTAAGTGGCATAATGCAATGAGGCACAGTCTAAATTGCAGCAATAAAAGCCGACAGACAAATCATCTCGACCATCGCAATCCATTTAACTCAATTAATGCAACACCAGATCTGAGCTCAGTGGCTTAAAAGCATGTGTGGCTCTCCTCCTTTTTCAGGCTTAGAGGAATAGGCAGGGGGGTTGGGAGGGGTGGGGGTGGGGGGGCACCAGGGGAGGGAGTTAGTAGTATCTCTTTTAGGGTGAGATAAGGGCCAGTGTAGCCACTGCACTTTGATTAAGTCCTGCTCGAGACCATGAAAATGGGGAAAGGGAGAGAAAAAGAGAAATTAAGGCGATGTGAGACGTAGAAAAACATAAGCGGAAGATAGCAGTAGCTCTGCTCGGCAGAGCACAAGCCGACTGTGGAAAGGGCGTAGCCTCTTTTCCTTTTTAATGTCAAAATGTGTGCCAGCAGCGATAAGAACCGCAGGTAATCTCCCAGTGGAATCAGGGGGCTGTTCGTCATTACTCCCTGGCCCTGATAGAGATCAGAGCACCGGTGGCTTCTCCTGGCTCTCCGGGCTTCTCGGCAGCCGTGATGGCAGATAGCCCTTTAAGACACGGCTCACTGCTCCCCGATTGGCTGGTCAACAGCCACAACCAAATCCCAGCTCCCTCGGGGCCGCTGTGAGGAGGTATGATAGGACGGGTCACGGAAACTCACTGTCCCCGTATCCACATCATCCACTTGTTGTAAAGCCTTTACCCCATTGTGAGTGTGGGTGGTGGAAAGTATAAAAGCTTTTCTGGATGTTATTGTCTGAGAGGCAGGATAACAGACAGGCGGATTATTTCAAAAAAAGCGTTCTCCAGAGCTCTCACAATGCGGCACCGTTGTTGCTGTGGAGAGGATCCTGGAGGAGATAATAATAATATTCCTAGTCAGAGCCTTTGCTGCAGTAGAGCTGCCTTCTAACAGAGAGATACACATCATTCTGACTGGCCCGCTGTGACATAATCGCCCTGCGGAGAGCTGCAGGCAAGCTTGGTAGGCAAACCACCTCTCACTGCAGCTTGTTAAGAGAAAGGTGGCTTTAAGCACCGCTCAATAGAAACTTCTATTGAACTTGTTTTTTTTCTCACTCCATCTGAACAATGTCTCGGTGAGTCATAGCCCACCTCAGGCTACACAAGTTACATTTTTCCTTTCTTCCTTTCTCTTAAGATTGTACTGCGCTTTTGACTTGGATGAATTTGCTAAGAGGGGAAAAAACAAACTCGGCTGGATCTTAAATAATGCAGCGATAAAAAAGCTGTGACCCTTTCCCTTGCCTCAACCCACACACAGAGAATTTCTTCTGCACTGAAAGACAGCGCACAAAGAGAAGAAAAGACAGAGCTGGCACAACATAGAAATGTGTGGTAGGCATTGGTTTTGCTCCTCTGGGCACGGACACCTTTAATGAGAGGAAAAAATGTGCAGCAAGAAGCAGATCTCACTCGTACCATGCCAGTGATTTTGTGTAATATGAATCACCTCCTCTCTAACACAAATAAATATTGTGCTAATGCCAGTGGGAGTTTAAGGCTCATTCTGGGCTAGGAAAACTTTGGAGGAACCAAGGGTCCACTCACCAGCCTCTACACAAGTCATTCTGCATCCTAGAGCCTCCTAAACCCTTCGCCATGCAAACACTAGATGCCCGTGGCCTATGACCTTTTGACTTGGCTCTCTGCTGAGGTCCCAGTTTATCAGTGTGATGGGGAGGGAGGGTGTGAAGTTGTTGATGCTGGTTTAGTAACAGCAACTCCTCTAAACTACAACAGCAGCTGAAATGAAGCGAAGGGAATTTAGGAATTCATCTCGGCATCCTGCTCATATGTCAGCCGCGAGCTTGACAGTTGGCCAAGTACTCAGGATCAATACAGCCACTTGTCCTGTGGAGGAATGAAGGGCGGGAGTTGTGGAGAGAAGGAGGTGCAAGTGGGGGGGTGGGGGGTAGTGGAAAACTAGAAATGGGGCAGGGTAGACTGGCACCCGTTGCCAAATGTCCCATCGGTCTCACGCCGCCATCCCTTTGCCACTTAAAGGCACACGATCCACCCTGCTAGCACAAACAAACATGGTATGCACTATATAAAGTAGTCTCAGACCTCCGAAGCCATCAGGTCATGTTTGAAAGGGATGTGGCACGTTAAGTGGAATTTACTTTTGATGCAGACATCAGGCCTCCGGTTTCTGGCAGCTGTAACCCAAGCTTGTCCCTGAGGCCCCACTGCAGGGTTAGACAGGACACCCAATGCCCAAGCAGTAACCTTAAGAAATACCTTCACTACTCGGTTTCCCTTATAAAGGTAGGGTGATTGGTTGTTAGGGGTCGCCGTCTCCAGTATAAGGCACTTTTTTTCTCTCTCCGATGAACAGAATTTCATTTCATCAAAAACAGAGAGAGATGAGATTGCTAGTAGGAAAAAAAAAAGAACATGGATTGTTTCTGCTATTTGCGACTTGCTGTATAGAGGCGGCTGTTGAGGAGGTTGGAGCTATTAATGGGTGGAGTATGTTGTGTTCTGAGGTTACAGAAGGAATTTAATATAGAGCGCAGACCCCAACAGCCCACGGTATGCCCACTACTTTGTCACAGCAATGCATGCTTTAGACTTTGATGTCTTTTTATTGACATCTTGATTCCTGTAGATGAATACATGACATGGTTTTAACTCAGGCATGTCATGACATTTTATTATGGGAAGGTGTTGGCCTGAACTAAGCTATGAACCCCCCCCTTACATCTCTTTCGTGACATGGCATAGCTCTTGAGCTCTTCTGTCACTGACAGTCCAGATGTGTGACTTAATGTGAGGTGGGAGGGAGTGTATAAATAACCATGATGACATATCAGTGGGACATGCCAGGAGCTTTGCTCTGTGAGGGTGGAGGTGATGGAGGGGGTGCTGAGCTAACTGTGTACCTCTAGGGAATCCAGCACAAGCTAGTTTAACGCCAGCGCGACAACTGCGGAGACCTTGTGAGAGAGCTTATGGCTTTAGACTTCACACTTACTGTGTAACATCACTCTAGCACACCACACTGTGACCTGACCTTGACAACAGTTATGTTACTGGTGGTTTTCAATTACAATGATCATTGCCTACTACAACTGTCTAGTAAATAGTTATTAAGTACATTTTTTGGCTTATAGCATCATGTACAGATACATTACCACTTGTGTAGAGGTCTCTTTTATTAACAAAAGAGTATTTTCCAGTAACTGCACAATAATAGCATCTTAATATGATGTAATTGTCCATTCTGTGAGCTTTTCTTCTTTTATAAGCACTGGTGAACTCGATGTAAACCTGCCGGCTGTTATCTCTGTTAATAACATAGCACCTGTGGAGGAATTTGATCTGGCATCCATCTGAATACAAATCCCTGGACATAAGAGAAGGGCAGGGAGAGGAGGATATATTTGATGTGCTCGCATTGCTACAGCAGATTTATGAGCAATCACTGCAGAGATGACTATTAAAAGTTGTTGGCCTTGCCAAGTGTATGCAGAGAATCATTTGCACTGGATTAAAATATAATGAAGCAAGTGAATGCAACTTTGTCTTACATGCAACTCCTTAAATTATTCAAGTAGAAAGAAAAAACAACAGGCAAAGAACGTTCCCTGGAGCACTAATACCCTTTTCTGGGGCTTGTTCATGATGGCAACAATGAATATCTTAGCACTTGTTAAAAGCTTTGTTTTCCTTGGGAGTCTATATGTATGAGTGGACTAAATGAGCAGAATGGACGCCAAGTCACATGCAGAGGCTAGTCATTTTCACTTCAGTATGTCGGCTCCAGAGTAGCTATTGGAGTGTGTTTACATAATGCACTGGATTGATTTTTTTGTGTATGGGAAGAAGCAAGGTTAAACAGCTCATTACAGCAGTGCTGGATCACCTTAACAAACTAGTTTCCTGTCAATAAAACAAACCTTACAATTACACTCTTAAACTACCTCTTAGATGTTCAGTTGTCTGCATTTTCAAAAGGATGCTTGCTGTAGCCACTGAGTGCTTAAGCCATGCTGATAACTGGTTTAATTAGCTGTGTCATTTAAAAACTTGTACTTGTTTTTATGAGGTCATTCTATGGCAGCATCTATTTCCTTGAACTTAATTTCAACATCTGCACGTTCAGAAACACTCAGCCTGGCTCAGGTGGCTCCTGTCTATATTTGAATAAGAGATATGCAAACAGATGAAGTCAAGGCAGCAGCTTGTGTGCTCAAGCAGCCCTTTTCTCACATTTGAGAGATTCCTTGGATTAGTTGGTTTAGGCTCCAGGGCCTTTATACTGCATGCTATTCATTCAGAAGAGAGGGAAAAAGCGTGTTTGCATTTCATGTCTGTCAGTGGTAAAGATGCGGTTAGAGGTAGAGGTCAATGCAAACAGAGTCCCAACTGAAAAAGGTGAACATTATATCCAGCAGAATCTAGAAGACCCATTATGCAGGATGCACTGGATAATTCTTCAGAGCATCTTTCCCATACACGTTTCTTTCAGTACAATTAAGGCTTTAGTTGAGAAAAGAGGGTTTAGGGTGTTAAAAGCTGTGAAGCTGGGCATAGTAAGTTGATGAAGGGTGTGGGGGCTTAGCTCAAGTCATGCCTTATTCATGTCATTCTTGTTATTCTGCAACACACTGGTCACCCAGTGAAAGATCAACACCCAGAGGAACATGGGGTTTAAAAGATCTAGAATAGTGATTTTTTTTTTTTTTTTTACCAGTCCTACTTACCGTTTCTGCTATTAATGTTTTTTAAACATGCTCAGGTGCCCTGCTGCCCTTGTGAACCTGCGTGGCATTTCACCCCATGCCACCCACCAACATGTAATTGGAAACCTACTACGCTTTACTGCACCCGAATGGCTATCTGAATACTCAGATCCCTGAACAGACCGTCATCCACATCCATGATTGACAGGACCCTGGCGGGATGCCAGCGTGGGGAGTCAAGAACTTCTGGTACAATGCTCTTGCACCCACCACAAATCAATACCTCCACACGCAATTACAGTAGCTGAAACAGATGTGCTCACAGGCTTCGGTGCTCTACCTACGCTATCGACTACTGTGACACCCCCTGCTCCCCATCACAGAAACACATACACACACGCACGTTCATGCATGCTTGCACGACCACAAAGAAACAGGCATGAACCTTCCAGTTCTCCCACTGACTATCCTGACAAATTTTACTCTCTGTGTTTTGTGCTAGCATAGCAATCCATCTAAAGCACTGGGTCACAGTAGAAGAATGCAGGGAGCATGTGTGAGCCAATGTGGTGATGATGGGCTGGTGGAAACCGTTCTCCTGTCTCCCACTCACTCCTGCTGGGAGACAGTTTAACCTGCTTCTCTGACAGTTACACTTGTTCTGTCAGATGAGCTCCCACCCTGTCACTAACAGGTGGCCTGTCCCTCACAGCAAAGTCATTTGCCTCGCACAGCAGTAGTCATGGGTAGCCTCAGCCAAGCTGCATTCAGGTTTCCAGCTTTACAGCTCAGGCCAAAAAGAGACACCATGGCAGAGTACAGAGGAAAGGGCTGGGGGTAGGGAGAGAAGAAAAACCTCCTCCGATCAAATAAATGCCACTGTAAGCACAAGTGACAAGTCTTGTTTGGGCTCGTCCCTGCTCAGGGCCTGAAAGGCCAGCACTGCCTCATCTCCTCAACTATGTCTGCAAGCAACGTGGGTGGGTGAGAGAGGGAGGGAGACGTGTCTGATTGGTGCCATAGCCAAGAGTGAGAGCAGCCCAATTATATTTCCTATCCCTCAAGAGCCGGGCCAGCCCCCTCCGGTAGAGCGAAGCCTCTGCCATCTCTCCTCTCCTCACCTCTCAAGACACAGTAGATAGATAAATAAATGACAGCCCCGCTGGGGCTTGGCCCAGCCTCCCAGAATACATTGCAGAGGCTGGCTGCCTGCCTGTCCGTTTGCCTTCACCTGGCATTACTGCAGATAGACATTTTTCACATTATTATTGTTGCATCGTCTCCATTGCCCTGTTCACTCACTGAGTTGTGGTTGATGATGGCGACACAGGAGCGGAGGAGATTGGAAGGAAATGTCTCTTGTCAAAGTCAGCATAGCCTAGCTTAGCAGAAATTTAACAAGTTCCCTGGGCTCTCTCCATTCACCCTCTGACGGAGCACAGAGCCAGGACATGGCCTGCTGACAGCCCTGGGCATGTCACTGTCACTGACACTTGATAGGCCAGAGAGAGGAAGGAGAGAGGAGAGAGGCAACAGGGCTCAATCCCATAAGACTCACACTTTACTACACAGCTCCATATTGCTGCTGCTTTCCTCAAGCCATAAAAAAAACATACTGTTTGGAAATTTGACCTTCACTAATGTAACACAAATGCACACTAGTCTTAATAGCACACTGACAAGTTGTTGTCATTACCTTGCAAGTGACTGTCTTTGGGCTGTCAATGTAAAATGCTTTGAACTTGACAGAAAGCCAAATATCCCAGGATGTTTGTGTTTTTTTCAGTAATAATCAGGTAGAAGCCAACAGAGAAATACTCCAGCTTTAAACTGCATGTGTACGAGCATTTTTCCCCCCGCACTCTCACCACTCCCCGATAGTTAAAACCCAAAACCAGATGTTGCGGATCAGTGGGGATGAAAAAACAAGGCGAATAAAAGTGGAGGGCGGAATGGTACGCATTAACTATAATCAAAAAGAAACAAAAAGGAGACCAGGATGCTTTAATTACTTCTCACATATAATTTGGTTTTGTGGGGGCAAGCCAGGCACTGCCAAGAAAAGAAAGATGAAAAGCGACTTAAATTACATGGGGAGAAAGTGCAGAGGCTTTGTACACACGGTCCATCTATTCTCCACAACTGTAGACAAGGCTGATGACTAGCCCCAAAACCTTGCTGTAAATTGGCCATGGATACAGACCAACAGCCATGCTGGATCTAAGTTGTTCAGCATGGCCATAACTTTTAGAAAGCTGTTGAAATATACGCACTGCAAACTGCTGACAAAAAAGTCTGAACATTCTCTCTTTAAAACAATCTGTCTTTTATGTCACACACTGTATGTGAGCATCATTATTGTAATCACAGTTATTGTTTTCATCATAGCATTCATCATCTAAAATTCCCTTAAATAATGTGATTATAATAATCTTTCGTGCCATTCTGCCAAGTAACTGAGGATATGCGTTATGTTTGGCTGCTGTAGAGAGCTTGGATGAGGCCTGAGCGAGGTGCTCCATGAATCTACTTCATAGCCGTCCTCTGTTTGCAGAGTCTCTCTTGACTCGCTGGTGTTGCCACAGTGCTAAATTGCACAGCTGTTCCACAATCTGTGGCGGTGTTAATTACCCAAATGTGAGCGGCAGCTCGTCAGTTCCTCACTAACGAAGGGGTCTGCTTTCCAGCGAGGGTGCCGTATGTTTGGTATGTAGGCCCATTTCCACCTAACGCTCCCCAGGCTGCACACGGACCACCCGACACATCCGCATCCTGGAGAAGAGGTATCTAATTAAAACCCCTGACTCAAATCTGCTTACTAAGGGGGAAAAACACGCGGGCTGGATTAAAAGATGGCAAGAGGAGTAGAGTGGGATGGGGGGGCTTTAATACACTGCGAGTGAAAGGGCTTAGGAGGAAATATGAGAACTCTCAATAGTAAGATCCCAGGCAAGGCTGGAAGGAAATGCTGTGTGAATGTGAGCCGATCAGTCAGCGTTTGTCAGTCTGATCCCTTCGCACTTCCAAAGCCCCCAGGCAGAGACAGACAAGCAGGTTGTTTTCGAGAAAAGTGGCTTCTTAACTCTCCTGGTTGGCCCCTCTTCCAAGGACGTGTACATCAATTCTTCACTACGAGAACACAGACTGACAGAACTCAACAGCCTGTACTGGATGCCAAAAAACCCCCTCAATGATTCAACCAAAACAGAACAAAATATAATGATGAATGACTTTGGTGATGTTTAACCATATAATAAGGGGCCTTTTATCACTCTCACAAAATCACACGATGGCAGTACAAAACAATGAAACCCTCTGCAGTCAGACACTGTAAACTGTTAATGCACTACATTACACAGTACACCACCCCACTTCTTGCGTGCAATGCTCAAAACAAAGGTGTTAAGAACTCCCGTCATGAATCATACTCGCTGGCTAAAAGCCTAGCTACTGCATACCACCCACCTCCAGTTATACTTGAACACCACAGCCTGAAATAGCACTGGGAGACTACATAATGAATGCATGAAGCTAGGTGTCACGAGGGCTTGTATGGTGCACAAAACGATGGGGCAATTAGGCCCACACGACACCTCGGGATGGCGTGATGAAGGACTCCTGGGCTTGTATCCTCCGCCTCTGTTCCTCTATCATTAAGGACTGAGCAGCCACATCTGGCTAATGGCACGCCTGGGGTTCCTGCTCAAACACTGTGCCACGCCGTGCACATTTAATTACGCCTCATAAAGGTAACAAAAGACACGGCCTGCTCTCAGGGAAGCACTGTTTGGAAATCGGGAGGGGAGACGGAGCGAGAGAGACGAGGGGAAGGTGAGGAGCTGGCCAGTCGCCAGAATTACAGGTTGACCTAGGTCGGCAGCTTCAAAAGAAGGGGAATTCACTTGAGTGTCTCCACCTCTCCTTGAGATGGGTCCCAATGAGCAGGCAGATGCTCAGTAGCTGAAAATCAAAGGACCTCTAGTTTGTCTCCCTACTTGTATTAGATCATGAACTGCACAAGGCGCTGCTGTCAATGGCTAATTGCAGAAGGGCCAGGGGGATTAAAGGGAGAGCTCTTTGAAATATGTATGGGATTTAGCAGCTGTTTGAAGTGAAAAGGGACTTCTTTGTCAGGGGGACAGAGAAAACAACAATAACAACATCACAGGAGAATGCCTGTAACAGTGCTGTGGCCGAGCATTGTGACCTGCTACACTTCCAATCTGCCTCTCAGGCACTGTGTTGCTCAGCAGCCCCTGCAAAGAGCTCACCACATTGAGCCAAGAGCATGAAACACACATTACCCACTGACTGAGTGACTGGCTGACCTGTGACTTCAGTAGTACCTGGAGGTATTCAAAAGACCTTGGACGGCTGCTTTGTGCTGCACACAGTTGACATTTCGAGCCGAGAGAGAAAAAAATGTGTCGAAAAAAAGAAAAAACATGAGCGGGGACACAAGCCCCGGGTCTCTCAGAGAGCAGATGCCCACATTTAGGAAATAACATCAGATAGGAAGAGATGAGGGACAAAGAGGCTCATTGTCAAAGCAGTCCATTGTCTGGCAGTTTGAGAGCTGGCTAACGCCACAGGAAAGGTCACTGGTCACTTCCATTTGGACCTTCACATAAATCCCCCGCTGTCCGGCGCAGTTAATAACACAGCCAGCTCTGAAGGAACTGCCATTGCAATAAAAAAGGGAGAAAAAATGTATTTTGTTTTGCCAACACCTCCCTGTCCCTTTACAGCCACTGGCCTTGTGCGGTGCTTTGCGTTATTTATAACTTAAATGTTAAAAACAGAGACATCTCTGCAGTGTGCATTATAAGACAAGCCTGCCAAACGACTCGCTCCACAGCGGCTTCCTCTTCTGTAAAGTCTTCCTCTGCTTTTGGTGTAGAGAGAGTGTTTTATGGCAAGTCCCTTGTCAGGATTAAGATGTAGATCCAAGTGCCACAGGGACAAGCATAAATTCTCCATCTCCCACTGTGGACCCACAAGTGGTGGAGCTCAGGGAGTGTCCTTGAAGTATGAATAACATCACATGCTACGTGTCATCTGTTATACAGTAATGACATGTCCTCTGAAGAATCCACATCTCCTGTGGCCCATAATTCTCTGAATGAGATAACTACTTGCTTCCCTGTCAGAGAATGTTGTGGAAGACCATCCACATTAAAACAAATAGGAACAATTCACATATCATTTCAGTTTTGATACCAACACTCTATTTACACCGACAAATGAATGCTAGATGTAATGTGCCATTGTTTGAGCTGCGTCAGAGGATGTGATTCAGAACCAGGGAAACATTCATCAATTTTAATGCAGGGGAACAGTTGTAATCAAGGACCAGGGATCATACTGCTCTCGGTCCAGTAAACCAGTAAATCAGAAGGGCAGCAGGCAAGGATGGGAAAACACTGTCTGAGTAATGTTCTAGTACTGCTGGCTCTAACTGGCCTGCAGAATGAGTGGTACATTCAAGGGTGGATTTAGTGATTTGGGGGCCCGAGGCAAACTTAGTCACAGCGCCGCTTTAATGCTTTATTCTCACCCTTTCTCTAATTGACAATGTTGGTACTGGTGGCGGTTGACAAAGTACATAAAACTCTAAAATATTAATACCACACTAACAATACTGTGTTAAAAGTGGAATAGTGCATTCAAAAATGTACTTAGGTAAAGTGCAGAACAATTATTTGAACAATGGACTTATATTTACTTGTGGTCAAAGTGGATCTCAATTCATTTACTCAAGTGAGGCAGGCTACTTGCACGTTAGGCTACTTAAATATTACATTCCCTACGCTACTTTATATTGATAACTCTACCACATTTACAGATTAAGATTTTTGATACAAAATGTATGAAGAGATAAAATATGATGCATCATTATAGATTACATTTACCCAAAGCATAAATGAAAAATGTTATGTTAAAATTAACATTGAAATGTTGCTTACAAGGCTATATGTCTTCAATAATCAGACAGGTAACATCTAACATAGTAAATCTTTATATAATAGTATTGTGTGTATTGTAGAGTCACAGTATTGTGACTTTAAGGTTATACTTTTCCATCACTGTGAGCAGCTCGTACTGCACACTGTCTTCCTCTCTCCCTCTGACCTGAGAATAGTTTTCTGTTCTCATAGGCTGTTAGTTGACTATCTCTCTTTATTGAATGCTGTTTTTTTCTCAAGGTGTAATCATTCTTTTTGTCTTTTTGCCTGTTTTCATGAGAGTGTGGCAGGGGTGGCGGCGGGGCCGGCGTTCCCACCATCTAACAAGTGAGCTGAGGTGACAAAAACACGTTATTAACTGTGGTCCTGCTAGTTGTCTCAGGGGAGCAACAGTTTTTTTTTTTTAGTTTTTTTTTTTTTTTTTTACAATGACTGCTTTACTTTTCCTTTCAGTTTTTTCTTTTGAAATGTGCTCTGTGGTAATTCTGTTTCACTGTTTGATGTTGTGTTGGGTTGCACGTTACCTCAAGGAGATTCTGCGTCTTTATCAACATGTGAGTCAAGAGGTTTACGCTGTGGTTGCAGCTCCGCCTCCAGTAAAGGAACAGTCCATTAATCTGTACCATGCAGGGGGTCGTACACTGACAATGATTTGGGGCCCTTTAGTATGTAGTTCTGGGTTTAATGAGTTATAGTAACACCATCTTATATGTTTCATATCTAAACATAATAATAAATCTATAGCTGTTTAGGGCCCCTTTTAGTTAGGGGCCCCAGGCAGTTGCTTTCCTGGCCTAATGGTAAATTCCGCCCCTGGGTATGTTGTTTTGCAATTTGCAGCACAACTCACTTCCATATTTCTTGAAGCCTCTCAGAGGGCAGCTTAAATGTCGGAGTATAAGCCAATTTGGATTAGCTCCACATTTTAGACAGGTTCCAGTTGGGATTTACAATACTTTTAAAACACGTTCCTCCCTAAGCACAGCTTTAACCCTAAATGCATCAACAACATATTTTACTGACATGTTCTTTTTCTTTTTTACTGTAGGTTATTTCACAGATTGCTGAAAATGTGAAGCTAGACAACACTCCGTTTAAAATAGCTTAGCAGACTGAAGCATTACTTCATAATAGCGGTTTATAATATTCTAAGGTTTTAGGCACTGTCGTCACTACTGAGAACATGGCGTTGCATCCAAATGCTTGGGCTATTTTCTTGAACGTCTCTTTAGCTCATTTTTCACTTGTGAGTTCATGCACGGATCCAGAATAAATCTCCATTTCTTCTTCTATCTCGTATCCAGGCTTCAGGGGGCACAAGGCATTAGTCTCATGATGCTGGGTTTGTCATGTCTTCCCCAGCTGTGATCTGCCTGAACTCTTACATTACAAATAGCTGGAGGATTTTTCACCCTCTTATCACATTTGCCAAGCAGGCCTGTCTCTTATCAGCTTTCCGCTAGAGATAAATAGGCTTTTGAAGATAGGAATAAGAGAGGTTTTTGCAAGCTAATTCCAGAGCCCCATCTGCAGTAGATTGCAGATAGGTGCTGGGGAGCGGAGAAAGATACATATTTTAATATGTAGGTGGTGGGAGTATCAGGTTTAAGAGTGATTGGTATTACAATGTCATATACTCTACAACCCAAAGACATGCAGA
Organism: Scomber scombrus; assembly: GCF_963691925.1. Taxonomy (NCBI): domain Eukaryota; kingdom Metazoa; phylum Chordata; class Actinopteri; order Scombriformes; family Scombridae; genus Scomber; species Scomber scombrus. The sequence continues at coordinate 7,502,286 of NC_084973.1, forward strand.
ACTAACAGCCAATAGGAAGAGATAATGGACTGCGAATATTTTATGGGGACTTCATCATTGACCACATCAGTTACACTGCTGCTTTTGCGCCAGCCCTGATGAGAACAAAATGACATTTCCAACATAGTCTATCTGAAGCCTGCAGTACAGTAGCCTAACAACAGTGATTGGCAGGCATAACAATGAATACAAAGACATGTTTCACTGTGTGTCTTATCAGGGGAAAAGGTTTGGGACATCTAGCAAATACAAACAGGAATAAATGAGAGATGATTTGATCAGATTCCCCACCTATATTTTTCTGTCTCAGTCTGATTAAAATGAATAATTCTGCATTGCAATCTACAGCGCAAGTATGATTTTCTATTAATTCATAGTAATAGTAACATGCTCTGAAAAGAAAATTACTATTTTGCCATTGGAGCAAGAGACTATAATAGACAATAAATACAAATATTCTGTTTGCATAAAATCATACATTGAAACTCACTACTGTTGCAACGTGGATTAATCACCACATAAGACCAACATCTTCCACCAATGTATGTGCTTTAAAAAACTGTGACTGTAATTAAATTACACATTTTACAAAATTAAACAACAACAAGAAGAAAGTCCCAGAAAAGTGCTGATGATTGTGAAAAATGCCATTTTAGGACATTTTAGTAGAAGCTCAGTATTCACAGACTAGTCTATAAACCACTGCAGGAATATAACAGTGATACTGACAGAGACAAAAATATAACACAGATCAACGGAGGATAGTCACTACTGAACACAACACTTGTAAGTCCCTATGGAAATATTATAGTAATACCCCGGGGCAGCATAAAGTAGGGCAAATCACTATAAACTCACATTTGGGACGCGCGTCTAAGCCCCTATAGGATTATTATGGGAATGTTATAGTGAATTCTTCTTTGAGAGATGAACTCATAAACAATAACACGATTTGATTTCAGGGAGAGCGATGACAAAGTTACAGACTGGTATCATAAGAGGCCGGAGTGTTGAACTAATATTAACAGGCGACATGTGATCCAGCCTGACCTTGATGGTTGAGATTCTTGGGCGCGATGGGAGAAGAAAACCTAATTAAACAGCTCCTCTCTCGGTTGTGTAAGTCAGACACGGGACAGGCTCATATGGTGTTAATGCCCTGCGAGGTGGATTTAAGAGTGCGCGATAATAACCTACAATATGCTACAAAAACCAGACGCCGACCTAAAAAACAGCTGGAGGTTTGACTTAAAAAAACGCATAAACAACAACCAGTCATATTGTGGTAAATCATTAAATTTTGCAAATGAAAATATATCTTAAATTAATCTTCGTCACAATGGGATAATAACCCCTCGTAACACACAATTGTTAATAATCTTTAAATAATACGAAATAGCCTATTTATTTTTGCTTTTACCCAAACCCCCGTAAAGCTTTACATAACTTCGGTTTCAGTTTCCGTCAGTCAATGAGCCATAACGGCTAAAGAGAACAGGTAATGGCAACATTTACAAAAGAGAATAAATGCTGCTTTGGAAATTTAAAAAATGGGTAAAGTGAGTTTGGATGTTATTCAAACCTACACTACATCTTGGCTTTCAATACGCGCTTGGGCGCCTTGTTGGAAAGGAAAATACGCCTGCCACCGGCGGAGACATAGGCTAGAAGAGAAAAATCCTAACAATGGACAGCTTATTCAAACACAACAATGACTCATTTCGAAGAAAAATGTGAAATTTTTTTTTCATCATCATTACAGAATAGTTCACCTGAAAAACAATGAAAACAACAAACGCATCGGTGGAATTTCAGCAAACCTTACCGAGTCCAAATGCGCTGAGATCGGTCGCGGAGGATATCCAAATCACCCAGACTGGAGGAAATGAGAACACGCATTCGTGATGTTTAAGATATTTAAGCAAGCCTTATTTGGGGTTAAATCCAAATTGGAATAAACTGATTGTTCAAAGGTTTAGACGATGGGAAAACTCTCAACACAGAATAACCTGCCAGAACAATAAATCTTCACGGAGAGGATCCCCCCCCCCTCCCGTCTCTCGAAAGAAAAGGCGGCGAGACCGTCAGGAAATAGTAAGAAAATTCAGTTTCTTTTCACTTTACTAAAGTTCTAGAGGCAATTATTTGCTCTCCTTGAGTGAACACAGTGGATCTTTGTCAAGCCTGAGCACCGCTCATAGGATTCCAAGTCGGATAGTGAAAGCGCCGATGACAGATCGTCCACAATAGATTCCCCAAAATATCAGTCGATATCAAGCAGAAAACGCGACGAAATACATATCCAAGAGCCGTGCGAATGCGTTTTCGTGCATTAGGGATTTCATTTGATGATTATCCACAAAATCCGGGTGCGTTTGGTAAGACGAGAAGTCCCGAAAAACGCAGTGCGCTCCACACCTCTCCGACCTGCTCTCTGTGCGCAACAGAGAGGGAGACTGGGCTGAGCTGCGCGTCAGCCAGGGTGTGTGTGTGTGTGTCTCTGCGTGAGTGAGTGAGTGTGTGAGTGTGTGTGTGTGTGTGTGTGTGTGGCAGCAGCTGTTGAAAATGAGGACAGGACGAGACCAGAGCAATCAATGCATGAGGGCTTGATCTAATTTGTTAACACTATTTCCAATAATGGACGCAGGAATTTTTCAGGTATTTTCACTACTTTGCACTCTTAAACATATTTTTTTGCAAGATTTTACAGATTTTATAGGACAATTTATTTTATGCTAATATTAAACAGCTATACTGTATTTGACTTTAAACATGTTCATGTAGCATGTTTCAGTACAGAGTATACAGCAGCACATATGCAGAAGCCTGTCTTGGGGCTGAACATGGTTTTCCCATTCGTAATGCTCATTTGTAACATTTTTATTCAGGAAAATGACCACCAACTGGATAGCTAATTTAAGCTTTACTCACACACTAATCATACATGCAGAAATATAAAGCTGAAAAAACAACAACACAACAACCCCTAATGACCTCTCCAGTTTGCAACGATTCCCTAAAACTCCCAGTAGCCTGGGGAATATGGATTGGCATCAGTCCTGACCAAGCAAGGCTATCCATCTGCTCCTTTTCCACAGTGAAGATGTTATTCTTAAAATGTACTTTAGAGGAGAACTCTCTGAGGCTAAAGAGGAGGAGGATAGAGCTTTGGCGTCTCCCACAAAGTTAGCCCTGTGGTTATCCTGTTCACTCTTATGACCTGCTTAACTTAGCCATTATTGAAGTCAGGTTGAAAGAGGCTTATGCTTGTAAAATGCCAAGGCAGAGTAAGGGGCTCCTTTACAACTCCACCTCCCTGTGGAGTTTTCTGGAGACAAGTAGAAGATTGGTGTTTACTTTCTGCCATGCTGCGTTATACTCCACGGATACCCCTGAGAGAATGGCAGTTCTGTTGTGTGAAACAAATCCCTTTTTATAAGGAATCATACATTCAGTATTGCAGATGGATAAATAAATAATACACAATGATACCCACCAGAAAGCCGGGCATCTACACATTTTGCCTGTAGGTTAGGCACTGTTTTCTATGCAACAACAATAAGAGTTATGGCCTACTCTGCGGATTTGTGTCAGGAATGCAGACTTGTGATTATTTCCCAGCTGACTGTGATTAAGGGTCATCCCCAAGCCTACAGGCTTCCCTTAAAAACATGAGGCATCACACATACAAACAGAGAAACACATCATCACACCAACATACACCCACACGTCAGAGTAAAAAGAAGGGGAGAAAAGCATTTGGGATTAGTCAGGGAAAAGTTAGAGGTCACTAAATTGGACTTTGGTCAATTGAGCAATTGGCTGTCTGTCTGTTTATCCTAGAAAATAACAGCTTACCAAAAGCAGCTGAAAAGAGCCACTGACCAATAAGGGAGAACATATATGACGTTAAACCTGGGAAACATGCCAGAACGATGTATGGAACAGAAAAGCAGATGTTGGACCAGCAGGGCATCCTGGGAAACTGGCCTCATAGATGCAAGAAAAGGGAACAATAGATGTTTAAGTCATAAGCCCCTTTTACATGACGTGTTCAAGGTGGGCATGTTACACGGTTATTCCGCTTCACTGTCCAGTACAAAAAAGTTTGTACACGCAATGGGTGTAGTCATTTTGCTGCCTCGACATCTTTGTAAAAGGGTGAGCCAGCATGGTGGGACAGTCCCACTAGACGCTGATCATGTTGTTACACGTCACGCCTCTGATTCTATAACGGCGGCATCTAAAGTCACACACAGGGGCGACATTATGCTGGCTTTGTTTGGTTCTAGGTAAAAAAGCAAAGCTGACATAATGATGCGTCTTGTTTACGGCAATATTGTGGGATCTCTGTATAATGGAGCCAATAAAGAAATCATTGTTCCAATGGGTAATTTTGTATCTGCTTTCTCATATCATCCCAATAAAGAAAAACTGTAGCAAATGCTAGGATTCGGTGTACAGCTGGTGCTTTTTAAGGACAAAGTGCAGTCTTTTCCCGTAAACAAAGAGCTTCAACAGAGCTTTGTTTTGAGGTGCAACACTATACAAAGCTGGAAACTTCATGATGTGTACTGACTTCTGAGATGCAGCACGCTGTAACTGGGTCCAGCTGTTGCTGGTCAGTAAATATCTCCAATGTGTATGCTGAGTGCTCATTAAACCACAATGTCTTGTTTTCCCTTTTTTACTCGTGAAATGCAGAAGATGCCTTGTAAATGTCACTGTTGTGTTGTTGAAAGACATCATAGACACAGCTTGTTAGCGTGATTTCTTTACAACAATCACACTAACAAGCACATTTCCAAAGACGTCAGAGTATTCCTTAAATATATTTGAGACAGTCGAGATGGACACATGAGAGCGGCTTCGCCAGGATTCAGTCTTAAGCCAGCAGGGCTACACATACAGTATGTAGTTCCCTAGGTAGGGGTCTAACCACTACATCACCTCTGGGAGAAAGGTTGGGTGTACTTTATGTCCTTCAGCACTTTAACAGCCAGCTTTTGGCTTCACATCCATTCAGCGGTGGGCTGCTAATGCTGCCAGCCTCAGCCAGGAGAACAGTTAATCTCAGGTAAACCTCCGCTGACTGAGTGGATCTAGGAGCCTGATCCAAATATCTGCCTTGTGGAAATAGCATCTGGCATACAATACCCCCCTCCTCAACAGCTTCCTAAAATAGGTGCATGTACAGTAAAAGCTGTTATGTAAAGAGAGAAGCCAGGACTGTAGGCAAAAATATGTTGAGTCCAGATCGAATGTTGACAGGAAGCGTTAATATCGACCACAATGAGAACATTTAATATGAAGCCATTAGCCAAATATTTCTTGGAGCACGTTTTATGCTGCTAACAGCTCATCACCCCGTTTTTGAAATTGAGACTTTATCAAGAGCAAATACCCTCCTTTAAAGTGAATGATATCAAAGCCTGAAGGCATTGGCAGACAAAATACAAATTAGCTCAGTTGCTGATTCCAGAATTATAAGTAGCAGGGATTTAATCCTTTTAGCTTTTCATGAAGCTAAAAGCATTTATATTTTATTTAGACTATCTATGTTTATTTTTGTAGGGATGGACACACCAGCAAATAAAATTTCACTGAATTGACAAATGCCATATAGCTTTTATATGCTTAGCTAATTTGGGCTTTTATATAAAACCATTTCTAGTTTTTATTGTTGAGTTAAACACAGCACTGGGCAGTTACTCTAACTAGAGTTTGAAAACTACAATTTAAGTTTGGATCCCATCTATCTCTACTTTGAATCCTCGCCATTACTAGTAATGATGGTGGAGAGGCACAACATGTCACCACCAAAACGGAACACAGTCATGTTTTATTCCATTTTATTTCTGCAGCTGTACATTGTAATTTCTATCTGGAGAGTGCCTTGCAGAATCCATGATTTATTCATAACGGGGGCTCCACTAGCGTAGACCAACAATGTGAGAATGAGCACCTTATTCAATGACTCCCATCTTTCAATACAGACAACATTTCTAGGTCATCCTTTTGGAACACCGGTATACAAGTAGTGCTACTGAGAACAGAGACCAGAGATGTCAGACACGTTGAAAGACTCTCAGGAGACCTGGCCAAAAGTTAAGGACTTTACAGTAACAGAGGAGCTCTAGAAATATACATGCGACTGAATAAGATACAGAGACAATATACTATAGGATTATATAGAAATGAATTCCAGTCCTGGTAATGGATTTTCACTTATGTTCAGTCTCCAGTTCTTTGCAGACATATTTCTGAATCTATTGCATGTATCTGGATTGTCAGGCGGCTCGTTTTTAACCTTCTTGAAAGTTGTGCTCATCAAAGCCCTTGTGGCAAATGTTTCTGGAGGTTCCTGTTCGACATGAAAAGTCATCCTGATTGATCGAGGCGATGTAGAACAAAAAGCGCCCTCCGCCAGGCACATTAAAAATGAATTTTCTCTGGGATTCAAAAGGCTGCGCTGCTAGGGCAGAGGGAGATGAGAGCTGGTAACTCTGCTAGTTTGCCTCGGGAGCCCCTCTAGCAGCTAGTCCCAGCTGATCCATCCATCAGCCTTCAAACCCACAAAGGTGAGTGACTGTTTGAAGGCTCTCCCGGCTACCTTATCCCGAGGCTTAACAATCCAATATTGGTTGTTGCCGAAGATAATTACTCTCCATTGATGGTAGAATACCCAGGGCTAGCTGCAGCCATTTGCATTGCCCAACACCACAGATCGATCAGTGAGGAAAAGCAGTTGGGAGCTGATAACAGTGTTGCGTTAGACCAACGTTTCTAGGAGGGATGTTATGCTCTCTGTGGCTTTTATTCTCCTACACCCCCACTCTCTCATGGCCATCCTCCCCCACTCCCTCCTCTTTCAATGAAAAAGGTAAAGAATGGCTCCCACTGATAGAATCAGCAAGGACATTGCTGTCTTTATTCTCCCTCCAAAAGCATGCACATGTCACCTTGACATTCTTTATCTTCTTCACATTGCTGGCAGGAGAAAATGTGCAAACTAGATCTTGCATTTGATACACAATTGTTTATGGACTCACAGCTTTCATACCCCGCCCCCCTCCCTCCTGAGCTGTTTTGAAGATTGACGGAGGCAAAAACTACACTTTGCGGCTCTTGTCTAGAAAAACACAAAAACAGAAGGTACAGCCTTGTGTGGTATGGTTGCTGATTTGTCTCCACCAGGGTATAATTTACACTAAGAAAAAAAGATGGAAATTGGAGAAGTGAGATTAGCAAGTAATTTATAGGCACTTAGCAAGGTGCCTGCTATAACAACCTCTGATATGCTTCACTGCAGCGTTGCATCCTGAGAGGACAGCCATGCCACTACAGAGTCTATATGCAGGACAACCAAATCCCACCAAATTATGCGTGAACACTGAAAGCCTATAATCAAGCAGTAATAATCAGAGCTATCTCGCATCTAACCCACTGCTTGGGATGTGAAACAGAAAATGAAAAACAAGTGGTGTTATTTTCCCTGGTAATAAAATTTCCATTCCTTTAACAAGATAAAAGCGAATTGTGCTCCGATTCAGAAAGTGTGAAAGACGTTTGGAGATGAATTTTTCATGCACATTGATAATTTAATACAGACTGGCACCAGTTTATTAACATTCTATGACTTCTCTTGCTCTCTGAGAATAATAACCATATAATCTGTGGCACTTTGGAGGGAACTGCCTGATCAGGTGGTCAAAGGTTGTTGCTATCAAATAAAATGGTGGAAGTTTGAAGGCAACACTGGAGGATTTAAGCAAATTTGAATTTATAATGACCTTAGAAGAGGCATGTATAATATTACCACAACATTCTGATGAAAAAAAAGAAAAATTGACTACATTTGTTCGACCTCTCAGTAAGAAGTGTTAGCAGACTCTTGACCACATGGTAATGTGCAGAAAATAACTTATAAGTAGCATGTGAGCTGCTGGGGAAAATAGATAATGGATAAGCCGGCAGAGGACTCTTAAATGGCAATAAGGCAGATCAAGGTGAGCAATGGCATCCAGGTTCTGGCTAAGAACAACTCACACAGCTAGAAAAGCTGTTTTTAATGCATGTCAACGCCCCCAGAGATAAGTATTTTATTCTCCATCCCTGCTGTATTAGAAAACAACAGACAATCAAGAGCAAAACACACACTCTGAAGAAGTTCAGGCGCTACAAAAGTTAAAGATGTAAGCAGGAGAAAATGACAGAATATTTGTTACCATGAGAAACACAGAGTTGCCGGCAGAGACGGGAGAAAGATTAAATATAGGGTTACCAGAGCAAAGACCTAATCCACTCACAGACAAATGCAGGGTCTCTGAAGCACATTTGTTGTGCGGCCTGAGGTTTAACAACTGGCATTATAACTCCATTTCTCATCATTACCTCCCTGTACTATAGCACTGCAGAGATAGGGTCAGCTTGGGAAAAGAGCAGAGCGAGTGGGAGCGAGCGAGAGCAAGAAAGAGTGCAAATAAGAGAAATGATGGAAACCACAGAGGACACACAGTACATAATGTATAAATTCCTGTATATATTTCCTGCAAATTCCAATTTCAGATTTTGATTGCATGCGCCTGATATTGTGAATGTCTTCATGTAAAAAAAGAAAAGAAAAAAAAAAGAGTATGTGCGCGTGATAGTTCATGGTTGATTCTGCATGCTTGGGCACAGTTGTGCACACGCAACGTCTCCGCGGTCACCATATGCTGCCGCATTTCTCGGTGGAGGATTGAATGTGGACACAAGTGCTCCCAGCAGTAAGTCAGCGTAGTGTCAGATATGGAAATCCACCAGCATTCATGAATGATACAAGGCCTGCTCTTTAGCCCCACACGTCAAAGGATTTGCCAGGGTGGGTGAGGCAGATGCTTTGACAGATTTAAGGGAGCTGGGGGAGGGTCTTTTGGCTCCCCACTGCGTTGCACACTAACTCTCTAGTGTTACAGAAGTGTATAATAAGACCCCTTGAGGAAAAGTGTTAGGGAAAAAAAAGAACCACCCAGGCTTTAAAAAGCACAAAAACAACAAAATCTGATTGCATTCAAGGCCTTATTAACATATCCTTTCACCAGCAGAGGATGCCACTGGTTTTAATTCAGTAAGACACAGCTGCTGGGGCCCCGCAATTTCTATTATGACTCCATGATTCAATCAATTATGGCTCTAAAACTATGGCTTAATTAACTCCATGCACAGGCGGCTGCTTTTCACGGGAGCCGTTCAGGAAAGCAGCAAAACAAAATGGCTGCCGGCTTCCCTCATGCTCAAAATAGAGGCTAAGATGGTGGTGGGTAGATTAACTATGCCCTGTGCAGTTTTATTGATTCACAGTTTTGTCTCATAGGGGATGTGGAACAAGAACATTGTGCTCTTCATTCTATGTGTGGAGCGTATTCCTTCCTCACAAGAAGGATATGCAGCAGCTTTCTCCGGAAAGCTGCGACCTTGGCCCATTTTCAGACTTCTAGAGGAGTGTTAATAGAAAAGCTCAAAGACATGGATGGTTGATAAAGTTAGTGAGTCTTATAAAGTGATTACAAAATGTTGTTTTCAACTCATTAAAGTGTATGCGGACTGTTGCCCAGTAATACTCTTTCAATGACTTTCTCATGATAGAATCCACGAAGCAGCTCAGTGGCTGAATGTGGCATGGACGACACAAAGCGAAGCTGAGTAATCTAATATTAACTCAAGTCAGGGCAGGAAACAAGCCTCCATCAAATAGGAAAATTGTCAAAAAAAAAGTCCCCCTTGCAAAATACAAATCAACAGCAAGTAAATGAGTTTAAATTAAGTTAGGAATATCACATTATCATCCAAAATAAAATTTCCAACAGTAGATTTCAAATTAAATTACAGACTAAGACGCCAGCTGTTTACACTGATCTCTTCATTGAACTGGTGGCAAACTTAGTAGCAACTCAAAACTCCATTCTACTTGGAAAACTCAAGGTAAACATACCACAAGTCTGCAAATTACAGTCAGGTGAACTGAGGATCACAACACTGACAAACCAAGAGCCAAAGATGGAACTGGTGTAAAAACTTCAAAGGGGCCAAAGGGGTTTGAATATTGCAGCTATTTTATAAGCAACAAGTGTCAGACACCACACACATGAACTCGTTTTTAATTCAATCAAGCAACAAATCAAGCTTGTGAATCCCTCTTTTCATCATGCCACTCTTCATATAAACTACCCTTATTGTACCCTTGTTTGGCATTTGACTAAAGAATTGCCTCTTTATACTGGAAGCATGAGGAGTCCTCTGGAATATCATCCATCTAATGACAAATTAATGATGAAGAGACCAAGAAAATTACCAAAATTAGATTTAAATCATTTACAGCACATCAACAGAAAATTGCCTTTATTCAATCACATCTCATTATTATATAAAGAGGAGTCCACCTGAGGCCATGCGTAAGGCCATGTTATTACTCAATATTGAGTTCGGATGTGAGGTCTTCGGGAAGTAGCGACAAGACAAGAAACACTTTTTACTGCTAGCCTGGTTATCAAACCTCAGCCAGTGTGGAAAAGAGCTACCGCAAATGAGTTAAGACATTAACACCAGTCAGATGGTTTCCATTTTAGCCCATAATTGTGTGTGTCAGTACCCCAAATCCCATATTCTTAGCTGAAGGACCCTTGGCCTCCAAACTAATGGCTTCCACATCAGAGGTTAAGGTTCTCAACCTGAATAGCTTAACCTATAAAGAACCTTAGATGGAAATGTCTTCTCAGCAACTTTTGCTAAAAGCCCATTTTCTGTAAAAATGCTCATGCCCTTCCCCCGCCCCCCAAATTGATAAATTTTAATTCATTTTGATGAAGATGTCTGCTAATCTGTGGGGCCTTTGTGCATGTAATATGGATTAGGCACTTCAGCTCAGAGAGCTCAGCCATGATGCCAGAAAAGCTCCTTTGCATCACAGCTCCCTCGTTCATCTGGCCACAAGCCAGCCATGACTTTTAACCCTGTCCTCCCTTGGGACATACCCCTCACGCCCACTCCTCCCATTCCCCCAAGTGAGCTGCCCTGGCCCTCCTCATGCTAGACCCCAGCGGGGATGGGGGGAGTTGATAGAAGACTAGTGCAAGGGCAAGGGCCTTCCTCGCTAATTACACCAATACTGCTCCAGAGACAGAAGCTGAGAGCCTTTGACATCAGTTTCATATTGGTCTCCTTTGTTCCTTTGTGCCGTTGCAGACTCGCTGCAGGGGTGTGGATCATAACTTCCTGCTTGCCTTAGCTTCAATCTGGACTGAAAAGTGACTGGACACATAAAACCCTCCATTTTCAAACTCAGGAATGCCTCTGTGGTGGTGTTCAAACATGAAATGAATGTAATTTATCCGAGCTTATTATTTCCTTTCCCTCACACAAAGAACACCATAGTGCAGCTCTGTCCAGTAAGACTTTCCCCTTTACAGGTTATCTAAATTCAATAACATAGAAATACCCAAACTAAGTGCATGCATGCTGTGCTGTATTAAAGGGAAGTGACATACAGAAAAAGGAGCAAAATACAAAAGCAGACATCTTACTGTGCGGCTAAAGAAGAAAATCTCTAGTCCAAAAAAGAATAGATCACTAAAATCACTATGACAAAAAAAAGGAAAAGGGAATCTAACCACTGCAACTGCATTAACTTTGGTCCAACTGCTTTTACCTCCATCTTAAAAAGCCCTTTATATGCTCTGCCTTAAAGCCCATCTAGTTTGAGAAAGGCTTTTAAATTCCTGGGATTCCTGTAATGGCTTGATTCATTAAACAAAACTTTTGAACATTGGGATGTCTCATGGCTCATCATGAGACCTCTATTAGGGAAGCCTTTTTGTTTGCAAATGTATTCTGATTGGCAAAATCACTTAAACAGTACAGACAGTGTACTTATTATAGCCTGCAGATGTTCACAGAAGTAAGCTGTTTACTACCTCAAAAGTCTACAAAATCTGGACTTCCTCCCTTCTAACAGTATGTATTTCAGTAATAAAAAAGGTTGTTTATATAGCAATCAAGCCACAAGCTGGAAAGCAAGGGAAGATTGTAGAAGGGGGAGGAAAAAAAAACTGAACCAAAACCACTCTATCCCACTTTAATAGAAAGCAGAGCGATGGCAGCTGACTGGGGTTCCATCGTAAAGACAAACAAGCATTAACTGGGATGTTTTAAAGGCAACAACAGAGGGTTTTTATTTAATGTCTTAAAGCTTTAATTGGCGCCTCTGTTATTTCCTCTTCAAGGGACTGAGGGTAACAGTAAACCCAGTGTCAAGGAGGAGGGCCTCACTGGCTGTGGCGACCCAGCAACTGACTGCCCTCATTGGGCCTCTACATCTGTGATCTTTACCAATTGAGCTCAAGAGGCCACGCTCCCCTGGCCCCCAGCTGCCAACAAGGCAGGTCTCTCAGCTAGGGCCTGGGAGCCTAATCGGCCTGGAAGGGCCCTGTCAACCACTCAGCCTCAGGGTCACATATGGAAGTGACTAGACCTGTTCTAAGTCACCTGGGGATATTCATAAATCTCTAGGCTGTTTCCTTAAGCTAATAATTGGGGAGAGCCACCTCTCCTCATGAGTTGTGTCTGGCGATATTATAGCAGCAATTTTGCCCTTTTTGCTCTCTCCCTGCCTTACAGGAAACAGATATCTATGGTAATAGTGGTAACTAAATTGCTCTCTAAACAGCCCCAGGTTTAGGTCCCCTGGAGATTTTATTTTAGAGATGTAGGGGAAGCCTAGCTATTGAGTTCCAGAAAATGTAGACCACCACCTCATACTGAGGTTCAAAGATGGATGTCAAAGCAAAGCTACTTCTCTCGTGCTCTGGCTTTATACATCACAAAAACATTCCAGTCGATGAACTTTATATACACTAAGTGTGTCTATTTCTCGAATGTCTTCCCTGTGTTAATGTGCTGAGGGTGGGATCCAATAGACAGATTGTGGAGCCAGTAAATCTGATACTCTCCTCGAGGAGAACAAACGCTCCTTTATGTGAACAGTTTACAACTCCATATGTATTTTCGATTCAGATTTATTTAGTGAGGGGCTCAGTAAGGCCCCTGAGGGATCCATAAGCCTTAGTGCTCCATCTCCACCTCTCTTGTTAGATTTACGCCCTACAAAAACACAAACAAAACTCTTGTTTCTCCCCCAGGAGCCCAGCTGTGAATCAGAGCAGCTTCTATCAGAGCCCAACACGGCAAAACAGGAAGAGGGAGAGAAGAAAAAAAACCTTGTTAAATTCATACTGTCTGGCTAAACAGTAGGGATAAACAGTAGTGATAGTAGTAAGTAGACTGGAGGTACAAGAGCTGGTGGAAGGGGGTGGGAAGCACTGCAGAAGGCCGAGATAAGTTTTGTGGCAGTGACACATGCAAGCCAGTCCATAATCATTTTGAGAGTAGACACAATTGAGTAGGTTCGGCCAAGTGAAGCTAAGTGGAATTGATGGAGCAAAGCTTACTTGCCCAGACTGAAGACACATTGAGGTCTACGGTGAATACTGAGCTCCAGCACAGGCTCACATACAACATGATCTGGGCTTTACACAGTCAAAGCCCTCCATCCTTCCTTGCATTGTCTTGTCTGACATGTTGAAGGATGTGAGGGAGTCGGGAGCAGACAAAGGCCTATCCCGGCTGGCCCATTAGCTGGAGAGAACGATGTCCAGAGCATTGGAGCATGTCCCCTGCTCTCGGGTAGGGCCTGTTTTATTAATGAGCCAATCGAATGAGTGCAGGCTGGGGGCTGGTCACTGCTGACTGTAGGAAGCACCTTGGGCGGCCAGCTTGGTGAGTGAGTGTGGCTGGGAGTCATAGGAGTGATCCCTGCAGGGGCCCCAGCCAGTAATGTACTCCCTGGCGGGCCTCGGTGGAGGCACATTTGACAAATGGACTCCTTTAGCAGAGCTGTGCCGGGGGGGATCTGGGCTCTGGTGTTGGCTCATGGCTGGTTTACCTGCCCACCGCCATGCTCGCTTCTTCATCTGCACTACCTCCCCTGTGCTCAGACAGCTACTGACTGATAATGAGGCCATGTACACATGAATGGATGGGCCAGGCTACCAAAGACACACAAACGTGCAAGTACACATACTTACACACAGACACTGAGCCTGACTGTGCTGAGATAGGCAGTGCTGGCAGGCCGAAGTTGTTAGTATCATGGAATTGTGTAGCTGGAACAACTGCTATGATGTCTGTGATGGATTACAGTGGAAAACTGGCTAAGAAAGCCTTGCACTATCTTTGGAAAAATAGGGTAACAAAGGGGGCTTAACATAATAGGCAGCAATTAGTACTGGTCATTAGTCAATATTTGGATAAATGTAAGAAAAATAACCTACAATAGCAATTTAGAAAGATTTGATGACTTTTGAAAAACCATTTTAGGATTTTGTTTTGACAGACAGGTTAATTTACTCCTGAATTCCATGTGTCACATCAAATTCAGACAGAGACAGGAAGTCGGTGCTTTGGCATTTGCTGCACACTTCCTTTCCACAGATTAAACTTTTGTTGACATTTATCTAGCACAAAAAAAAAATCAAATCTTCAACGGACTTTCTTTTTTTTTCTGGGCAAACAATCCCTTTTTTTTCTAGTGTGGTGGCAGATGCTGAGGTTGGAGACAAGCATTGCGACAGATCTAGATGTGTGTAAACAAGGAGCTGAGCGCATTTATGTTTTCTTCGTGTGGTGCAGGATTGTGACAAATTCCAGAGCAAGTCTCTAGTGAGTCCCACTGCTTTGGTGTCAGCACCGAGCGGCTGTCTGCGCGTGATGGAGCCGAGAAGCGCTGAGCACCGCGGCCTCCCTTGGGATGCGTGCCGAACAAGATGTCGCCTGTCAAGCGGGGAGCATTTGAAAATAAATAACATCAATGATGATTTCAGTTTACTTGTCACGAGCGTGTGCGCTTTGAGAAGTGATGCCATCACTCTGCTGGGGATGCAATCGCTCCTCTTCCCTTTACCCCGCACCCCCCCTCTCTCTTCTGAGACAGACCTCTGCAGCGAGACGCACTCCATTTCCTATTCAGATTTAACATCAATCTGTCGGAGGCTTCAGATATCAGTCTTAACAAGCTGCTGGGTGAGACGTGTGCATTGATCATTCATTAGAGCCACCATAGTAACTATGGCGGGTTACTCAGTATCCTATCTTTAAATCTTTAAAAAAATATGTGCTCTCAAAGAAAAACTAGGGTTAGTTACATTACCTTGGACAAACTGGATGTACAGGATAAGATTATTATTACATGTGCGTAATTACACAAAATTTTGACCAAACCATTTTTACATATGACTTCATGTGTTTTGTGCATTGCCATCTCCTCTAATCTGTGTTATATTGAATTGTAAAGGGGATTTCATAGTGATAGTGCAGACATCCAAAATGTCAAATGACAAGAGCAATAATTACAGTCTGATTCCAGAACAATTCCAAGGACAATTTATTAGCCTTGCCTGGAACGCAATTTGTTCAATAACTCAAAGCTAGAAGACAGGTGAAACCATTCATCAGATACCCAAGTGTGTGTGTATGTGTATGCATGCCTATGCACTCATTTGGCCTCAGCACATTGGAACGAAGCCCAGCAGGGGAGCCTGAACCGATTGGAGTCTCAAAAAAGACCAAAGAGCACTTGTAACACAAAGAGTTTCATCTCAGCTCCTTAAGGAGAACCATCTGTTGTAAGGCAGCCTTCCTCTCTCTCTCTCTCTCTCTCTCTCTCTCTCTCTCTCTCTCTCTCTCTCTCTCTCTCTCTCTCTCCTCTCTCTGCAGCTCTACAGTCGATCGTAGGTCAAGAGCAGGAAAACAAATGTGCACTGTGCACATGTGTCTGTCTGTCTGCCATTTTTTCAGCCAGAGATTACATATCAGAATGTTCTTTTGGCAGCGCCGCAAAAGAGAGAGAAAGGGAGAAAAAAAGGTCCCCAAGGTATGGAGGCCAGATCTTACTTCCTTAGAAAGGCATCATAAATTGTTTGCAGTGTGTTCATCTCTTGAAGACTGGGGCTAATCTCAAGTGGATGGAGACTGTGAGGAGGGGAAGTGTTGGAGAAAATACAGAGGGACTGGATGAGGTGAAGGAAAATGTGGGGAAGTGAAGGGACTGGGGAGTTTAAGCATCTGGGTTTGGCGGTGGTTTGGATGGGCAGCCTCATTTCTGTTGTTTGGAGGCATAACCTGTACTAATGTAATGTACTAATGCCAGAAATCCTACCTGCCCATGACTGCTGGCACAAACACACACCAGACAGGAGAAGCTGAGTGAGGAAAAAGACTTATCTGTGTCCATAGCTGTGTATGTACTGACAGAGAGTACAGACATGCATCTCTACTCATCAGTATGTAAGTGTATGCCACAGCCTTTCATCATCCCACAACCTCCTCCCCGTCATCCTGTTCCCTAGCTGACCTGCACAAAGTGAATCAACCTCTTGCTGTGCACCTCACAGCCACAGGCATCTAATGTCTCCATGTGTTTCCCTCTCACTCAGCACATACAGTATCTGCCTTTGATTGGAGGCTGTTCTGAGGGTCGATCGATCATAGTTTAAAGCCCCCTAATCAAGAACAGAAAGAAGGAATGAATAAAATCATACATCATGTTTTTTCTGGCTGCTGGCCTCCTGATATTCTCTCTGTCTCACTTTCTCTCCCTTTCCCCTGTCACTCCCATGACTGTGTTTAATGTGTAGAAACAACCAGAAGCGCTAAAAGCAATTCTTTGCATGGTGGGGGAAAAAGATGGGGGGGGGGGGGGTCCAAATAGTAAGCACCCACCGCAAAAGCCCCAAAATAACCATAATAAACAATAAAAAAAAAACAATCTGCCACCCTGTTTAACCTGATGTAGTGCCATTATTCAGCCAACCAGTGTGCTATTCCTGATACCTGAAAACAGTAGTGACCTGCATCCTTCCCAGTTTTATCAGTCAGAGGAACACCAATGAGTCTGTCTATGGAGAATGATATACCAGTAGCTATTTTTTTTCATAATGAAACCCCCAATGAAAGAAATAAGTTACAAAATGTAACAAAACTTGTTGAACCATGAAAAGTCAGATCATGATTCATGTTGAGGAGACAAACCTGAAATGTTGGTGACCGAGAGAAGAAAGAGATAAACAGATGGGAAGAGAGAGTGAGAGGAGTGAAAGCAAAGAGAGTACGGGTGCATATACTGTATGGAGCTCTCCTGTCATCTGTGGCCTGAATGAGCCTTTTATTTATACCTTCTCAGATGGAGTCCTGTCGAGAGTGGGAGGGAGGGTTAATGAGCAGCATTGACTGCTATCAGCCTCAACAGTGCCCAGGCCCCTGGCCTTTATAAAAGAATCATATCCTTTCACCCTAATTAAACTGCAATGCTTTTACCTGGAGGGTGACCCCTCTGAACCTGCTTCCTCTCTCTCTAAGAGCCAACCCCTCTTTCTCATCATTTTCAGTCCATCTATCTGGTGATTTCTTTTCCTCTCAGTCCAGATCCCAAGAGAATATTGGACTGGAACTGCTTTATTTATATTTCTTCATCAAAAATTAAGAGAAACAGTAGAAAGGCTGCTAATACCAAGGTTAATAGTCAAAGGAAGGCAGAGAGGATAGCACTTTTGGATCAGTCTATCTCATCCTCTCTCATCTCTCTTGTCACCAATTGCTTCCCTCTGCCCTGTTCGATTGTTCTCACAGGTGGTGGGATTAATTGACTGTTCCATGGTATTGGTGACTCATTGCTAATTTAGAAGGCTGTCCCATTGGATTACCAGAAAGAGCAGGAAAGTGAGGCCCTCTATCTGTGATTCCCCCCGCACCGTCCCTCCATGTTTCTGTCTCTCCTACATTCAAAGTACGATGCAACAAAATAGCCGCAGCAGGCATTATTAATGAACTAGAATGGGAGAGGAGGGAGGAGCTAATTTCTTATTTATGGGACACTAACCAACTGGCAACCTTCCTGACAGTCCTATTAATGATCTTTAGTGGCCCTCAGGCCATTCCATCTCCCTCACTCTTTCCCACTACCTGTCTCCCTTCTCTGTTCATGTCCAGCCAACCCGCCTCCCTCTCTTTGCAAAACCAGCCTTTGTCTCTTAACATGGCAGGATTGAAGCAGTGAGGGGAGTGGAGGGGTGGGGACGGGAGATGGTGCAGGCCTGTAATTTGTGCAGGGGATTTAGACATTACAGGGGGAAAAGGGGCTCTCTTGGGACCAGGCAGTTGATCAGCCGTGGCCCCGGTGGAGCAAGTCAGACAAATAACAAATGACAGCTCTGTGATTAAATCAAACCTTCTACTTTAAGTGTTGAAGTATCTGCCTGTCACTAACAATCTAGGGCTTGTTAAAGCTCCCATCCCCTCCTCCCCCACTTAAGAGCCCTGCCTCCTCTCCCGCTGCGGAGTCCCATCAAGCTTCCATCCCCTCCTCATCCTCAAAACTCCCCCTTCTACTTTCCTCTACCCCCAAAACACATCAATCAAACAGCTCCCTCTGGACACCCTCCCACCTCCTCCCTCCATACCTCTGGATAGCCATCTACTCTCAGGAGAATGAACGAAGTGACACACACACACAGGAACCCACACAAAAACACACACATACACACATACTTCTGTATGTGACAAAAAAACCTCCAAAGACCAATACGCATTTCTTTTGTGTAACATTTAGAAGTTAATGCAAAATGGATATGATTGCTAAACATTTGCTATACAATGTGAACCAATTCAGTATGGTTGTAGTTTAAAGGCAGCCTCTTATACTAGCTTATAATGGCTTTCTTCCAATTCTTTTTCTTATTTTCTACCAATGTGAATATTCACTGATCTAAGTGCTCATTAGGAACAACCAATAAAACTAAGCCTGATTCAATATCTTTTCCTACAATTATTGAGTCATTTTTTGGAACACAACAGCAGAGCCAGCCCTATAACCACAAATGCATGTCATTAATTGAGTGATGAAGTTACACCATTGGTCAAGTAAAACGGATCGAAGATTGCTGGGGTTAAGTATCTCAGAATGCACCAAACGAATATAACCAGATAATTACTGTATTCAAAACATAACATAACATAACATAAAAACAAATATCTTAAAAATGCTGCGATGTGCATGTCTAATGGTAACCAGGCGAAGTACAAATGAAAAGCCCTCTAGACTTTCATACATGATCCAGCCATAAACAAGTTGTTGACCTGGTCTTGTTAATGATGCTGTACTGATAAGCTGCTGTACCTTCAGTTGCCTGGCTTTGAACAGGGCTGCTTTTCTGTTTTTACCCCCAACAGTTTAATGCACAGTGGTTCTGATATCAAACAGTCTATTAATGTTGTGTATCAGTGTTGAAAATGGCACCAACAGACACACTGGGAACACCAACAAAATGTTTATGGAAAACAGGGTTGTACTGTCGTATATCGCCAGAATATGCCTTTTATTTAATATTGAATTTCCACATCGTCCAACTGAAAGCACTGCAGTGAAAACAGTTCAGCATCCAAAGAATATTTTAAAGTCCAAAATAAAACATAATGAATCTAATTTCTATATGCTGAATGACTGTTAGTAGTTCTACAGTCAGGCATCATACTTTCAAGTGACCACCAGGTGTAAGAAAACTCATGGACAATCAGTAGTACTGCTTTGGTCTTTGATTCCTTTGTTTTGAGGTCACATCCTCCATGATGTTCTACTACACAACCTATTGGATTGAGACAAAACAGTCTCTGACTCCTACCTATCTCTGTAGCCTTTTCACACGACATTAACATTACGCATTACACTTCGCTGCCACAAAAGCTTCTTGCACCAGAGAGCAGCATGCTGCGAGTCTAACTGGGACCATTTGGAGGGAGGGGTTGGGGCACCAACATTTACGTCAGATCCAGTTTTGCCATTGCTGCTGACCTGACTCTATCAGCAGATTTTATTGTCTACTAAGGTAAATGGAGACGGCATTAACCCCTGTAGTGGGCCTATATACCCTCAACAGTGACACTAACAAACCCTGGAATAGCAAACATTTACAACAAGTGCCATAACCCGCTAGAACGAATGAGGAACAGGAAAAGCCTGGCTAGGGTAGTTAGCTGACCTTATAAAATGTCTGGCTGCTCAGCTGCTCTGTTGCCTGTTGGGCAGGCTGTTTATGTCTGAACGGTGACATGATTTAAGGCTAAATTAGTATTCATCACACCAGTCACAAGCCATTAATCTAATATCCCCAACATGAAATGATATGCAAATTGCTGCCCATTGTAATGCTGCACCATGCGTCAGTGCTTCAAAATGGCCACTGGTTCAGAATGTAACTGCATCACAAGCCTGCACCATGAAAAAATATAGGTGTCCTACCCTGCCGCCATATAAAAATGTAGCTGGATGTACTGCACGTAATATAATTTGATTTACAAGAATTTGATTAGGCAATTGGCTGGTTTGTTTAGCATCAAGAGTCATAGTGTATGTTGAAGCTGCCCAGAAACAAGCTTGTGTCATTTACAAAAGAGTGCGCTGGAATATATTGTTTACATATATGAGCACTATGTTGATGATACACCCAAAATTTATCTTTTGGAGTGTCAAACAGTGCAGATGGTTGGTGTACTGGCTTGTACTGTGCTTATCAATGGAGAACAGTGGCTCTGTTCAACTTGAATTCAGTTGGTTGGATGCAATGGATCCTACAGGTGAGTTGAAAGGGTTTTTTTTCCCCTCTGTGAAAATGTATCACTTTAAAAAGCAACTTTATCAAAACTGATGAGAGCTTCAAAATTAAAGAGGGTGAGTGTTTACTTGAAAAGAAGACCTTCACTACATGTGTTGCCCATATTATTCTTCTGACCAGAATTCAAAGGAATAATGCAATCTAAAAGTTTCATGATAAAATGCCTGTACTCTATTCAGCATGTTTACTTGCTAGATGCCTATTTATCCCAAAGGTTTACATAACACACAAAGCATATCATTGTTCTTGTTTTAAAAGATGTAACCAATGGACATGCTGTATATTGAATAGTTGCAGCTGCAGTGTCTTCTTCTGAAAGGCAGTTTTATGCTTGGTTTGTCCAGAAAATTCTGAAAAAACTGGCAGCTGGAAAGTGTGATTTGCGTGGCTGGCTTTCAAAATGCGCTAAATGTTTCTAAACTCGCCTAATGAACAGAAACAGAACAATGGCACCATTTTAGATTAAACTGGACCACAACATGTCAATCATTCACACCTGCTCCACAGCCCTGATACCTGTGCAAATTGTAGCACCTGGGTGCAGCAGCCTTTCACTTACCATTGTCACTGTCTCTCTCTTTGTCAAATCAGCATTACTGGCATGACAGTAAAGAAACGTATGTGCCCAAAGAGTGAGTAAAGTGTTAGCTATTTGCACTTACAACTACTTACAGCAAATTATCAAGAAAAGGATCACATATTTGCTTAAAGATTAAACTTCTCTATTGGTATTCTACTTTGCATCTCCATATTTTCACTTTAGTAAGTAAGCAAAGTAACGCTTGTATGTTTTTATTGGCAGTCATATTGATTTGGCTATGTTGAAGCTGAGTGCATATACCTATGTATGAAATCATAAAAGAGCGCAAGGGTTCTAGAGGCTATAATATGGCATTTAATTAGTTTAAAAACCTGTGCACATAAAAACAAGGCCTGTGTACGTGATACGAGTGAACAAAATAGTATCAGCGAGCTGCAAAACTTCATATTTCTGCTGTGAGTGTACGGCCGGTCCCGTGACAAAAGGCGTAAGTGACCAATCAAAGGAATGGACTGTCTATTCCATCCCCGCCTCCAAAGTCTCAAAAGTCAACTTGACTTTTGAGCAGCTGCGAGAGCGTACAGAAGGTTGAGCTTATGCTCGTCACAGCCCTGTGCTCGTGGGACCACATCTGTGCACGTGGAGCTCATGCATCCGCCCGGTTTTTATGTGTGTGGGTTTTGAAACTAATTACATGTCATATAATCAATAAAGTCAATATTGACTCCAATAATGATTATGCATGGGAAGTGCAGTAATGTTGTTGAATTATATTTAGACTACTCAGGCTTGAGCTCTACACCCACGCATGGACATGTCTAGTTTTACCAAGATGTAAATCTGGCTAAACAAACAATCTACCTAAACAATGTTTTTTCTACACCTCACTGTAGTAAAAGGACACCAGAGGACAATTGTTTCTGGCGTTGTGCCCAGCTTTGAGGCTGAGGCCAGGGTCTGAGCTGTGTTGGGGAATATGCCTGGTGACAGATGCTCGGGAGACACGGGCCACGGCGGAGGTCCAGGGAGAGCAATTAGCACAAACGAAGCGGCTATGTCGTTAGCTGGTCTTTATTAGCCTCAGTGATCAGTTCAGAGGCCATTAGTCTCCTGTGATCAGAGACTTCCCTGTTTGACTTGGCCCATTACTGCCATAATAATAGCGCATGTACAGTGTTTCAAGGTGGTGAGACTACATGTATCACTGCAGTCTGGTGACGGCATGTCAAAGAACAATACAATATTGGGTGACATTCAAGAACTGAGAGCAAATCCTATTAGTGTTTGCACTCTTAGTTGTTGCTGTTCTTTGATGTTTCTGGAATAGTAACAACGCACATTAGCATACTTGATTTCTCGGAAATGCTAAACTTCAGTTTCAACTTTTATTGATTTGCTATTGTAATATTGCATCAACATTGCATGAAATACTGTCTGTCAGCAGATTTAATCTATCAACACTGATCCAGGCAGTAGCATTAAGAATAACATTTTGTCTAGTCTCTCCTCCAGAGAAGGTCAAGGGTGATGTGTGTGTCTCTTAGCAGATAAATCACTTTGCTGCACAGGCAGTTAGCCTCTTTAAATTATCTGCTGAGCTAACAGGCTTACTGCTCAGGATACTCCTACAACTGGCAAAAATGTTTTAATAAACATTTATAGTAAAAGAAAAGGCAATGCTGTGAACAAACCAGGGAGTAATAATGATAAACAATTACATTTAAATATTAATTAATAATAAGTGTGTCTCATATGTGCTGAAATGAATTGCTAAATGACTGTTAGCTGTAGTAACCAGCCGCCCATTTGGTTCTGCTTCCTGTTATTTATTTTCCAAAGTATTTGAAGTAGCTCATCTACTCAAATGCGGCTAACCTGGTGGGAATTGTAGTACACAATGTCTCCCTCTGTATGTTGTGTGATATCACTGGCGGGGAGGGGGGCTCCGGGACATTTTGTTGTACACCTCTCTTCTCTGTCCTGTGTTGCATGCTGGGAAAGATACGCCCTGTGTGTTGTTCCTCTCCTTTGCATGGGCCCTAAGAGACTTCCCTGCTAATGTTCCCCTCCTGTTTTACAGCAGTACTTCCTGGAACAGCCCCCCTACTAGTCATCAGATGCTACATTAAGGGAGCACTCTGAAGTCTTTCTCCACCACTAAGGGCCCCTGATAAATAACTTATGGGGGAGAGGATTCAAAACATCTCTCCTATTACTAGCCTCGATTCATTTTTTACAGTCCCTCGAGCCCCCCATCTGTCCTGCACTTCAAACGCATTTGAATGCTCTGAGATACTTTCCGTATTCTATCCTATGGGATCCATGTGAAGGTAGAGAGGGAGGGGAGGTAGGGATGTGAGGAGCGTTGGGTGGAAAGGAAAGAAAAGGAATATGACAGAGCGAGGAGCTTTGAGCAGCAGAATGTGCCGAAAGCATCTCTCCCATCACCTTCCATTCTGACTATTCTCCACGGAGGGGAAGAAAGAAAGCATTTCGAAGGAGAGGGAGAGGAAGGAGGAGGGAGCGAGAGATTTGCGGTTGAGGCGTCATGGTCCGGCTCAGAGCTGCCACTCTCTGTCAAATTATAACACGTCCAACAACTCGGCTTTTTTCTCATTCGCAATTACAAATTAGTCCATTAGGCTGTCGGCTGCCTGTCCCTTTTCTTCTCTGTGTTGGAAGGGAATGTGAAAGTGTGTGTGCGTGTGTCAGCTCATAAGGGGGGGCAAAGGGAGGAGAGCAGATGGGAGGGGACCTTCCCTGGGTGGGAGATGGCAGTTTTCAAGTCACATAATGAGACAAACAAGCAAACCAACAGTTGTAATTTGATGTGATATCGACAGTAATTGTCTTTGATGCTGTGGGTAGACGCGAGGGTGGAATTGGGGCACGGCGGGTTGGCCTGGAAGTGGTAGTTATGGAATATAAATTGGGGCTGCCTGTTTTCTGAAGGTAGAAAAAAATACAGCGCCCATATTTTGCAAGGCCATCACGACAGCGTTTTAGTCAACCCCCCTATCAGCTTAAATGGATTTTAAATTAGCAGTGAGAGCATGGCTAACAACATATCTCAGCTGAAACGAGCCCACTCTGCAGAGTGCAAAGCCAACGTGTGACATGTATGGATTTTGATGGAGTCGAGATGGCTTTCACTGATCCCTTTTATTGAGACCATGAATTTTTCTCAGCTTTTGAATCAGGCCCATTCACATCTCAAGCAAATTCAATTTGAGCTTTAGCTCAAAGATGTGCATAAGACCAATCTTGTAAGGTAATATTAACTGCGAGACACTTATTCAAAAGGTGACAATACGACTTAACCAACATCAATTCAGATCACATTAAAATGTAATTATTGTTACTTACTGCCCATAATGAATCATCGTGACTTCTATCCAACATGTGCATTTATAAAGCCTGAAAGTCTTAAAAGGACTTCTCTTATTATATCCTGATACTTTTCATGCAATTTGGGCTTTAACTTGCTATTCCAACTGTTTTTCCCTTCTGGCCACTATTGCAGCCAGTTAAGTGTCAATGCCCAGATGACTATTTCTGCCATGAACAGCACCCTGTGGATGTAGGCAGAAAACACAACCACAGAGTCTTGTGTTAATAAGCTCGGTCTCATTTTATCACTAAGAGAGTAAAGTTAATGAAATCATGCAGGAATTAAGTGGTTTAAGGGCTAAACTCTGGTTCTAGGCAGACAGTAATGAGCATGCCATGCGGGAACCCCCCCTCTGAAACCTTCTCACTCTGTGTTGAGCTACTAACATCGCTTTCATCCAGCCGGTTAAAAAAAAAAAGACACAAGCAAGTCTTTCAAAGGACAAATACGGTGTGGGGGGTTTGGGGGAGACTGGGTGAACTTAACAAGCAGGGATCTTACAGATTTAAGGGTACTGCTAAAAATTTATGGAGGCATGTTTGGACGGGGGCCACGGTGAACAGCTTGGCCAGCTGAGCAACATCACAGCGGGACGCCTAATAAGCCCTGCGCAATTTTTCACCCCATATTTTATCAATAAAAAAGCAGTTTAAACAGCCTCCCCCCAGCCACTGCACTGCCTGCCATCTGGAGCCCTCTTTCATTTTATAATCCAACTGTCATTAAAATGCTTCTTGGCAGTTTACAGCTCGTTCCCCCTGTGCAGATGTGGAAGCGATCTTCAGACGGGGCCCTCTGATCAAAGTGCTCGCTGCTGTCAGACAGAACACTTACCACCCTCAGGCTACCTTCCAGTCCTATCTGGACTTAATGCCCCCTATTATTTATTTATTTCCACACTTCTGTATTTATCAGGTGCACCACTCCCAGCAGAGCTCAGGTCAACTCCAGAAGCTGGCAGCGGTTGCCTAGAGGTTATAGACGCAGGCTCGGGACAAGGAGGCTGCCTGTTAGAAATGTTGTTAAGCCGCTGTAAGTAAAGGATGGAGTTCATGTCAGCTAAAAGTAGACGGCTAAAAAGAAAGAACAAAAAGAAAGCCGAGCCACTGAATCTGACACCTAATTCAAACCATCACGTAACGTGCCAAAAGTGACAACGACTAATATTACTAATTGAAACATATACAGAGATACATTATTGCTGTAAGTCGCTAGCAAAAGTGATAAAATGTGAGCTGTGTAACCTTACAACAGGAGTGTTTCTGGTGGCAGACACAAAGGTGATGGCAGTGGGTCAACCCGTTGGCAGTGTGTCTGTATCATATCACGCTGCCACATTCACTGTGTGCACACGCATGACTTGCAGGCTGCCCGGCGACCTGAGGCCTCCTTGCTGATGTGCCGTGGCGCGCATGGCGTTAATGCTCCGACCGGGTGTTGATTGAGCTTCCCTAAAGCCAGTGACGCATGTTGCCTTTGTTTGGCAGCCGTCCCAGCGTAAGAACTGGGGCCATATTCCGCCTGTCAGTGCCATGTGTTCGCTCTCCTCAGTGCACAGCGGCTGATGCCACTCAACCGCCATCCCCCCTACCTCCCACCCCCTGGCATCTCTGTGGGCACCCCAGGCCTAACAGGTCTGCACTAATGAAGTCAAATTAATTTAATGGATGCCCATGCCGCCTGCGTCTGTGGTGCTTGGCAGGGGGACAGTTTTAATGCTGGTGTCTGTCTGTGGCTCCGAACCTCATACATATCCAAGAGCTGCTATGCCTCTTCTGTGTGTCAAGCCCAAATTGACAACCATATCGGCGTCAGTTGTGCCAATGTGCCCTGCATGAATCAGAATTGATCTTCAGTGCCCATAAAGACTAAAGTGGCAGGGAGAGCTTCACAGTTAAGTTCTGAGAGAGGCCAGGTGTGTCCACTAATTAAAGCTCTCTGAAACAGCGAAGAAAAAATAATTGGCAAATGAACACTGAGTGACAGCCATCATTAATACCTGCTTCCCGCTGCCCCCTGAGCCCAAAAATCCCCCAGTTAACTTTTATGGAGCACCCTTTGATACAATAATTATTTTTTTCCTGTAATCTTTCAAGCCCTGTACCTTTTCCCCTGGCTGGTGCAGATCAAAGCAAGCTGGTTTTGTGCATAAGGGACTGCAGTGGCTGGGGTTTCTGGCTTAATTGAAGGCAGCTGGCCCCTGTGTGTGTTTGGGCCTGATCTCAGCGTGCTCTCCCGGGTTCTCGGCTTTCCACATCACATACACGTTCGCCCACGGAAAGTTCTCTCCAGAGCCCAAGTGACGCGAGGGCCTTCGGGGCTTGAGGTCTGGCAGTCGCCAGCCCATCCACAGGCATCTGAGTGTTTAGATTGACTTTGAGATGCTCAAGTGGTTAGTAAAAGAAAGATGGAGTATGTTTCTCTCAGTGGGTGGGAGAGAGGCTCAGACTCAGTGCTTGCTTCCTTTATTGTCCATCATCACCATTATGAGGGCTGCAGATGACTCTTTCCATAAAGACGCGAGGTCGTGGCTCTGGCTTCAGTAGAAAATATTTGGTAAATGGAGACAAAATACAGAGCCTCAAGAAATAACAATGGCCTATGACTCCATGATTAATGTGTGTTGATTTTCCTTATAAAATTTCTTCAAAAAATATGACTAGTGCACTACTTTGCTGACTGGCCCCTTTGTCTGAGAAGGGAATTGAGGCTCTCAAAAACATTCTTTTCACAGCCACAGTGGACCTAAACTCCATTTACCGATGTATTCTTGGCCAAAGAGGAAGCAATGCTTCTTCAGGGAAACATTATCCACAATGGCACTGATTCTTAATAACAACAGGGAATTCTATATTTATCCCTGATTGCATATGCCATTTGTTGTGGAGGAAAAACAAGTCTTCTTGCATTAGGAAGTCTTGTGCAGACAAGCCAAGGCTGGGACAGACATGAGTCTTGCTGCGCCAGCTCTAAACGCACACAAAGTCTGTCTTGCATTTCCAGCCAGAAGAAATGTGTAAGTAATTACAGTGCGACCATGTTTATTGAATAAAAACCCACTTAGGCATTATGTTTATGCACGATCAGAAACACTCAAATCTTACATCCACGTGCACAAAAACATTTGTGTCTTTTCCCCCCTCCCTTTCCACAAAACATCTGCACCCAATATGGAGTCAATTTTACTTTTATTACTCATGTGGAAAAATGTATATAGTGCTTGGATTGTTATTCAAACATAGGCCACTTGAAAAACAATGAATGCGGTGCCATGCCGCTTTGGAGCACAGTGGACACACACTGAGCACTGCATTAGTCAGTTTAGCTGCCTGTTAAACTCTGTGTCACACAACTGCATTGAGATTACTCCCCGAGCTACGTTTTATGCTTTACATCCTATTAAATGCATGTGTATGAACTGCTGAAAGATTGCATCATTCAAAACATATAATACATTAAGTGACTGCAGGTTAGTTACATTGAGCAGATTTGACAGTTTGATAATATGTTTGAATAGTAGATAATGGTATGCAACTACTAAAACCTGTGACCCTCTTAACATTACAGTCTTTTGATTTAATACTAATATTAAAAGTATTGGTTATTGTAGAGTTAAAGAAAGGAGATGTGTAGTTTCAGTTGGATGAATTGATTGTTTAGTAAATTATTGTCTGAAAATAATGCGGTGTACTTGTGCAGCCTTTTTTGCACAGTACTACCAATGCTATACACTTACTGTACATATAGAACCAGTTAGATGTAATATAGCATCACAGCTGGTGCACTATTTCACAACTTGTCTTGTTTGATATGGCATGCCATGCTTTCTGTGTCACCGTATCATTGAGCTGACGAGATCTCTAGCAGAAAATTGTGCAATTGAGCGTTTCTCCTGGCCATTGTAGAGACCTCACCTATTACAGAACCAGGGCTTTCAGGTGGGAAAAACAGTATATGAGGAAAAACCACCTCTAAAAATGGATCTGGTCGAGGTGGAGGAAAAACACATACCGAAACCTGGTGTTCATCGAGGCAGCAATAACTCCCTCAATAACAATGATCACAAGCTGTTGAACATGGGTGAGTGGTGACAGGATTTTCTCAAAGAGTTAGCAGAGCACTGGCGTTTCACAGATAGAAGGGTAGGGTGTGTGTGTTATGATTTTAACAGCACAAAGGGACGACTATTTGTTCTATTAATGCTCTCTGCCAACACAAACAGCTCCACTGAGAGGAGACAGTAAGTGAAAGAAGATTACAGTCTAGATGCCACGTCAAGTTTTCACACACCCCTCCCGTGCTGAGTGGCTGGCATGGTTTTTTCTTGCCACAACCCTTCTATTTTCATCTGAGATGCCAACATCAGCACTAACCTTTAAGAAAGAATCTGGACCAGGCTATTGGGTGCCACATCAATGACGCCATGGCCATGTTGACTGTCCCTGTGTCGCTGTATGACATGCATTGCTAGTGACAAGCCGTCTTTGCTGATGTCAGTTGGCTGTGTCTGCTGGCTGGCCCTGCAGAAGCTCCAAGTCTTTCTCTGTCATCACGTCTCTCCTTCCCAACATGCACTGGGGCTGGGTTTCACTGCCGAGCGTGCCCTTATACTCACTTCCCTCCAAGCGTGCACACAACCACACACACATCGCACCATTGTGTGCATATACAGCTAAGAGTGAGAGCATCCCTTTTCACTGCAGAGACATATCCAAATTTGCTCCCAGATCACTGCATACTTGTGCGCTAAATGCACAACAGATGTACTGCCTGACAACCGAGAAAAGAAAAAAAAAAACACACACACACACGCAAACACACACACACACACACACACACACACACACAAGCCTGCAGAGCACACATGATTTGAAGCTGACCAGAAATGAGAGCATGTTGCAAACAGCCCCATATAAATTAAAGACATAAATGTTTCCAGGTTCAATGTAACAACTAAATGTGAGTAACATCATGAGACCACCTGAGGGAAACATAACATGTTTATTTCTGGCTAATCTACAAAGCTCATTGTTATTTTCTTGCGAAAAGTTGATTATCGGCATAGCTCTAACCTTAACCTTGACCATTAAGCGTCATTCATTAGAGAGGAAACAGTCATTATCAGGGGAATGGTTAATCTTTCAAGTTGAACTATGTGTCTTATTGTTTTTTTACCCATTTCTGTTTTGTTTTACTTCCAGGCTTTCAGAAAGTGAAAACCATAGTGAATAAAGGAAGGAACTGAGTAAGAGAAGAAAAGAAGAAAGACAGAGGGAGGAGGATGGGGGGGGGAAGACAAAAGCAAGAGGAGAAAAATGACATCTCCATATTAAGGCCTGTGTTGCCGGTGTCAGTTCTAATTTCACAGTGCCTGTGGGGAGCTGAATGCAACCAGTCAGCTCTGGTCTCGTCTCGTTCCTCCTCCATTTTGAATCAGGGCCGGTGAATCCCAAGCTGGGGGGAAAGGAATATTACTGGCAAATTGGTTTTAGATTAAAGGAGGTGGCGAGGCATTCTGCTTTCTCAGCTCTTTCCCAGGTGCACTTAATCTAATTTCATTAAAGAGATGAGGACGGATGATCACTTGTGTCGAAACATTAAGCCGGTCCATTTTTCCCATCCATATAAAAACGTTAAGGTTGTCAGCGGCCTGGTGGGTGGCCTGTTTGTTATTGAATATGATGACTCTCAGAGACCAGTCTTGGGCTTGCAAAACAGTGGGGGTTGGGTATGTGGGGAGGGGGACACACACGTACATGAATAAATATTACTATTACCTTTTTCCTTCTCTAAGATGGCGACAGAGGGAGAGCAGTAAAAAACTGACAACGCCGGTAATGACAGAGATGCACAAACAGAGGAAGTATTAAATTAAAAAGAGGACATACTATAGAAGGAAGGATTTAAAGATAAAATAGAGATGTGAGGGTAGCGGTGGTGTTAACGGATATGTTTAAATCCCCACAGCGTGCTTGTTTTTCGGTGCACCGCTAGCCTCAGAGGGCGTACCCCGCCAATACATCAGCTGGGAGGATACCACTAGCTGACGAGCCATTACTGATAAGCCGGTAGAGACGCTCCGACGCGATGATATGGCATTCATTCTGCACACAGCAGGAAGATAAGGGGGTAGAGGAGGAATTAATGTGTCAATCAGAGCATGTGCGCTGCCCTGGCAGATGAGTACACCCGAGCCATAAAAGAGCTCATAGACAGGATGTGGTAATGGTCCTTGGAGACTCCCTCAGAGACAGATACACTTTCTGCTGAGTGACTGCTCGGCAAATAGGACCAAATAGAATTAGCCGACCTGGGTGTCCTCCGCTGTGGCTATGGTGATGTGGCTTTAGCGGCGGTAACGCACCTGACACGGGGCTGCTGTGTTAAGGCCTGCAGAGAATATAAGTAGCTCATGCTAACGCTTTGAAGACAGGCAGACACGCCGCTGTATTATTTGCACAGAAGAAAGAATACAGAGGAAATTGGAGGAGCCAGCGAGGATGGCAAAGTGGGGTCTAATGGAAATAGGATGACACTTCAGGAGAGTGCATGAACAAACTGAGAAGGGATGAATCTCACTCTATTTCTTTCTCTGCCTCTCCAACGATAGAAAATGACCATCTTGACTTGGAGTATCTCAGATGTGTCAGAGGTTGACAAGATTGTCTGGTTGATGGATTACAGGTATCAGGAGGGGAGAAAATGAATTACTAACATTTATACTAGTTGAAAAGACACGGTCCATAATGCACAGTGTTATGAGACTGACTGAAATGTGACAGCATTGCAAGTTCAAAACAGTTCATGTTGCTGAACTTAAAAGCCTAAAATAAATTGACTGGATTTGCTTGTTAAAATGTTACAGCAATAAACAGTATCAAACAAAAAAAAAGGAACTATGAACTATTGAAATTCACATAACCAAAATATAAACAAACTATATAACTTTTATGTATCAAATATTGTACATGTGACATCTTCTTATTACATTTGTCTCTATTACACAAGCACAAGCCTTTCATTTAACTACTTTTTTGTATGAAGCATTAAACAGCTAACACGTGTTTTGAAACGTTGCAGTACATTTTAATCAACTGACAGTCACACAGGGACATTAACTAGCTCAAAGTATTTGGATCAAGAATAAAGAATAAATAATGTTCCCAATTCCACAGCGTGGCCTTAAACAGACCTAAGTACACACAGAACTTCTATTGCAAACCAGTCTGCCCAACATGTGGTCAGTTCCTTCATGAGCAATTTAATTTAGCATGACTATGTGCAAATACACCAAGTGTTGCTTTAATAACATTAAAGACAAAGAAAAGATTCTTCTCCATAAGGAATCCTTAATTATGTGGGTTTCCCCCCAGGGGGCAGGCATGAACTCAGCCATTCAAGATCATCACTGCTATTTTTCCTAATCGTACACTCAATACTTTGCATTGTCAAACATCATGTAATCTCAGATGTCAGACGACAGAACTCCAAAGAAGAAGTGCCAGTGATGAGAACACAATAACCAGATTCTGATTGCTTGTTGCTTCCAGGCTGGGCTGATCTACATAAAGATCCCCCCCCCTCACAGCAGCCTCATGGTGAACTGGAGGTGACCTGGCAATCTCTGAAGAATTCATGTCTGACACATTCTGGAAACACATCGCTGCATGCTATCTCGAGCATCGCTTTGACACAGGCGAGCTTCGCAAAGGTGCAGCAAACTGACTTTGCTGTAGCAGCAACTCGTCAGTTTTATTCAAATACAGTATAACTGATTGCACCCTTGGGGCACACCTGGAAGCAATATTCTAATTAAGTTAATCTGTGAAATCCTGACAATGTGGGTGTTCAGGTGGCTGGTAATCTGATGTGAAAGGAGCCTTTGTTTTCATTGGAAAGATACGGGAGGAGCTGGCACCTGTTTCAGCAAAACGTTGCAGAAAACTATCGCTGTCGAGTTATCCTGAGTGCGGGCAATTACAAATGACAGTGTTTGTCTTTCTCCTCATGGAACCCAATTTTTACACCATCTCTTTTTCTTTTTTTTTTTTACTTGCGGTGATGGCCTGTCAAAAGAGTTTTTTTCCCCAGTCTTCTCTTTTCCTCAGAAATTTGCTATGGGCTGCTTTAGCCTGTATCCAGATGCTCTTTTGTTCTTTCACTCTTGGTTATACATGTACATCAACTGTGTATTTTTCTATTATGCTGTCTTTCATTTCCTGTTGGCTACACATGAAAACTTTTCTTTGTCTCCTGGACCTGGATCAGTACCATCATTACAACAATGGAAAATATTAATATTTACCTTTGGCCTCTGTTCTTGTTTGGATAATAAACTGTCAAAAAGCGTGTTCACATTGTGAAGCAGACTTGGTAATGGGTTACTTTGTTGCCTGACTGGTCTGTGTAATGATCTTGTGCAGCTACAAAGTTTTGAACAGGGATATTGTACATATATTGCCTGTTTTGGTCTTGCCTTTTATGATGCAGTGTTGTTTTAAAGAGGTTTTTTTTTAACCTCTACTCTGATTTTAAACTCACTGCCCATGCATGTGCATAAGTCCTCACTGTTTCAATGCTGTCATTCTCTCATATGTTGCTTGCTGATGCAGTGCTAACATTAGCATTAGCATTTTATATACTTACTCCATGCAAGTAACACATATTGCGAAAATGTGTCCTGTCAATGGCTGGTCTGAGTTTACCACATTAAAAAAGGAGGAAACTTTAGAACTGAGAATGAAAACTAAGAACTGAGACCCAAGCGTGAAGTAGACATGGAAAATCAAGTTAAGTATCTAAGAGTGAGATTCAAAGTTGTTACATGGCTCAAGCCTTACATGTAGATACAACCGTCATGTTAAAAACTGCCGGTCGTTTGGGATTTATAATCATAGTTTTATGTATTGTAAAGATAGAATAGTTAACATTCAACTTTTCATGTAAATGTAGCTGCATTTTTAAAAACTTTATAACTAACTTTAACAACTTGGAGAAACATGCAACGTGACAGTATCCATACCTGCTTTGCATGGGATTTGCTATGAAAACATTAGTTCCATGCTACTGAGTTCCACCAACTACAGTCACTTTAACTTGCAGTAAACCATTAACAATAACATATACCACTATAGATTCGCCCATCCAGCAACCAGATGAGGTACTAAGTACATTATTGTCATGTTGGATGTAGCAGGATAAACAGGAATTAATTTTTTTATGAAATAAAATACCCCAGAAAAAGGACACTTTCTCTCTTGGAGGCAAAATGGGCAGGTGATCAAGCCCCCTTTGAGGTCTATCTATGCATGTGTCTACTTGTCACAGCCTGACAACTGCAGTGAATGCATGTTTAAATAGCGTCGGTAGCATGAAATCCAGACTGTTAAGCCTAATGTGTGAATTGCATCAGATCACTTGTGACACAATGTTGGATGATTGACTATAAATAGCCTTCACATTGCCTGATCATCATAGGAAAGATTTTGTCCGATGTGTTTTGGCATTGCATTTTGTCATAGACTTCTTCCATGATATGTGATTATGTCAAGTTATAGATTGTAGCATAAGTGCGTTGAGAGTTGAGCTCCCCATATCAATTATCAAACAAATAAAGTACTAAGCATGCCTCTTGGGGTGTCGACTTTTCCTCTAGGTTATTTCTTGGCTAAGTACACCTGTTGTTAGGGAGTCAAATTGATATCTGTTGCTTAGCTGATATGCTATTAATAGCCTGATACTGCTTTATGTAACTCATTAGTGCATGTGTTGGGGAAAAAATAGGGCCAGGGTCTAGACGAAAATTGCCAGGGCCGAATTTTGTTTCCAGTCCAACCTTAAAAATGGAACATTAGTAACATGACTTGAGCATTTTTCATAGATTGCATTCAGTATTAAGTTTTATGAACCTGGAATATGTTCTCAATTGTGTTTCCCAAGCTAAAATTCCACTTCATGACATATTGATGACAAGTGGATGTGAAAAGAAAGGCCTGAACAGGCAAAGCTGCAGTCTGGCTCTTGACAGTGGACTGTATAATAACTGATACAAAATTCAACAATCAGACAGCTGAAAACTTGGCAGCAGTGTCTAATACTCCACCATGTCTTGAACTGCATCCCAGTCCACCTAAACTGACTAATATAACTGGCGCCAAAAGCCAAATATGGAGCTGTTTTACTGAACAGGCAGAGGCTAAAACATACCTAACAACATAGCAACACCGCTGAGTTTCTAAAAAACTGCCTGAGCGTTGCTTGTTCTTTTTCTTCGTCTTCTTTTAGCAGAGTTGTTTAGCATCGTAGTATCAAACTTTTATAAATTAAATGTCAACATTTTTGACACCATATGAAACTGTAACAAGTCTCAAATAACTGATAGACCAGGAAGGAAAACAAAACACTGGGAAGGAAATACTGAAAGCTTCCCTCCTACTTTACTTCCTTCTCTACCCCCCACAGTGATGCCAGGGAGCCGTATGGAGACTGACAGGCCTGCAACGTCTCTCTGTCGTGTCAACTAGCAGGCGCCCTCGGTTCTTTCTCGCTTCAATGAAGAGATAAAAGCCTATTGACTTGCCAGGCTACAGTTAATGCAAATTGGGCCTGCTATCAATGTATTATTTATAGGGAGAGCTGCAGACATTTCCACAGAACTGGGAGCTAAGCTTACAGGAGATTAGGCATGCTATCTCATTCATTTACCAGGGAGTAATTGCTAAACTGTAGAGGAATTAGGATGCGTGAGGTTCCCCAAAGGCGTTTCATCTTGTAACCAGGTGGCTGCCATCAGCCAACCACCTCCAAGATTGCGAAAAACAAATACACAGGAGTGAAACTGATAGACTACATCTGTCACATTGTCAAATTGTTAACATTCGGTGACATCACTGCTAAAATAATTGGATTTTTGTTTGAGCACACAAAGGTGCTTATAATGCTAGCTTAAGCTAACTGCGTGTAATCATTGTTTTATCCATTGAAGGTGTTTGCAATGAATGATTACATATAAGTACCTGAAATAAGCTGCTGTTAAATAATAGATGTACATAATTAATGCATCTTTAATACAATACAAAAACATTCTCTTGAGTGTTCAGCGAATCTGACTTTTTACCCACGCAAAAATGGAAAAATGGTTTTGTTTGAAGGAAAGAGACGTTGCGAAGAAATTCAACTTCACTTTCTTAAATGAACTATGCTCTTCAAAATTCAAATTATATTGCTGAAAGCATGATATTCCCCGTGACAGAAACTTAACTAGCAATAACTTTCAAATGCTAAACCACAGTGATTACATACAAGGCGCAGACTGGGATTGTACCAGGGATACAAGCAGATAGAGGTGATACGTGCCATTTGATGAAATAAAGTACACACTCACTAAAGCTCACGGTATGTAGCATATGCTATGATCTAGGCTAGAAGGCATATTTAAGACATATTCAGGCATAAAATGCTCCAAAAATAATAGATGCCAAGCAAAACAGAAAACTAACACTGAAAAACAGACCCCCTCCTGTATCGCATATTCCTTGTCACTTTCTTGCTCTATAAAATGCAAATGATCACAGTGGCGAGACCGGTGGAGTGTCTATTACCCCTCGTCTTTTTCCCCCGCTACACACTATGACTGTCTCCCTCCTTTAGTTGAGAGCTCACATTTGTTATTCACAACTCTCAGCACCTTCATGTGGTGGGTGAATAAACAAAGGAAAAGCAAAGTCTTACCTTGTCGTCAATATCACTCTCGCTGTCACACTGTAACAGAAAAGAGACAGACACAGAAAATATAAGGAATTATTCATTTGGCTCCCCCCCAGTAGCTCATAATCAGTGCAGATGTTATTTTTGTATGGAACCTCTCATTCACTGACAGCTTTCAGTGCAAACGGCGGAGGATGAAGAGGGAAAGGAGAGTGAGGTAGTCTAAGAGAGGTTTTCAAGTTTCTAAAGCAACATAGCAGCACAGGACACTATTCTGGTGTTCCTGTCACAAATTCAATGCTGTAAATTTGCA
Source organism: Scomber scombrus (assembly GCF_963691925.1). NCBI lineage: Eukaryota > Metazoa > Chordata > Actinopteri > Scombriformes > Scombridae > Scomber > Scomber scombrus. The sequence goes on from NC_084973.1 coordinate 7,538,993, forward strand.
AAAGAAAAAAAAAAATCTGAATACCGCTACACAGTGGGTTCTTTTATAAATTGCCTGTTCAATGACTTTGCATTCAGCCGCTGCTTGTCATTTAGCCTTTTAAGTGTGCTTTCAAATTGGACGATAGTATCTCAAGGACACAGAGAGCTGAGGCTTTTTGAATACTCAAACACAGTGCCTATTAAGTGTGGTATTTCAAATTCGCCTTGTGACAAACCAGTCTTTAATTTGTATGTCAGGCTTCGACAGGGATAAAGGAACTAAATAGCAAGAGAGGTTGTACTCCGAAATATGCCTTGTCTCGCACTGCCAAAGGCCAAATCGCCTACTATTCAGTCGAGAAGTGAAATGGTTTTCTAACTATTTCAGAATTTTACTTCATGGGGAAAAGTCACTGCACTATAAAAAATACAGTGCTCGGGCTCAAATATCTTGAGAACAGGGTTAGCCATAAAAACAGAAGATGAAAAAACAAGATAAATTGAAAAACATCAGACCTTGTAACTGAAAAACAGGTGGTGAGGATACTGCAGATACTGAGGGACAAACCCTTTCAGTCTTGGCTTATTCACAGGCAAAACTCCCTTTTTATCAAAATCATTTAAAAAAAGTGTTAAAGTCAAGTTCGTAACCCTGCTTAACACGGTAAATTTGAATGCAATTGATATAAATCCTGTAACTTTAATCTTTCTGGCAAACTTAAACACATTCCTCGACATAACTTAAACCCCACGTGTTCCTTGCTTCCGTTTCTCACATTTATTTGTCACTAAACGCTCTCGGCCAGTAACTCTCTCCTCTGGGACAATAGAGAGTGAGGTTGTGGAAACAAGAGTGGTCGAGCTGCAGGCCAGTCCCACTGGACCTCACAGCAGGATGCATGAGGAGCAGGGCAATTCAAGCGAAGAGCCACATAGAGAGGGAGAGGACCCCCAGTGAAAAACTGTCTTCAATCTGTCAATTAAGTCCCTGTGGCAACATATTTAAGTGGACCCTCTTTATTTAGTTTGACTCCCTTTCAGAGCTGGGCACAATGAGGAGGGAGCTGGGTCAATGGAGGCACAGCGGCCCTTTGTTGCGAGTGCGGTGGGTCCAAATGTATAATTAAGTAACGAGAGTAATCAGTGCAAGGGCTCAGTGGCCAAGATCTCTCAGGAGAGGAGAGTGGAAGGGGGGGGGGGGGGGGGGGGCTTCCAATGCCCCGTGATTCATCCTACTCTGCAAAGACAAGGGATATACTAGGAGTCCTCGCTCCTTTAAGTGAAAAACATTGTCGCTTTAGGAGGGTTTACTGTTGTTTGCATCTCTATCGTCACAATAGTAACTCCAAGAAATGCCTCAGCTCCTATTGTTCTACCAAAGCACCACACATAAAACAAGAACATACACCTGTTGGAGGATAAATATAGAAAAATTATGCATTCAATGTGAAGCTTTCTTCTTGCTGAAGTGACTGTTGTTTATGATTCCAGAGCCTCCCAGTGAGCAGCAACCAAAGAGAAAAAGAAAAAAAGAAAAATGTACTTGAGAGAAAGGCAATGGCCCAACAACTGTAATGTACCCGTTTGAAAGTGTGAAAATATTTGACATGCTATACAAAAATATACGTTTTCTTAAGTTTCATATGTATTAAACAATTATGATTAGCTGTTCTAAATTAAAGGAAGATTGCTCTTAACTGTTAAGGACCTCCTTAAGGATAATAAAATAAATTGTATAAACATGCACCGACATGTACTTTACTTTACGACATGAATTATAAATATTGGACACATTTCTATGCAACATGTCCTCTTTTCTCTGGAGTAATGTTTACAAACTATAATTTCAGGGCTATTGCTTGTCAAAAGACCTTCATTACATAGAACAGGGCATTAAAAAGAGAAAGTGGCTTACACTTCTTGTCAATCAATTCCCCATTCAGACTATGGATTCTGGACAAATTGATTATCAGCCATTTCTATACTGCTTGTTAGGGGCACATCACAACCATAATCACCACCCATTTGTTCCCTCGCCACTCTGCCATTTGATCTGAAAAGAATCACATCAAAAAATGTTCCTCTCCATCTTTATCCATCTTTGAATTACAAAAAAAAGAAAAGAAAAAAAAAGGAAAATTGATCCAATCTCCAACTTCGCCTCAGCCCCAGGAAACTGGTGTAAATGTATTCTTAGCATGCAGCTGAGAGGATGACTTCCATCTCACAGCGGATCTGAGTTCCTCTCTATTACTGGGGACGAGTTTAAACCCTAGGTGATGGAGATGAACAACTGGCTTGGTGTATTCCCTGGGTACATGCTTGGCCTTGTTGTTGCAGCAGTAGCCATGACACAAGAGATGAGGCCTCACAAGGCTGAATCTGGCGAGGAGGAAAAATAATATCAAAAGAGCACAGCATGGTGCTTATCCTTTTACAAGAGGCATGCACTGCAGCAGAGCGTAAAGAGGAATACTAGCTACGGCTCAGACGGAGACAGAGAGAGACACAGCGCAGCGGGGGACAGAGAGGCAGGTAGAAAGGGGGAACAAAACAACAGTCAGAACAGGCAGGGGGGATGCTATAGAGATGAAGGGATGGATGGATGGAAGTGGCGTTAGGGCAGTTTTTGTCAGTGCTGTATGCGATTGCCCCGTTGAGCTATTACAATTGGCCGATTTAAAGAAAAGAATAAAATGAACGTATAAATGTATAAGTTTAGCTCAAGTTTCTGAGTGTGTGGGAAGAGCACCACGTCATTTAGCACCCTCTGCTTCTCTGAATATGTACACTGGGGGAAAAAGACATTCAGCAAGGCTATACAAGAAAACCAAATGGTGAAAATGCAAAACCACAACCCCAAACAGAAACCTCCCTGAACAGCACGTCTGGTGGTCAGAGGGGACATTGTTAAAATCGGAGAGATATGCTGCTCACTAAGCTGTCTGACAGGAGCCAAGCCCCCAGTGGATTGTGTCTCTCATAGATGTTCACAAACCAAAAAAAAAAAAAAACTGGCTGGCTCTTCAGAGGCAGGGAGCAAGCAGCAACATCTGCACCTGGCAACCGCCAGCTATGAAGGGTAACAGGGGACCGGCTTCAGCGGATGGCTCATCCACAATCCTCCCTCCCTGCCTCCCACCTACTCTCCAACTCTCCCTCCCCTCAGCCAGCACATCAGACGGATGCGTTTGACATTTACACAGCTTTCAACACTTCAGAGACAGGAGATTTATTCCGCCAGCGGCCCTGGCTGGAGCCAGGCCTCGACCTGGGCTGGCCCTCATGACAACCCTGTAGCTCAGCCCTGAAATGAGGCAGGGCTGTGGAGGGAAGAGCAAGAGAGGGGGAAAAACAAAACAAAAAAAAAAAGAGAAAGGGAGGGATGGATGTCTCGATTCTCCTGGACATTCTCTCTGGCAGATTCCGATAGACGTGCAAGGGGAAGACAATAAGCGTTGCGCATCCCGGAGCACATTAAAACGACTGGCCAAATTAATCACACAGTTCCACTTGTCACACTCGGAGGACAGTCTGCCATGAATTCCGCCTCAGAGATAGAGAGAGGAACAGAGGAGGAACTCGCCCCGGCTACGCAAACGCTGGCACGGCATCAGCGACTGTCTGCCTGAATACTGATCGCAACCCTGTACTCGCTGCAAGAAATCTAAAATAAATAAATAAAATACGCAAAACAGGAGCTGCCAGAGCTGCTGGCATGTAAGTGTCACTGTCAGTTCCTTCTCAAAATTAAATAAAGAAATAAATAAAATGAATAGAAGTGAACAAAAGAGAGCATACGCATATGAGTATTTGTGAAGAAAGCTTCATTGTTTGTTTATCATTTTATCATATTTTAGTTTATCGTGTTGTTGTTTAGTTTATTTATAAAGTCAGTGTGAGGAGCGCTTCCACCACATTATGTTATGTAATCTAAGGAATTCAACTGCACATTCTGGGAAGCATATGATTCAAAGAGAAAGCATACAACAACCTCCACGTCTCCATCTGTGCTCTGTTCTGCTGCACCTACATTTTCTATCTTGTGCCAGGGATCTTAAATTAAAAAGGTCGACAATGAAAAAAAACTAAAAAAAAACAGTAGGGCCATAACAACTCTGATTGAACAGTGAGACAGTAGCTGCTCCACTTGATCCCTCCACCAAGTGAATGAGGTGACCAGCCAACAATGTAAAAATTTAAACATCTTCATACTGACAGGAGAAATGGCTTCAATTTAGAAGACATCTGTCCAGGGACGTACACTGACATACCCCTGATTGTAAGGGAGAGAGTACTGACAAACCTAGATCTCCTAGAGTGAGAGCACACAGAGGGGGTAATGGTCCATTTAGATAGTCGAGGACCAAAGCAGTGTCTGATACTGGTGGAACAACACCAATTTCCTCCTGCAATTTCCCTCCTGTGGCTGCTGGGATGAGGTGTGGGGACGACAGCGCCATGGCCACTCTGATGGGGTGTGTGGAATCGGAGCCTGAGGTCCGCTGGGGAGACCTCCTGCAGGGCCTCAGACAGCAGCAGGGTATCTGAAAGTCTCTTTGGCCTTGCGATGGAGGTTGAAGCCTTACTTCAACTCGGCTTTCATAATTCATCGACAGGATGTTTTGTTGCATGCTCTTATGTTCTCGCTCTCCTTCAAGCAAACCGAGAAAATCCATGAGTCATTGCAAAGTTGAGGAGGTGGTGTGTGTATGTGTGCTTGAAAGCATGTGAGTGGGCTGGAATGACATCAAGATAGTCATATAAAGAAATAAATCTCTCTGGGTGCTTCAGATAAAACATACAAATGCATGCGTACCGTGCACTGAAGCAAAAACCTTTAAAACCTCTGGGGAATTGCTCTATTAATAGTAAGGTTTACATAGCTCACATGCATTTAAATGTCTCGACTTAAACGAGAAAAAAAAATCGAGTGATTGCTCTTGACCCTACTAGCTGTGTCTGAAAGTGCTACCTAGCAATGTGATTTGATCACAGGATCAAATCTATACAGCCATTTGACCCCCGACCTCACCAGCAGGCAGCATGGGAAGTCAGCTGATTACCCTGGGTCAGCCTAGGAGCTCTGGATTAGGAAAGTATTGATCCCAGTGAAGATGTAGGCTCCAGAGGGAATGAGATTGAGAGAAAAAGCTCTGCCAGGGTAAAAAATTATATCGACCAGGAGAGAGGCCTAGACGGGCTCTCACGTAAAACCATATTTGAGCTGGGGACTTCGGAGTTGGCTGTGCAAACAGAGAGACGGCTTCAGTAAAATCTCCTTTTCACTGAGACCCCCTGACAGTGAACAGAGAGAACGAGAGGCAAGGAAGACTGAGGAAGACAAGCTCACAGAAATGCTCTTTGCATTAGCCAGACACACAAAGGCCTCTGGTTTCGGAGCGGACACACTTAAGGGAAGAGTCAGCGGGGGTCATGTAAATCAAGCCGGGGTGAGGAAAGATATAGTCCTGACCTGGGGCCAAACTAAGCAGACTTTAACATTACCCAGAGTCCATGTAAACAGCGCTGAGACCTGGCAGCGCTCTGCTTCACTTCCATGCAAAGTATGTGGTGAGGTCGAGGAAGAAGATGGGGACGGTGGGAGGGTTGGGGGGGTGTATGGAAAGATTGATGGTAAAAGTGGTGGGGGTAAACTTGAAGAGCTGTCCCCCTTCTTCACTAAATTAAAGGACCGCCTTGTCATTTCCAACAAGAAATCCCTCAACCTTTGCTTTCAGCACTCACTGGGGGGGTGACAGAGCCGGCTGGGCTGCTGGTGTGATCCTTGGAGTAGTTTGGCGAGGGAAAAACAGACAGTAATGGCAGATGTATGAGGGAACAGGGAGCATTTATTCAGCTCAGAGAGAAAGAAGAAAACTGCCAGGAACTAGAAAGGACAGGGAATACACAACTGTGTTATGAATATAGTTGTGGAAGAAAAATGGGGGACGTTGGTAAGAGAGAATGAGAGAAAAAACCCTCTGATTTATGTTTTTCTCGCACCTCGTCTTTCATAAAGCTCCCTTCGGCTTCTTCTTGTCTCTGCTGACCGTGTGACTGTAGCTAGCTCGATAGCTCGCCTTCAGAGGAGAAAGCACACTCACATACACACACACACAACCCTCAGCACCTCCCAGTGTTTTGACATGGCCCCAGGCCCGGTGCTGCTGAGCTGCAGCAGCAGACACTGGGCATTGGAAATTTAAGTCAGGGCGTAGGAGAAATTAGGCGAGGAGGCAAGGAAATGGGATGTTGACTTGAACTGGCCCTGGGGGCAGCTGAGAGTCTCCCTGTGCAGCTCCGCTGGCTGCCTGACAGTTTGATGGAGCGAGTGGAGGCTTCCCCGCGGCCCGAGCCGCCGTCTCCAACACTGATGTAGCTCAGTGAGGAACAGATTGAGCCTCCAGGCATCGCTCTGTACTGCTACTCCCCTCCTCTCTCGCTCTTTCTCACTCTCTGTGCTGCTACTACTAGCTCTCTCTCTCTCACTAATCCTGTCAAGCCAACACACAGACACATGTACACACAGCGCATATGCATGCATATACATACTATACACAATCACACAAAATCACATACTGTATGCACACATAAAAACACTTAGATACACAGAAATGACGGCAACACCCACAGAGACCTTGGCTACCTCCTTCCTTCTCTTCCCTACGACAGTAATGTGATGAGCACTACAGATGCTGTTTACTGAGCTCTGGCCGACACACAGGGGGAACGAGGAGGAGAGGGAGGTGGGGATGGAGGAGAGGCAGAAGGAGGTAGAGTCAGGGGGATGGCAGGCCACAGCCATAATGAAAAGAATCTGGCGGCGGCCCACTGTGTGCTGGTCATGAGAAGCATGTGCCGCCGGGGGGCTCTACTGCTAATTTAAGGGGGCAGCCAAGCGTTTCACGCTAGACTTGTCATTGGGCCAGAGGGGGCATTCATACTGGGTGACAGCAATTGCGAGAGGGCGGGTGGGGGTTTTGGGGAAGGGGATTGAAGAGAGAGAGAAAGCTTCAGTTCCCTTCCCCCTCCCTGTACCTCCTGCCCACCCCCCTATGCAATGATCAAACGTTATTGTAGGCAGGGGACAGAATTACAAATGAGTGTCCTGTGGCAACGGCTGGAACTGGATTCAACTCCTCTCTCTGCTCTGTTCTCTCTCCAGGTGGCCACAAGGGGCACACCTGATCCTCTCACCCCTGCTGTCCAAACAGGATTTAGTACTTACATCTTCCTAGTTAACACGACAATAATAATCTGTTACAAAAGCAGGTGGTTATACTACAAGTCCTCCAATAAAGCACCAAATATGTTGGTCCATGCCCTCCAGAATGACACACGCTATGCTTATTGTTGGCAGGAAGTGGGATACAGACTGCTGTCTACCGTATTTGGGTATGACGTTTTATTGCTCTATAACAACGTCACACTGTTTCCTCCTTTGCTCCCAGTAGACAAGAGTCATAACTCTTAATGCCGCTAGAAAGCTTTGTCACTTGAACATAGACTCATGTTGTTTTTGGGCATTTGCTAAAACACTTTTTTTCTTAGGCGGACACTCTCTGTTTTTAAGACCACAGTGTCTGACAAAAAGGTACCAAGTGTGTGTTTGGCTGAATCGATAGATACCTCAGTAAAAACGGTAGAATCTCTGATGGTCGAATTTGGTCATATTACCAAACACTAACCCCACTATGTCCTTGGTTTCTAGCAACTCCCTCCATCTTCACACCATGGGCAGTCTGTTAAGGTGAAATGACTGACGGGCACATCTTTAATCAGTATCATCGACTGGCCTGAGGATTTAGTGTGCACTTGGGAGTTTATCTCTGAGTTCAGATAGATAAAATAAGCACAAAGTCACTGGAAATTATTATCGAGTTTAGAAGAGAGGGGAAAAAAAGAAACAGAGGGGAGAAACGTGCTGTCAACCCTGCGCTTCATCATGGATGCTATGAAATGACTGAGAGAGGTAGAGAGATGCAGGCGGAGAGCAGGAGCTACTGAGCAGTTGTTGCTAACAGCTGGCTGCCTCCCCATTAGAAAAAGAAGCGGCTGGCTCTAGTCTGGCAGCCAGGGGAGGCGAGCGAGGGACGAGAAGGGATGAAAGGAGGAGTGCGAGAGATGGAGTCAGTGATGAAAGGTGGGTGGTTGATGTTAGATGAGTGGATGTGGGGTGCGGGGATTAACCAGCTTGCAAGGAGGAAGTTCTATTTGTTGCCTCTGAAACAAGCCATCACATGACGATGGAGTATGGAAGGCATGAGAAACAGAGACAGAAAAAAACAGAGAGCAATGCAGAGTGAAGGAGGAGAGAGAAAGGGAGGAGGCAGCCACATTGCACATCTTCAGGCTGTGAATAATTTAGAGGAGCACTGGAGAGACGAGACGAAGATGAACACAAAACACCGGCAGCGTTTGACCTAGAGCTGGAGCTACATCAGTGCACATCACAGAGCGGAGAGCTCTCTCCCACTCTCCCTCTTTCCTCCCTCAGTCTTTCTCTATCTTCTCTCTTTTGCTCTTCATCTGCCTCCCTCTGTGTCAGGGAGGAAACATCTGTACGCTATTCTTGTTTCGCCTCACATTCTATGAAACTCAACAGAATGGCTGACAAATCCGTTTCTTAAAGATCTGTCTTTCTGCCAGCCTGCTCCTCAACATGCCCGAAGAGTCAGGTGAACCTCACACAAAAATGGATACCTGTACATCCAGGCCATACGGGGCCATCGTGTCTGCCTGCAGATCTGCTGGCACACACAACCTCACAGGATGAAAGCAACGACTTCAAAGAGTCTGAATTTGATTCAAGCTTCTTCGCTGCCGTGACACGGGTTAAGGGTTAGCGTTAGCCACCACGAATGTTGAAATGATTAGTCTAATAATCAATTGGGGTCAGTCACTAATTCATTTAATAGCAATTTTAATAATCAATTAACCATGTATGGCATTTTTCAAGCAAAATGTCTACTAATCTAATGTTTACTTCCAGCCTCTTTAAAATAATCATTATGTAACATGTCAATGAATACATTTAGATTCACAAAATACTCAATTGTTACCCAAAACACTCCCAACTTCCCTTTACATTTTGTCTTCTTGAAACTACTCACTCCATTAATTCTGTTTAAAAAAAAAATTATTCATATAATATTTACCTCCTATAAAATGGCATTTAGATTTAATTTAATTTCTAGTAGAATGGCCGCATCAACACAATGTCTGTGTCATATGAAATAAATGCAGTGCTTGAGAGAGACAGACAGAGAGAGAGAGCAGTGAGCAACCAAGCAGTGGAAACTGTGGACAGCGGCAGTAAATAACGGCTGCCCTGCCATTAGGCACAGAAGAGGTTAAACAGAGCTTGTTCACGCTGTCTTTGTCAAGGTGCCATGAATCACCTCACCTGCTGAAGTGTATGTCTGTGTGTGTGTAATGAAAGGACTACTGGGCATCTGTAGTGGGAGTGACAGTTGGGCGGACAGAGGGCGGTCTGATCATCCCAAAAGGGAGGGGCCATTTATTACTGTAATTAAGGAACCGTGGGAGAAGCTAGGATTTGTGAAAGTGTACATATTTCCATTTTAGCTAAATCCCTTCATTGGGTAGAAAATATAGTGTGAAGGCAGGTGGGTGATTTGTGAAAAATGAGGGCTGAAGATAGAAACCAAACAAAACATGCAGTAACTCGGTCCCCTCTCTTTATTTTCTCGCCTCCCTCAAACACCCTCTCACTCCCTCTCCCACTGTCTCCTGCTCAGTCTGCGTGGCTGATATTAATGGGACGTCCCTTGTTTGTATATGTGCCAAGTTGTGTGCACCACTGCGGGCTGTCTATTATAGCAGGCCTCTGGGGCAGCTTTTCCATATGGCGTCACATATGGCACTCAGCAGCATCAATTAATGTTGTTATAATACTGATTTTTATGAGCTTGGGTTTCACTCCTCTCCTCTCTTCTCCAACTCCCCCCTGCCACCCCACCCCCATCACTGATTCTTTGATTCTTCAAACTGCCTCTCTTCTATTCTTCAAATCTTTGACAACCTGTCTTGTGAACAGTAGAGAATCCAAAAGTTTTCCTTGCCAAATTCTGAAGGCTTCCACCAGCTCTACTGAACGGTGCTCAAAGACATAGAACGCGCCTTTGTTCCCGCTACATTGCAGAAGAAGGGTAGCACTATTGCCAATGTGTCATAATCTTTGCAGTTTTTTTTAAAGCCGAAAGACTTCGATCAGTGTAATACGAAATAACAACAGTGAGACAAAGTCAGCAATTATACAGGCTGAAAACTACGTTAGGTTAATTTCGCATATCTGCAACAAAACACTGTATTTACAGCGCCTATTGTAGTGTTGGTTAGGCTATTAGGCCAGCATCAGGGCCTATTAGTGTGTTAAATTAGGGCTGTATTTATGCATAAAGCAATAGGCAGATGGATGTAAGAACAGAATCTGAGGGGTCTTTTTGTTCCCTGGTGCCTTTGGTGGTGGATCTGACAGGAAGGGAACAAGAGTGTAGCAAAAAGCCCCGCTTAAAAAGCTCCCAGCCACACCAGCCTTGTCAGCGACGCCACAATTAGAGACTAGATCACTCGCACTTCCCAGCGAGAAACATCTCACCACCACTCCTCAATGGAACTCTTTCGTTTGAGGAACACACTCAAAGCGGGGTTTTAAAACGTTTCGGATGGCTAATCACTCTCAGGATGAAAGCCCTGGCGTGTTCGTTTGTCTCCGTGTGGGGAGCTTCCCTTGCCGTTTCTCTGTCTCTGATTCTGATTGTTTTTGTTCGTTTCTTTTTCAGCAGGCAGGCGAGGCAGGCGAGCTGGCAGGCAGCGCTGTTTGAAGGTGCAGTCAGACCCGAGTGCAGGCCTGATGCTTTGTAGTGATATTTCCAGCAGCACAATCTCATTACTTTTTGACGTGGGAGATGCGTGCAGGGGCGGATTGTCATTTCACGCTGTCAAAAGTTCCGTGAGGGAACGGAGACGGGAATGGAACTTCAATGACCTGCATGCCTCTGGCTCATCAAGACTGAATATATTAAACCAAATAACACAGATACAATCCAATGAACCAGATCCTTGAGGATGCTTGTAAACTTAATGTCCAGTCCCCAGGGGTGTTTCTCTCCTCATCTGGAATCTCTGAAATCGGATCTATTTCACAGCCTCCTAAGCCTGCCGCTGTACATCCCTTGAACCTAATTAACCTCCACAGAAAGCACTGCGTATACACTCAGGCAGCACATATACATGTAGCTAAGACAAACCAGTCTTTGTATCTTGAGAGGAAAAGTCCTGAGGGCAACATCCCACACCTCTCAAAGCTGGTGAGAGCTCCTGGACATTTTCACATGGGACAATCATTGCCAACTCCCCCCTTTAAAAAAAAAAAAAAACAGGGGGTGTCCCTCAAAGTTGATTTCACACAGAGTTCTTTCAACACACAGAAAAACTGTTTAAGAAGCTGCCAAGCACTGATTGAAGCGCCTGGTTTCCATGTGAACCCCAGCCTGTTGCTGGGGTGACTGTCCCAAAGTGCTTCCTGGGTAATTTTCGAGGTCACTGGTTTGTGCACGCCTATGTGGTGCAGATGGGCCCACCCTCATTCAGGGCTCAGCAGGAGCTCTTTCATTAGGCTCAGTGAATGGCCTCATTCATCCCCTTCACCTCAATTGGTCACGCTGCGTCTCTGCAGAGGGCCCAGGACAAACTTTTCTCTCTTCCTGCTCCCTGATCTTCCACGCACCACCCACCTTAGTCATGCTTCACTTTTGTTCTGGAACATGTGGTGGCTGAAGCTTCAGGGCTCATCTTTGGCAGCAAACTACCTTAAACCGACTAATAGGTGGAACGTAACCAATTACCGACATTGCTATCTTTGTATATCTTGAAGAATGTTATGAAGCAAAGTCTATGCGTGACGCATTATTTATCAGTGGAGACAAACATGAATATAGATATTTTCTGCATTATTTACACTTTTGGGAAAATGTGATCCTACTTGCATTGCTGTCTGGCATCATCAGTCAAACACATGCCAATGAGAAGAATGATAATTGATATTCATACATATTTTTAAGTCTTTATGAATTATCAATGCTTGAATCCCAAGTCCTGTACTCCTATTTTTATCTCAATGTTGTTCAAAAGGCCCCAAGGAGCCACTGCAGTCGAGCTCAGAGTCATTTCATCCTAAAGTTGCCTGTCTATCCACTGAGCTGCTATATGCAATGCTTAGCCATGCTTGTGGGTCTTCTACTCCCTGCCTCCTTTTGGTCCGCAAGTGAATCTCAGGTCTGGCCTAGTGAGAAGTGACTAATTGTCTTGAGTTGTTAGTGTGCCTGGAATGAGATCCACTTCAATCGGTGACAGGGTGCACAATAATTCTGTTTCTCCCTTTCTCCTCCCCTCTCTCTCTTTCTCCTTCTTGCTGCAGATTTACCCCCAGTGCTTCTCAAGCTACTGAGCTGTAAAATTGAGTGGACGGCAGGCAGGATACAGAATGAGACCTGGCATCGTGGACGCACTAACCTTGAGGAGGGCCACTGCTGCTGGCTGCACCTAAAGAGATGGAGACAGAACGTCAGCCATATTGGACTGAGGAAGGTTAAATGAGGAGGGAGGAAAGACCAAAGGTGGAAAGAAGGGTAGAGACCTTTGCTGAAGAAACAATATGAAAGCTTGGCAAAGCAAGTCTTAATCAGCACGAGGATGAACATACAGTACATACTACACATAGATGACAGTGTCAACGACAGAGAGAGAAAAGGTTAAAGCATTTGGCATACATTAAAGTGACCTTGCCTCTCCTTAAATGACTAGTTCTTTACCCACTTCCATTTTTATTTCATAGTAGCCTATGTCATAACTAAACTAGTTAATTCCTTACCTGCTGCAGTGTACATATGCAGCTAATGTATCAATCACCCAACTTTTGCAATTAGACAATTCAAACTACATAAACATTAGATGAGGAAATGTACATATTTTGTGAAAACAGTATATGATATAAACAACCCTGGAGCATGTTTGCTAGCAATTTAAACAAAGCTAGCCTCTGTGATCAAATCAACGTGTGTAGCTACTCTTGGAACGAATTTGAGCAATCAATTACTATGAATCACAAATACACTAGCTGCAGTTTAGATGTTAACAAATGGAGCCTTAGTCCCATACAGATGATATTAGTGCTCTGAGCTGCTCTCTCTCCACGAGAGATTAAGCAGGTTTGTACTCTCCCAGGCGGGCAGGGCTCCCCCCTCCAGGGTGCTGCACTATCATTTGCAGGAAAATTACTTCAGTAATGAAGAATCCAGGCCCATAAATCCTCGTGGCCTCACCTTCCTTCGCCGCCCAAGTCTCGTTGAACAGCTAGTAAAAATTCCCTTTAAAAAATTCATAGCGCAATTTTGCTCAAATCCCTCCCAGCAAGCACAATTATGGAACTTTCATCTCAATTGATTTATGTCCTGGGCTAGGAGAGGGGGGCATGACTTGAATGGGGGCGGGGGGGTTGGGAAGGGGGAGAAAAAAACAAGTGGTAAATCATTGTTTTTAAAGGGGAAGGTGTAAGGCCTTTTTATCACTTTCACTGCATGTGTGTTGCAACGCATGCGACAGAGTACATGGATAAGCGGAGGAGGAAGAGGGAAGGGAGAGGAACGTCTGAAGGGTTTGAAAGCAGAAGTGAAATCGCAAAAAGGAGGAGGGGGAGGGGATGGAGATTGGGAAGATGGGGGCGAAAGGAGTGGTATTCCACTTGATTAATAACACTAATCAAATTATACAGTGTTCCACTGTGCCCTGAAATCTGGGGCCATAATGTCCTCTAATGGCGAGGTTCATGGAGCTAAACTTCAGAGGGAAAACACGGCGCTGACTGCTGCATGCCTTAATGAAGGCAGTAAAACATCCATTTCCAGAAGCCATGAAATGAAAGGCAAGATTGTAGATGTGCACCCAGTGGCTCCCCCACTGCACAAAAATGGAAGGCTGTTAACACAAAAGACAGTGTGGGAGAGAGAGAGAGAGAGAGAGAGAGAGAGAGAGAGAGAGAGAGAGAGAGAGAGAGAGAGAGAGAGAGAGAGAGAGAGACGAAAAGCCTTAAGAAGAGAAATGAAGAGAGAATAATACAAGTGAAGAGATTTAAAGGGCAAGAACACCGAGAGTAAGGGGATATAAAAAGAAAAGGGATGATGAATAGAGGATAGAAAGACAGATTGGTAGATGGTCTGAGTGCTTTATTTCCAGAGAAGTTCTTTGCTGGCATGAAGACAATCTTTGTCTGCTGATTATGGATGAGCCAGGCTGTTTTACTATGTCTGTTATACTTAGTGCTGCTGACAGCAGCCACAATTCATCACTATTTAGTTGCTTATGCACCTAACCACAGCATCCTCCCCCTCATCTATCTCAATATCACTCCATTAGAGTATTCCCTCTGTCCATCCAGCCATGCATTCTGTTGATCCATCCATCTGTACATCCATCCATTCATGTGTACATTCCATCATCCATCCATCCATCCATCCATCCTCCCATCTATATATACATTCATCTGTCTGTCTGTCAGTCTCCTGTTGATGGTCTGTCCTTACAGCCACCTATTGTCGGCTTTCCGTCTGGCTGTCCATCCATCCATCTATCATTCCATCCAATCTTCAGTAAATAACATTCTGCCCTGAGATGTGACACATATAACAATATGTTTCTGACCTTAGCTGTCAGCTAAATGCTGTAGGTAAGAGGTTAGCTTGTTATTTCTAGGCATTATGCCAACAGGCAGTATGACTTGTTGGCACTGGCACACTACATGTCCAACATCAAAATATAGGCACAACATGTAAAGATCACTGGGCATGATGTGTAGTGCTGCAGAAAAAGTCTGCTACACTAAAGCTAACTGTGTCTCCAGATGCTGAAATATATACAAAAGCATTATGGTTTGCATTTAATCTGCTAAATTGCACATGCTACTAACAATCAAATCAGCCTTTGCATCTTGAATAAAGCAAATGTTGTTCGTAGTCCTTGGGGCAAAATTTCATCTGGAGAGCAAAGGAAAAAAACCAACAAAGCTGAGAAAACACAGATTGCTATTGTTATTATTATCATAATTACAGTTGCGCTTATCATGCAAGCAGCCTCAATCAGGATGAAATACAGTTTCATTTGATGAAGCTTCCTGTTTTGACTGGCTTGAGTTTGGGAACCACACACTTGGCTGGCGTGCCAAAAACTCAATCAGGCGCAATTACATAGCCATCAGATAGAAATGTAATTGATTTGAAAGCTGACACGAGATATAACTACATTACAGTGTAGGCACAGTGGGGAGGCTCCTTGGGGACAGGGCCTACGGGGAGCTCATTACCGCCAAGCTTTGAATTATTGAGTGCTAAGGCAGTGACATTGAGGAATAGAGGCGGGCGATTGGCTGTAACAACTCTGCAAGTGTTTATCTCAACTTACAGCAACCTAAGACATCTGAAGGAGTGATCTGCTCGTGCATGAATATTGCAAGGGAAGAAGTTGTAATGGTTCATAATTGAAAGGGTTCAGGCCAAGGTAGAGTCTGCAGGTGCACATTTTGCCTGCTCCTTCCACCTGTAGTATTTGTGATAAATTTGACTAGGGCGAAATACAATCCACCTTCTGCCTTTTGGTAGTTTCCATGGCAATAATACCACCTAGTCTTTGGGTCATTTTGAGTGCTTTGGTTGGGATTTAGCTTGTGGTAGCAGTACATGCCAAACCAACCGAGTACAGTGAAAGCTGTATTGGCTGAGCAGTTTCTAAAATGTACTTTCTTTTAAATGTTACTTGACTGGCTTGTATCGGCTGGTTTAGTTGTTGCCATTGGTGTAGATTTGGGTATGGTTGATCTTGTTATTATAACTACTTGTAATATTATGAGTAAGAATTGCCAGGTCTGTGAGTTTTCTGTAAAAAAGTAAGCTATTTGGATTGTCAAAGTATGTTGAAAGGTGAATACAAGTGGGGGTTTTGGGATGGTTTGAAGATAGGTTGAAGTGTAACTCTAATAGCTGCAGGAAACTCTTGTGTTGGGTAGGAACATCAAAAGACAGAGAGTACAGAGCTACAGAGGTTTGAAAATGGTTTAACAGCAGACAGATGGTTCAGTCAGGTTTTCATTAATGTTCTTGTAACATTTATATTAAAAACACAATTTTTAAATATTGAATTAAGTCTGATTCATATTAATAAAAGTTTATGTAAAAAAATCCATGTGATGCAAGTTCCTGTTTTAGGCAATTATTACACATTGAATTAAGTAAATGTTTTGCAGAGTCAAGCAGTTTGTTTATGTGAAATGGAATATGGAAAAATAGATAGAGAGCAAGTACATGTAACTGTGCATACTGGCTCTCTGAAAAATAAAGTGCCTACCAAAGTTAAAACTAAACCCATGCCCTTGGTTGTTGTTAATCTGGGCTGCCCGTTTAATATCTAGCAGCAAAAGAAACAGCACTATTAAATAACAGAGATGAGTGTTACAAGTTTTATTTAATAAATGTGTTGAATAATAAGTCAGTTTTTGAGTGTCTTACTTATCTTTTTATGAAAGACCATTAAAAAACATATCTCAGTATTAAAATAGGACATTTTGCCAGTTTTTCCACTTCTAACAGAAACAAAGAGATTACATTAGGTGGCAGTCTCCCCTGGGTTGGGAGTCGGGGTGAATAAGCACATCTTTCTGACCACCAGCCTATGAGTCTTCCCTGAAGTTCTGATGGGTGACTGTTGTGAGGATAAAGATAGAAGTCGCTGCAGAGGGGCCTCAGCGTCCCCCAGGAAACTGGTGACTGCCTACCTCTGAGAGAGCTATGCCCCTTAGGCTTCTGCCACTGATCTCTCCCATTCTTTCCATCACTCTCCTCTCTCTCCTTACACAGCCCTCCTGTGAGCTTTCTCACAAAAATGAGAACTCAATTAATTCAGGCGAAATGAGGACGAGGGAGGAGGAGGAGGCAGAGGAGCCCAGAGAGATGGAGAGCGGGAGAGAGGGAAGTCTAAAAGAGCTGCTTGTCGATTTGCGGCCTGGAAACAGCAAACAGAGCATGGGGTGACTGTGCATGTGCATTAAGTCTTGAGCCAAGTTAATCCTGTCTACAGTTTAAACATGGCAGATGAATGAGCGCTCCCCATTACAGAGGGGGATGCTGGGTAAACAGACAGGTCAGAGGGAGGCTGACAAAGAGAAAAGAGCGAGGCTTGAAAGAGATGAAGACGGAGAAGACATGATTAAAAACATGCTGACTCTTAATCCTCTGCATGGTGTTTATTACATGGATGCTGGGAGGGTCTCACTTGTTGATGTTTTATTGGAGTCCATCAATGGCACAACACTTGTAATACTGTAGATGTGGAATTATAGTTTTAGGTGATTGCATTAGAAACCTGTAGAATAATCCACATGGCACTAATATTAGAAATACTCTGATCAGCGAGAATGAGCAAACTGTGGTATGAAAAAGGCTGCCTGTATTTGAGTGTATGAATGTGACCTTTGACCTGGAAAAGCAAGTGCACATGCTAAAAATGCAACGTGCGGGTCAGCTAGACAACAATCATCAATCTTGCATGAGCTTGGTCACCCTGCTTAATGCTATATTAGGGTACTTGGAGCCCCCACACAGCTCAGCTAATTTTCTCATAGCCTTGCAGAAAAACTGGCAGAAAAACCAGCAGGGCCTGTCGCCAGGTTTGAGGTCACTAGCGCATACACACATGGGCTCACACACACATTACACTCGGAGGACACGCGCAATATGTGATACGAGGTGGCACACTGCAGTATTTCCAGCAGTTACATGTGCTAAGTAGGCTAAAAACAAATTGTCACTGCAGCCGCTTTTTTTCATCTGGACTTCTGCTTAAAGTACTTGACTGTTCATTGTGTGTGTCACTAAGAACTAAAAAAAAAAGAAAAGACAAATAAAAACAAATGACCCATTTTTACCGCAAGACTACTTGTGAGCTGTGAGATGTTATCTCCAGTGCAATGCTGTTATAAAAGTAACCACTTCCCTCTGACAGAGTGTAAATCTAACAGTATTCAGGGGTTATTTTTATGTTCAATTCTGACTGCAGTACATATATTACAATGTTTTACCAGTCCCAGTTCCAGGACAACGCTAGTAAAACAGGCAAGTCAGACAGTTCCAAATTTTCATATGATAAATACCTTGCATGTAGGGAGCTAGGGGAGGACTGTGGCAAATGTGTTTCCAAGAAAATCAGTCTGCCACTAGTACTTAGAGTGATTGAATAGCCTGTAAACAGAAGCAGCAGTCTTGCTTGACGCTCTCTGGGAGATTCTAATATAGTTGTGCTTCCAGGAGCTGAAGGAAAGTAAGGAGGTGGGGCGCCCAAGTTCATGAACTGAACATCGAGTGTAGGAGCTTTTAAAATTACCCTGTCTCTTCACTTGGCCTGGTCTCTGAACTGAAACTGCCGAGTAAAAGCACAAGACTGTTGAGCGAAGTACGTCAAGTCAGTCATAAGACACCCTTGGTCAATGGCTGATAGTGTTCCTCGCATTAGCCCAAATTAAAATTAGATCTATCTTTAACAATCTAATAAAAAAACAGCCATATGATGACACTTTCCCTCATTTATGCTTTCCATCTTCTCCTCTGCAACCCCTGAGGAGAATAAATTCTCCTTTGTTCATGGTGCTCGTAAAAGAACCTTTTTACTTGCATGCCAGCATCTTTCCTATCTATAAAATTCATCACAGTCAGAGATCATTTTTTCCAGATCTATGTCCAATCAAGAAAGTGTGGTGACTGCAGATAGTCTTGTTGATGTTGCAGGTCGAATTAGAGGCAATATGAGCATGAAAATGAATTAAGCACACAATTTAGCACTTTAGTTGAAGGCATGTCGTTGTGTCTTCACCACACGTCAGCTGACACTGGTACTATATTGAGCCTAAGGATATTACACTAATAACAACCTAAAAAGAAGGCAGAGTCCTTGCATGGCCTGAGTCTGAGGCCTGTTTCTAATGAACAGAGGCATGGAGCTTTTTACCGCTAGGCAAACAACTAAACATGTTTGCTGTTTGGTTAAAAAAAAAAGAAAAAGGATATCTAATGTTTTTCAAAGTCCTGACAGCAAAATGAGTGCCAAGAAAACATGTGCAAGATGGATTTCAAAACTTGTTTCACATTCTTAATGTCGGCTTCGTGTATCTGGTGAATAATTGATATTTTCTGAGACAGTAACCATTTCCATAGAGCTCTAACAGGAAGAGGGAGAGGCAGTGAGAGTTCAAACTCTGCAGCTACAGCATTTTCGTTGGTGGTGAGCCGTTGTGAAAATGTGAGAAAAACCACAACCTATGTGCCTATTGTGCAAACATGTAAAACCACAAAGGGTGCTGCGAGTTGCTAAAAGAGCAGGTTATCTATATATGGGGTTAAGCCACAGCCCAAAACAAACTGAAGTTCAGTCTTGAATTAAAGACAAGTTTATTAGTGAAAGTCGAACACGCGAACAGGGGACAAGTTAAGGAACATTTTGTTCAGTGGAGAGATAATGAATGCATAAGCTTCCATACAGTGTGAGAGGGGTTACTGAGTAGTTGGAAAAATATGAACATTATGTGATTCATATTTCATGGCTTTTGGAGTCACCCAATTGCAAAACTACAGGATGTGTAAGACATTACTCCTCACCACCATCATACACCAAATTCTGAAGAATGTTGTTCATCCCTTCAGTAGTTTAGCAACTTCTAGAATCTGTGCCAACGACCACAGAGGCAGTGGTGGCCCTTAATAAGACAAACACAACGTAAAGTAACAAAAAGTCAATAAAGAAACAAGATGCATGTGTCTGATGATAAAGCCCTAAGCCTATTCCGCAGATACACACCTGCATCCCCAGACACTGGCACCACATCTCCCCCTATGACCCGAACATGAAACCAGGACAAGAAACACTATGCAACCATTTGGTTTTGTTTATCCTCCTGAGGCCATCTTGGCTCTCAGAAACCTTACCCTGGCGTTGGCTCTAATCCCCAGAGAATGAAATGCAGCATGCAGATAAAGCAGCAGGTGATTGCATATCTGTGACAGACCACCGTAGAAGTCTCCGTAGAAGGTAGCCTCTGTGACACCGCTAATTTGACAACCCTTCTCCTGTTTTGCACTTGGCCTCAAGGGTAGGCCCCATATTAACTTACATCTGGGCAGTTACGTTCGAATAACAAGCCCTGCATCAACTTCAAGTGATTCAATTGACCAGAATTGAGCACAGTTCATTGGCTTTTGGCTGGCGCTGGCAGAGTGGATGACAGCGGTGTGTGGAGACGGAGAGTATCAGTTGACCCAGACTAATTATTCATAAGGCTTTGTTGTGATGGCTGCTGCTCCGGTAAGGTCAGGCAGGAGCAGCTAGGAGGAAAACAAAAACATTTCCTATTGAAATGAAGTTGACACTGCTGTGTATCTACAGGAAACTGTGAAAGAAAAAAACAAAACAAAACACTAAGAGTAGTGATCTCCCTCTGTGTGCTGTTGTAAGTGGATAGCAGCATGGCAGCCATACATTCCCAACTGGAGGTTGTATGTGATGCAATGGAGGATGTGATTTGAGAGGGGCGCTCATGCATGGCTGAAAGGAGAATGGTGCAGCACAATAACGTACACTCTATATCCTCACAACCACAGGCAGGCATTGCCTTGAAATTTGTAATTACAGTAATTGTGATTTCGACAAATGGGCCTCCAAAGCGCTCTTCAACGGTAAAAATACAGGTTGCGTTACCCACGAGGAGTCTACTAAAAGCATCCGTCAACAAAGCTTTAATTTTCCAGCTCTTGGATAGAAGGCAGATAAAAGGTCCAGATGTTTTGAAAAATATTCCCAAAAAATGTTATTTAGTTGGGTCTTTGACCGAGGCATAAACTCAATGACTCCTGCAAGGAAAACACAGAGAACACTCTTCGCTTTAAGCACAGATGAACCGCTTTCTCACCTCTATTTACAATCAAAATGAACCACAGAAATGTGTGCCCACAAGTGCACACACAACAGGCCCACTTATGTGCAAGCACAATAGTGTGGCAATTAGCGGCTAGAGAGGAGGAATGCTGGATCGGTTACAGTTGTTGAATGTTAATTACAGCGTTTTACGGTGTTGAGGAGATAACGAGTTAGCGCCTGGTGACAGCAGCGACACGTCCTTTAACGAGAGCCGTGGAAATTTATGAAACTTGAGATCAGGGACAATGAGGCGTTACTGGCTTGTCAGACGCTCTCCTGCTCACCCTCCCTTTGTCCTAATGAAGGCAGACACTCGTTTCTTTCTCTTCTCTGCTCGTTCCAGCGCTGTTAGCCTGGAATGATTATTGTTCATCTAGGAAAGGTAAAAAATCAGCAGATTGGGATTCTGTCCATGTCCACTCAAATAGCCTATCATTTCACATCACTACTGCCATTGCCTAATCAGCTTCTGTTACAGTTAGAGCTAAAAACAAATAACTGGCAAACATGTGGACACATAAAGGCCAGAGATAAACATAGAGTCATATTACAGTTAATTCTGTCTGGGGAGGGAAACATAGCTGGTAGCCAGACAAATGTAAGTGACCATTCATTCCTGCCTGTCTAAATAGCGAGGGATCAAGAGATTGGTGAAATCCGAGCGGGGGGTTAATATGGTCATGTTGTGAAGAATGGTTTGGAATTTAGGTTAATGGAATCACTGATAGGGCTCAGCTCTAATGCCAGCAATGCTTAAGAAGATCCATACCTCATGATTTAGACAAATCCTGGGACATTCTTCAAAATTTCCCCCACTGACCTTTGCAAGACTCTTTGAAACAGACACACACAGCAATGTGAGGATTTCTTTGAGTCATTGCAGCCACTGCTAACCAGAATCCCCCACACTTTATCAACAGCCTAAATGTTTTCTTTTTTTTATAGGATATTACATCAGTTACACTGGGGCCAGTGTGGGCCCCAGTGGAAATATTAAGCCTAATAAACACATAAAGAGAGCCTGTTTTCTTT
This sequence comes from Scomber scombrus, assembly GCF_963691925.1. Taxonomy (NCBI): domain Eukaryota; kingdom Metazoa; phylum Chordata; class Actinopteri; order Scombriformes; family Scombridae; genus Scomber; species Scomber scombrus. The sequence continues at coordinate 7,561,039 of NC_084973.1, forward strand.
TTTCACTGGTAAATTACTCTGAAACATGAGCAGGAATGTACAGTAAGTTATGGGATTCTTGAAATTGTAGCTCACGTCTAGACTTGAATGTGAAAACCCTCGCAAAAAACAAACCAAAACACTTCATGATTCATTCCCCAAACAAGTGATTTATATTTACATCAAACTATCTTGACTCGCCCCTGATGTATCAATATTACAAATTGGGTTGCAATAATGTTTTTGAGAATTAAAATGTACTGATTTAACTACTAATCTCCACAGCGACGTTGCTGTCCTGTTACCAATACTTTCGGTGGGAAAATCAATCATTTAAATGGGCTGCCGCCCAGATGAAGAGGAGTAACTAGCCTACTGGAGAGAGCAAGAGACGATCTTTTAAAACCACAGAGGACGAGGCGCCTAGGATGGTGTTCAGATGTCAATAAAAACAGGTGTTAACCAGCTTAGCTAAGATGTTAAGAGCTTGGATAATCCTAGCCTGGATCCAAGAGGGATCCGGCTCTGGAATACTAATGCTTAGGATGCACCGTTAAATCACACTGAGTTGATTAGGGGGTTGGGTTTGAGTTGTACATCTGCTGTTACATGCTTTCAAAGCTCAATTTGCATCTGCTGGAAATTATTAAGGATTGAAGAATAAGACATGTTCACAAATAGATGATACTTGGTTGCGAGTGGGGTCATCCAGGCCTACAAAACCTGATTACATATTTTACTAAAAGAGCAAAGCACATCTTCAAATCACATAAACAGCATGGATTGCCTAAGAAATCTGCAGACATAAACACTATCTGTTGGATTTGAATCATTTTCTGTTGTGCCAGCAGATGTACAATTGGAAAAATACAATATAGCTGCAAGCAGCAATGAATGGGGTCCAAGTGTGAAGGGCAATCTTTGACTTAATATGACCTTCAGAAGAATTTGGAAACATGCCACCTGCATAAATTGCCACATGGTTGGCAAGTTTGAATTGGACACCGATGGACTCGAACCAGAGACTCAACCTTTGTATCCCTAGAGAAGGTGACTTCAAAAGTTATAGGCCAAAATGTAAAGTCTGTTATCATAGCGCTGCCATCTGACCGATGGGTATAAATATATATTTTTTGTCTGAATAGTGAGATTTTCAGCCTATATGCCAGGATTGGGTACTGTCGCTGTTACGGTTCCTGAAACCACATACTTTTAGGGAACAATAATAATAATAATAATAATGATAATAATAATAGGGTTGCAGCAGCTTCAGTGCTTGCACTCTTAAATATGATTTCCTTGCTAAGGAATGAATTATCATGGTGTTGTGACTTTTCATCTAAGATGCATTCTTAATGCATTTATCATGCCCCCTGTTTTATCGCTTATGACCATCAACTATAGAATTCTTTTCTGTTTCAACTTGTCATTATCTGTCTTTCATTTATGCTTACCATGAAAGTGTAACATTTAATGACCTTGTTTCTTCAGGTTTATCATTTTATCACTACATGTGTAAAGCATCCTGAACCACACTCACTTAGCCTCATCCAACTGCAGAGCTGCAGCAGTTCTGGACCTGTTCCAATCCTAGTCCTACCAACACTACTTATGGGCAAAAAAGTAATAGTGGCTGATGTTGACATGCCACTGGATGCCACCTGCAGGCGAGCAAAGTGAGTTATAAGGGTAATCATTTCAACACACGTGCCACCTGTGAGCCATGAGCACTACAGCATTACAACTGCAGTTCTTTTTAGTAACCATGTTGGTCAGTTAGCCTACCACTTAACAATGAAACATCTCTAGAATTATTGGATGTTTCGCCATGAAATTTGGTACAGATGTTCGTGTTCCCCTCAGGATTAGTTGTGATAGCCTTTGTGATTGACAGATTATTCGTTTTGCACCATCGTTAAGTTAAAAAAACAAAACACATTTGTTCAATGTAACAAAAGAAAATCTACAAGCTGCTGGACATGTATAAGTTTGCGAGAGTCTCACAAAAGTTACAGGCTAGTTTAATCAGGTACTTCACATTTTATATAATAAAAGATAATCTGACAAAAGCAACAGGACTGTCTGTCTTGTCTTGTTCTCCATGAGTGCTGAATATTTTCAAAGAACTTCCTGACTTTCAGATAACTTGTAATATAATGAAATGCTGTCTGCATTCGAGAAAGTTTCTTTGTTACAGTCTGAGACACTGAAGGGCAGAATGATACATCAAAGTACTCAACTTGTGAATGTGTTAATTTTCTGCCAAACTTATCTTAGCACAAACAGAGAGCACCTAAAGCAAACGTGTAATCTCACCTACAACGCACGTGGAAGAATTTGCCCTGAGAAAAAAACAGGTGATAAACATGGTTGTATCATGCAAATATAACTCCGCAGTGAGCAAACACGCCCTATCTCCCAATGAAACCACTCCCATGTTGTGAAAAAAGCCTTCAGTCTCAAAGATGACACCTCCATTCGGAACGTAAATAAATAAATAAATGTGACATTCATCTCTGTTTCACTTAATCGACTTTGAATGTACCACCTCGCCTCATACATTCATACAGTCTCTTACATGCCACCCCATAATCAAATCAGCATCTGGTGTCAGGGTGGCTTACGGTTCGGGGTGTTCTCATTTGTAAACACCACCTGCCAGTTCTCACTCCTCTTCACTCGCCGGGTGACATTAGCGCAAGCGTGAAATGTGATTTTGCGTCGAGCAAACCTCTGCACTGAGCACATCTGAGTCTGCCCACCTGGAAAGCGGGCATGAATAATCTACGGTCACCTAAGTCAGACGGAGCCATCATGCATAAGACACAAGCCAAGCAACAGCAAAACAGTCCTGCAAGATAAACTGTATTTTATTGATGGGAGGGGGAAGAATTTTGTTACATTAAGTAATTCCTCACCTTATGATCCGGTGTACTACATGTCAGCATCCAAGCATAGTGACATATTATGTTATAAAGCTGTGACATAGACTAACAAAATGTTATGTTATTCAGTACAGCTCCCATAACATAAGGAATACAAAAGAAGATATATAAACATACAGTGAAGGCATTTCTTTTTATCTTTAGGGAACTGTGGGGCTTGTTAGAACATTTTATTTGCGGTTTTAAGTGCCACTGATGTCTCCCTTAAAATTAGGAGAAACCAGTGCTCCTACATTTCCCCCTACTGACCACTTTAGTTGTTCTGTCACAACGCTGTGAGAAGGCCCTTGTTAATCACACACGTTCAGCTACTCATGCAAAGCCTTAAAGCGCCGCACAATCCGAGAAGATCAATCGTAAAACAGTTTATGCTCGTCGGTCAGGTTTGGTTAATACAACGCCGCTTCACGCCTTCTGCATGATCACACATAATGTAATCAGATTTCCATTGACAGAGTGCCTAAGCTATGATTAGATTTTCCTTTTTGGGATGGGGAGACACATAGATATTCACTGTTTAGTAGTACACCTGCTTTACAACTGGGGGACTGTAACTGGTGTGTTGTAACATGAAGGCCAGACATATAACCTTTAAGTTGCTGGCATCTTGCCTTTTGATGAATGTCAACAAAGCAGTTAGCAGACAGGAAATGAGAAAAGAGAGAGAGAGAGAGGGACAGACAGAAAGCGAGAGAGAACAGGAGAGGAGAGGAGGGGGGAAGAACACACAATTATAAAAGCTTCATTTCTTCAGAGAACCATAAAGTCTCGTCCCAGAAGGGCAGCTGAGCACAAATCAATTTCTTTCAGTCGATTACAAGCACTGAGGTTCTAACCTTCATTTGTGAGTCTAATACTCCAACAGTTATGTAGAACACATACCAATTAAGCAATTCTGCTGGAATAAGAGGGCCGTGAACTGACGCGATTATGGAGGCCGGGCCCCCGGGGAGGTCGGGTTATCGGCTCAGGAGCAAGGAGAAACGAGGGGAACGGGGCAGGAGAGATTGGGGGAGAAAGATGGCGATGGGAGAAGATGGAAAGATGGAAGCCAAGGAAAAAAAAGTCATTTATTAAGTCTAATACTCTGTGAAATGTTCCCATGGTAATAAGGCGGGGAGATTGCGTTAATATCAGGGAGCCATGCAGAAAAGGTCACTCGATATCTGCACCGCCCACCGGGGTCGTGCTGATGGGAGCTGCTCAAACACATCTGATAATGCTCTCAGCATCGTAGCTCGGCTCCAGAGGTCGAGAGGGTGGGAGCTTGGGAAAAAAGATGCCATTTGTGGAAATTGCACTGATGTACCGCTGTGCTCTGACACAATTCTCACTGCTGGCTTTTTATGCGTAGACAGCTGTAGACGACTGAATGGAATAAGCATGATGACACACAGTCAAAGATTATCAGGCATAAATGTAAAGCTCGGTGGCGTATTATGTGTTCCGCTAAGTTTTTGATTTTGCAATCATTCATCTCTGTGATGACATGAATATACAAGAGAGGCAGCCGGCATCCTCTTTCTGATTTTCAATATCTGTTTGCACACAGGCTCGTGAAAGGCAACACATTAGAGGCACTCTCCATCTTTCTATTGTCACAAGCTAAATCTGATGCCATTTTCCTCTTGATTTAAAGAGCTTGGATGCATCTCCGCAGATATGTGTAGATCAACACATTGTCATTCACTGCTGAGGCGTACCTTAACCACCGCCCTCGCTGCCAGAAGATTTATGGTAATTCCTGATAGCATGTGATAGGATGCAGCCCATAAACCCATGTGAGGTATGTGTTTCTATGGTAACCCTTTCCTCTATTCGCTAGCCCTATGCGGCTTGGTGTTTTACTTTTTTCCCTGCATTGTAGGCGCTGTCTATTTGGATGCCAGTGGTATGAATGAGATGCAGATTTGTGGCAAAGCACAGACACAGATGTTTCCTCATTGCCTTTTAATCTCTTATTCCCCCAGCGCCTGGCGAGAAACGCTCCCCCTTAAGAATGGTAATTGGACGAGATGAATAATAAACAAAACGAAAACAGACCGATGTTTACAAGGAGCATTTTAACACTGTGGAATGATCATACTTTATGGCTATTATTAGTACAGAGACAAAAGCACGTTCTGCTTCTGGGAATAATAAGGGACTGAGCCTTAACTTGTCTACCAGTAGGAGACCTATCAGGGCCTGATGGAGGACAATGCTTTGATCATTAAGGCAGAGCAGCACACAGTCTGTCAGAAAATTTCTCTTTGTACCAATTTCCTCCCCTGAATGACACTGAAAGTATTTCAAAAATATTCACTTCTTTAAAAAAAAATGTTTATGAGTTTTTTTCCTGTGATTGGATCCAGTTGTGAGTGCACTTCATACATTTTTACATCCTAGGACTAAATAAAAATGATTTTATGTTTCTTCATTCACATCGTCTCATTTTTCTAATTGTCTGGCTTCCACATGTCTGCCATATGTGGCTATAAAACACACTGAACTCAAACTGCAGCTCGGTAGATTCATTGCTTGTAAATTTAAGATAATGATTTCATTAAGTGCTGCCTGGCCTGATGTCATATGGCGAAGACTTTCACTTCGTCTCCCATCTAGCCAAACATCAGCCTCCATATCAGGAGGTGCTCCGTGTGTTTGTTGACAGCGCCGAGATAAATGTGGATATTTCGACACTGTGTGATATCAGAAAACCGGCTATTTGCATGAAAAGCCTGTCCCTCTTTCTCCCCGGAGAGCTTTATTACAGGAGGATATTTCAAATGCTATCAAATGTGCCAAACATTTACTTTGATAACTCCATCAGATGGCTCCCTGGGTTTAATGGTAGCAATATGAGAGTGCTGAGGCACACGCCTAAAGCACAGACAATAATGGTGGGGAGAAATACCAGGAAAGGATGAATAAAATCTCTTTAAAAAGTTCATAAATAATGCACCTTGCACACTAGAGAGTTGTTGCCTATTTAACTATGCATGCCTCTTCCTGGTTTCTGTGCTGGCGGAGACACAAAACACAGCATGCATTGTGGGTCAACATGACAGAACAGGAGGAAGACAACCTAGGGCTCCATCAATCCTCTCAGCCTTGGCCTCCCACCCACGTGGAGCAACCCCTCCCCACGGCAAATCTCCAGCCACAGGATGACTGCACCACCTACTGTATTTTCTCGCTGTGCTGAAAAACGTAATGACAAAAGGGAAATCTAGCGAATGACCGTCCGCTTGCCAAAATGAAGGAGAAGATTTGAGAAAATGGGAGAAAAACAAAGGGCAGGACTAATTATCCAATTAATGTGCAATTAAGCCCATGCGGCCTAATGGTCTGTGTTGGATTTGGTAATAGCTCTACCAGACTGAGGAGCCTATTAAACTCAGTGTAGGCTGCTGTGCGGAGCAAGCAGACTCAAACAAAGTCTGTGAAGGGCCCTGATAGTAGGATGTTACAATTACAGTAGCTGTCTAGATTATAACTCAATAAGAAAAAAAGGATGTATATTGTGTTTGGGGTTCAGGCATACTGACTGCAAATTTGAGGGTGGAAAAAAAATTATAAAAAAAATCAAACCCCCGACACAAAATTCAACAACGCATTTCATTAAGATTTTCATTATCTGCCATAGCAGAGTTTGCTAATAAATGCTAATTATATTCAAGCTAATATTTAATCACACACAATTTCTCCAGTCAACTCAGTTTGAGGAAATACTAATTCTAATGAACGCATTCACAGTGCAGTTTATGAACTTCAGCACTAGCAAAATGAGAGAGGAAACGTGGATGATGTTTAAATATGCCTTTTCAACTATGAGCGTTATTAGTTTTGACTAATTTCCTACCCTAATGAGATCCTCTTGGAGGGATATTTTGGTGCAATTAATATAAAATAATTAGAAGCATAAATATTTATAATGTTGGTGTTTCTGTCTAGTATAGGGTGTGGTGAGCACAGACAAACCTATTGACTTTGCAGTGTAGAAACATTAGATATTACCATATTATGTACTGTGATGCACTTATTACATCAAAATCACAACATATTTGGATTCACTATTTTGATCACTCAATTCCTTCTAAATTCAGACGTACTGGGCGTTTAAAGTAGCAGTAATCCTGTAACTATAAATCTCCTGTAGCTGATATTCAGTCATAGTTACAAATTTGCCAAAAAGAAATTGTGGGGTCTGTGTATGTACAGTATATTTATCCATCCAAAGAAAGTAAAACTTTACAACATGGGGAAAAAAAATCTCCTAAATAGCAGTTTGCGATTACATTATATTATTATATACAGCTGAACCTTTACAAATCTAAACATGATCCTCTAGTTTCAGTCAGCAGAAATCAATACCAGTGTGGTTGTGAATGTACATTTTTATTGCCGCAGCACTAAAACAGAGGTCTCGTTTATACAGTGTAGCTTTTGGCCACAAGTGGCTGATCACACTACTGCTGAGCACCACGCCATCTATGGATGAGGCAGAAAATCTTTAGCATCTTTGCTTTGCCTAAGCAAGGTTTATGTTTAACGCATATCACCCCCACAACCCCACTTGACCTTATTTATGAGTATTTTCAACATCTTTCCTGTAACAAATCTTCTAAATGTCCTCATGTTAGCCAGCTCTGGTTAGACTAGTAAGTAACTTATCAGCACAAGTTGGTAAATGTGAGATGACTAATCCTTTAACAAATGGTGAATATTTGACTGTGTTAACACCATTTGTAAACAGAAGTGCGACATCTGATGAAAATGACACTGGATTTGTGGGTATTACTTCTTATTGCCTGTTGGAGCTGCAAAAAGTGCAAAATTGCTTCATGTAGCTGTAACCTCAGTGAGACACTTGAACAACAAGTAAGATCTTATCTCAGGGATGGTTTTTTTTTTTATGCAACTGAACATTAATTCCCTGCTGATCCTCTAACTACACAGAGAAAACATACTGTGTGTGCAACAATGATTAAGCGGCTTCATTGTCATCCTGCAATGAAAAACATTACAAAATGGCTATGACACACACTTGACACATTTCTAAATACAACCCAGATACTGGCCGCCACTGAAGTGACAGAAAAGCAGCAGGAAATAGTACAAGGTACAGCTAAGACGAGGGTGAACTCTTGGTGCCCTTGAACAACGAACACAAAAAGTAAATATTGCTAGAACACATACTCCGACATGAAAATGTAAACACGCAGGAGGATAATATGTAGCCAAACCCAGATAAGACACTCATATAAGCAAAACGTTACTCAACATCTCTGGGTTGATTATGAGCCTTCACAATTTTTTATCACTATGCTGGGACAACTGTGCAAATACACACAGAGCAGCAAGAGATCTCTCAAGGTTTTAGTGCAATCATCTACCCCTTAGCTCACTGTTGGCTCACTTGGGCTGATCCTCCGGGACCTAACGGGCTGGGCTGTGACTCAGCACGGCTGCCTGCGTGGCCCAAGGAGGCCAATGTCAACAGGACGGAGTAGAGGTGGAAAGACAATCAGGGTTGGGATGGGATTTAATCCAGGTTCAGAGCCAGAGTAATGGAGTGTCTGTGTCTGGGTGAACGATGGATTGCGAGGCAGTGGCGTCCCCTGAGCCCCAAGCCCCCTCACTGCAGCCATCTGGAGTTGATCTCTATCTTGTTCACCTCAAACCCAGACATAAAATGGCAGTCATTTCTCTCCCTCTTCCCCTCTCTCACTCCCAGTCCCAGGTATGTAAACAATCAGACACACTTTGTCTGGCCATGTTTCATTGATTTCTTGTCTCGCTGCCTCTAATCAGCCCTTCACTGGTTTAATTATCTGTAACTTGTGGTATTTGGCCTGCTTGGATTACACTCCCATAGGTCACGTCAGCCTCCTACAGGACTTTTTTTCATCTTAAAGCTGCATTTAGTCAAACCTCAAACATAGAAAGTGAATTTTAATCCAAAACGTTCTCCAAATCCTTTATAGCTGTCAAATTGGAGTGAGTTAATGGTGCGTTTAAGTGCTCCAAAAGGAGGAACCCGTAGTGGAAAAGGAGGTGAAAGACCTCTGAACCCATTCTGACTGACGGATTTCTTGTAATAATGTTCCCCGAGGTTAAAAGCTGTGCTGCTTGACATAATTGTGCTCTGCTGGAGCAGGGCTAGACCAGTAAAGGCGACTGGGTCACAAAATGCCCCGCAAAAAAGCCGCCAGCTTGTGTTAGTTATCAGACGGTTTTAAATACCTCTCTCAATGTGAATCCAATTACCGGCAGCCTTTGTTTGTTCAGACAAAAGCAGCCATGTTCAAGGCCTGTCTCTCTCTGATTTTAATCAATTCTCTAGGGAAGTGTGTGGGAGATACAGATCAGGACTTGCCATACGTCAGACTGGAAGTGTGTGTGTGTGTGTGTGTGTGTGTGTGTGTGTGTGTGTGTGTGTGTGTGTGTGTGTGTGTGTATGTATGTGTTGGTCGCTTGTGCACAGGCTTGTTTGTAAGAATGTCAGAATGACTGAATGATAGGGACTGTGAAAGAATGAGGAAGCATAAAGGGTTTTTATTCATCACAAAAGTAATCTGAAACTCCTTAACTTTTAAATTCCTCAAAAAGCCAAAGTTCTATCTGCAAGTTTGTTTGTTTTTTCTGTAAGTGAGAGTTCTAGTTTCGGAGTCAAACAAAAGAAGCAAAGTTTGCACCAGACAACATTTATATTAGATAATTATGACAGATCATATTGTCATCATAATTCCAACGTCTGTTTCTCATACCTAGAGGGGTTAGCATAGTACTTGACTACTTGGCAGATGTTGTGTTATGCGGCAGCATTAGTGCAGCAGGGGACAACCCACCTGCTCCATATGGGAACCTTGTAGCTAGCAAGCCTGTTGATGATAGCAGCCTTCGCATCAACATTCAAGGGAAAAATTAGAGGAAGGAGACACTGCGGTAAAACGAACAAAGTGAGAAGGTCGGACTGATTTCTTTCCATTCCCTTTCAGAGACAGAATCTGCAAGAAATTAGAACTCCCCTCCAACCCACACAATTCAACAATGAAGGTTCATTTTTGTTGTTGTTCCAAAGGGATGTGTCAACCCTAATGAATTCCAAAATGTTAAGATTTGCATTTCAATTTGGTAACCTCCCTCTCAAAGGCGATAAAGCCCCCCTCCCCGCCCAAACCCCGGCTCTAAATCACATTAAGCATACCGCTATCTTTTGTAAGGCCCTGCAACAATGTCACTGCGGTTCCCCCTCTCCATCATTATGCCTTCTGCTTTTTGTCGGCCTGTTTACAAGCTAAATAAATAGCTACACAAAACATCTGGAGCCACAAAAGAGACCTTGAGTGGGGCTCTTAAAAAGAACCGCCAAAGCATAGTCGGGCCTGCTTTAACCCCTCTTGTCATGCTCAAACCACGGCAACGTCAGAGAAACCAAACCTTTGAATTCAAAAGTTTCTTTGGTTTTGTTTACAATTAGTGCATGAAGAGAAATGCGGATCAAAATGTAAATCACGTTCTGGCTTTGTGAAAACACAACAACAACAAAAAAAGTCTCCCCAGACAGCTGTGTATTTCTTTATATTAACTGCACTCCATCTGGTCACATAGAGGAATCTGTGGAGAGTAAATCTTCACATAAGATCATCAAAGTTTGATGAGTGGCTTTAAAAGCTTCTGACATACTCTTGTGACTATTATTTAGGAAACGTATACAGATTGTTATCCAGTTATTTACCACTGCTTGGCCCTGCTTAGCATTCTCTGTATATCTCCAGTTATTAAGGTTGAATGTTTCTTTTCAGGACTGTAAAACAATGTCAATAAAAACTGTGCTCAACTATTAAATTTCTTTTGGTCTTTGGTGCAGGTCATCCATTTGGTGACTTATCAAACTGCCACTGGTTCTGACTACGTACAGTTTGACTGTACTGAAATCTAATCTGGATGGCGTGTGTGAACTTAATGGTGCATGGCCCATTCAGCCTCCTCATCCTAGAGGTCAAACCCACTTTATGAGGTCACGGTCCACAGATTTACAACTTAAATTTCCCATGACGGCGGCCGTTACTTTGTGCATCCAAACAGGGAGGCTCAGAGAAATGTGGTCTTTTTAGTTTGGTCGGATTGTGACCAGAAAATCTCTCTTAGGGAAAAGAGCCAAGAGGAAGCAGAGAGGAATATGGGTTGTGTAAACATGCCATCATCTCCAAGGGCACACAGCACAATAACTTACGCAATGTCTCACATCTCCATCTACACAGGAGGATAAGTCATGTTGAGAGGAGGTGCTGGTGTAATTTGTTATGGGTGTACTGCTTGCTTCACATGGAGGATGCAGCCCAGCAGTTGGGCAGTAAACCTGCAGAGATTGAGTAAGAAAAAACACGTCACCCAGCAGACTGATCAGTGCTGTGGGTCATGATTGAGTGCTTTCTCTGAGGACATGATTTAGAGCTCTCAATTAGGACAACAAAAGAAAATCTGTGGTAGATAATTCTAGAGCACTGCTGTTAATGTCTGTCCTCTTTTTTTTTGCTGTATAGCATTAAATGAGTGGGAAGCAGAAAACAAGAAGCACAGAAAAGTTAAACCCCTCTACAGAAGCTTGAGTCTAATAAGCTGTTTGCGTAGGAGTGTGAAATGTTTTCAACCTTGACCCTTTATGCCTCGTTTTTACATCTCTGAGATGCAGCAATCTGAAGTGAATGCAACTTCCAGTCACTTTAAGTGTTTGTGCCAGGGGCTCCATGGAATTGATTTTTGGAAAAGAGCACTGCAATAATACTTTTAAAAGCCACTAGAAAAAGTTCAGAGTTGAATAATGTATATGCACAAGGACAACGAATGATCTTGTCTTATGAATCCAATTCATAACATCATCTTTAAAGAGTAGCTATAATGCTCATTTCCAGCTCTATATTTTTTATTATGGGACTTCATTTAAATAGCTTTGCATGATTCACAGTTCATAATACTTATTTATCTTGTATTGTCCCTTTATACAACCCCTCAGTTCAGCCTTAGCTCCTGTCTCTTTAAGCCCCCCTCCCGATGAGCCCACTCTATTCTGATTGGTTAGCTTGATTGGTTAGGCGCAGCCATGTCAAAGTCATGTTAAGTTACCGCTGATGCAAACCCAAAACTTCCTTCGTTACTGCTTCATATTAAAAGCTTTCAAATGACAAAATAATGCAGGCTTTTATTGTGAAGAATTTACAGTAAATGAAACGTGTTCCTCACTGTATTAGCGGAGCTTTGTTAGTCGTGCTAAAAACTGGGCGACACAACATATGGAACTCTTTGTTCAGCTGATCAGTAAGAACTAATGCATAAACAGCCACTATGACGTTGATATTTGATGAAAAGCTGCAAATGACCAACACACCCCAACAAGTAAACTACTTATTTTACTTTGCCCCGCTGTGTAATGGAAAAACACTCACAGCGTGCCAGCTCGACTCGAGTCATGGCTCAGTGTGACTACCCCCAAAACAATGGAAAAACGCCATAATGTTAGCCGAGCGTAGCAGTGAACTTGCATGCTGTGCGTGAAGCAGATGACCATGTAAAGAAATCTACTGAAAGTAGTGTTCAGAGCAGTCTGAAGCCAGTGCTTTTTGATCACAGGGATTATTTCTACATACGTTTACTTCATTATTTGACACGTTGGCCACATTTAATAAGAACATTAGACATTATAAAATTAAATATACACGGTTTAAATTAAGGAAAAGCATAATAAGACACCTTATCTCGAGATAAGACACCTTATCTCAGCCTACTGTACTTCCTCCTGATTAGACATTGTTTTAAAAGCAGACATGCAAAAATAAAGAGGAAAAACCTAATAATCTGCCTGCATGAGCCAGAGACATCATCTTTCATGTCCAAAACAAAAGGTCAAACTCTCATGCAACCCACGTTTAGACCCAACAGCTAATCGCCTCAATTCCCCAACCCATCTAAGAGAATTACAGTGGTTGTTAAGTGTGCATAATGAATGCCATAAAGCTGGCCTATAAAGCAAGCTTTTGGCCAGCCCCTGGCAGTGAGTGGGAGCAGGTCTAAACACAGATCTGACTCTGCACACCATCGTGTACAGAATAATTGCTGATGGGTTTTTGCATGGAAGGGAGAGGCGGGGCAGCTTCCACATCATTAATGAGTGCTAATATTTCAAAGGAGGTTGCAGGGCCCGAGCACTGACCGTTATATTAAAAATCAAACGGTGTGACCTTGTTAAGATGGATGCTTGGTTGCTCTGTCCCCTTGGTGCAGCTGAGCTGCAGACGGTGCACTGCATTAAAGGTGTCTCTTTGCTTTTTAAAGCATCAGCTATGGCCGCAGATATACGGGGTGCACCGGGAGCATTACGAGTGGCATTTAATTAAAGAAAAGTAAGCTGTGGGATTTTATAGACTGGCCGGGGATTGCTTGATCTGTTAAGTAAGTGGAAATGAAGGATGCTTGAAAGGCGGCATAAATCTAACACAGTGCTAACTTAACCTTCCTATCATTGTAAAAGTCAGGGCGAGGACACTTTAAGCCCTGTCTGCAGCAGAGAATGTTATCTCATTCAGCCTCTTACAGCTTTAAATTTGTGGTATACTAAAATGGAAAAAGTAGGGATCGGGCAATGGATCTAATAAAATACATTATTAACTCATGGCTAATATTTGACAAAACTTAATCAAAATAGTTGAGGATTGCAAGCAAATGTTTATTGTTGATGAATTTAAAAAAAGCTACATTTATCAAGGGAACTTATCTGGGAAGGACTGCAGTTCTGATCCACCTTAAGAGAGTCTACTTCTTTTCAACTGTGGCTGATCCAGGTCAGACTAGTGATTTATAGGCTGGTAATTAGCCCCAGATGACAATGATGAATGCGCTACACTAACACCTTTGTAGGCTGCCTTGTTAGGTAACATCTGAGAAACCTGACAAAGCTATCATTTTACAGAAAGCTCTTAATTACCCTGACACAATTATGAATGGACCACAAACAGACACACAGCTGTTTCCATGTATTGCAGTGGGAGAAGATATGAAACAAAGAAAACAAGGAAGGACAGTCAGCATTCGGCTGACGGTGCTTGGTGCAGATGTGTTGTGGGACAAAAGCAGCAAGAGAAATAGCTCAAGGACATTTTTTTGTCCCTGAGCTCGCTGGGAGTCAAAGAAGCCATTTTTTCTCAAGGATAATCAAAGATGGGTTAGGTCAAAGGTGGGAGATGGAGGAGAGCAAGAGGAGGAAGGAGCAATTATATGTGAAATAAAATGTTCTTTGGTTGAAAAGGTAAGAAATAAGGAAATAACTACTCCCACAGATACTACTTGAAGCCATAGCTTACATTTAAGTGATCAAATCTTTGAGTATTGAGAGTAAAAGTGAGATTTTTATAGAAATATTGATTCTCTTTGCAGCCAAAGAAAGGTTGACTAACCAGTGGTTTCCACATTGTTGCATAGTGTTGGTAAGCCTGAACAACCTGGACAAAAATAGCATTGCAATTATTAGTGAGGAAATGAAAGATTAATTTAGATGAGTTTCTAAACTATATTTCCAAGCAAAAATCCAATTTACGAAACTAGCTGACTATAATTGTTACAATATCTCCCTGCTAATAACCACTCTTGAAATAATTTTAGCATTGCAGTTCTATAACATTGTTGAACTCATAATGAGCAGCTAAAAATCAAGATCTAAATTGATACAGCTGAACTACATATGTTATATCTTATAGCTACAGAGTGTAAATATGATAGGCTGTCCAGCTCTGATTCACAACACAAGAGGAACAAGAAATGACGTGTATTGAATTGCTTCCTCATCCATCACAGGCCATCTGGCAAATGCTACATTGGTAGTTACACTGCAAAAGTGCCATAAAGGAGACACTTCCTCCTCTTTGAGGCTCTGGGTCCTTGTTTGACACAAGGCATCCTGTGCTGAGAGTGAGGCCGACTCTAAAATAAAAGAACACGCCCCTGCCGTCTCGCCTGTCGTGTCACAGAGGTCAAAAACAGGGCTGTCTCCCCACTGCCACACATTTATTTTCTTCTTCCAGCTTTGTTTAAATCCCAAATTAGAGTTTCCGTGCAGGAAGCCAACGTGGATGGGGAGGTCTCCATTCATCTCATTCCCTAAATATTTGGATGACTGGTAATTTACTTTTAGTGATATGAAATGATTTCCTTTCGAGTTAAGAATCAAATAACGATTTCCATCTGTCTGGCCGCTGTGAAGTGGTGCTGCTGTGTTTGTCTTGAGTATATATGGCTATGTGTGTATATATATGTGTGTCTGGCTGTGTGAATAAGTGGATGGAGTTAGAGGGAGGGCAACATGACACATAACTCTGTGAACCGGCCTGATGCAGACACAACATGGCATGGGAAAAACACCACAGACTTTTAACTGATGACTCTTTTATTTTAACAGCATTTTTAGTGGGTTTAGTGGTTTGAGTATTTTTGTTTTTAATTAAGATTTACTTGACTCTTGTTAAAGTGCCATGGCTTTTAAGTCAATAAACTCAATTCATGACAAATGATACAGTGTCCATCTGAAAATACTGTTCATCAAAAGTAAGATAACTACAGATAAATATGCTGTTATAGTGACATTTGGATGCAGTATATCCGATCCAATGCATTTACATTACCTGTAAGTTTTGTGACTGAATATAATAACATCAGACAACATTAATAATGACTTGTGAGCTACAGCTCCATCCAGCTGTAGAAATGAAATGGTGTCAGTGACTGAAAAAAATAACAATAATATTTATCTGCAGAGCTCTCTGGAGAATTTTCTCAAGATATACAAATAGTCAAAAAAAGTGATAGGCTAATTATATTGTGTTTGACAAGCATTTAAAGTCATATGTTGGACGCAGAAATGTACAGTAAATGTTTGGTAATTTATGGCCCATCATACACACATACTAACATCTATGATTGTCATGGGTAATAATACTGCTGTTCTTTGATCATAAGATAAAGAGATAAATCCATCTGCAAGCATTACACCCAACCATCCATATGTGCAAGCTTAAGAGGCCATAAACAAACCTCCTCATGTATCTGCTTCATTAGACAGCTGCATAAGACAGACTCACACATGAGAGAGACGCCTCGAAGAGCAGGGCTGATACACAACAAAGGATATGAGGTGGATTCAAATATGTGGTGGTGAGTCACAAATCCACACTTTGTCCATTAGTCACCTGACCAACCGGGATACATTTGGAAAGGATTAACTAACGGGTCATGCTCAACATGCCACCTGTACAAAACAGAAGTTCATTTCTCCAAAGTGCATCCTGGTTGAAATCTGTTTTCATCTGTTCCTGTGTGAGGTCTGTTTATAAAGACATAACCAACAATAAATGCTATGTGCTGTCATTGCCAATTTCATCTCTATGTGCTGTGGGAAAAAAACTATCGATGAGCTGTTGCAGGCTGTTAAATTAAATGGAACCCCATACACCGGAGAGGGATTGCTCCTCCAACACGAAATGACACATCCCAGGACTGGTTCAATAAGTCACATCTTTGAATGAAACTACACCAAGGCTCAACGTTATTAAACAATCTCAAACTTGTCATAGTTCAATGCTGGGGATTGGTAATATGTAGAGTTTATGTTGTGATAGCAGTAGTGATTTATTGAGTTTCCCACTGTGATAAAGTCCTTAATCATGAACTCGAAACATCACAATTGAATTAATATCAGGTTAAATTGGAGAAAAACAACAGGGTTAGTTATAATAGTTAACAGAGCAAAACATTGCCACCAGCCCCTAATTCTTAATGTTAAACATACTGTGAGAAAACTACTGTACCAGAAAAACTAGAATGTGAAAAAGAATCTGCAATAGAGAAGACATACATATATTTTTTGTCTATCAGTGTCAATGAGAAGTGAAAAGAGTAGAGAGTCAAAGGCCAAGATCCAAACTTACACCAAATAGTTGAAAAGTAACCTCCATAACGCTGATTCATTCTAATGTTGGATAATGTAAGCTGAACCTGAATGATTTGGAATATTCAGACACAGAGGATGTGTGTCATGTTTGAGACATATTACTGGTTCATCTCCAAGGCCTTCATGTGGTTGATGATCAATATTAATTACTCAGCTATCACTTGTTCAGGCCTTGGATTTCAATCCTGGTGTTTAACTTACTGGAACAACCTTTCTGCTTCTACAGAATATTGATTTCATTTTTAGTTTGTTTTCCACTGAAACTAAATTCCTTGTGCTGTCAAATGACATGTACAGACCAATAGGCCTATTCAGCTTTTTCTTTGCTTCTACATATGGGTCAGTGACAAATAAGGGTTGGCAAGAGACATTCAAAAATGTTTCAAAAGCATGCATATGGTTTGTAAATATGTATATTTTCTGAAAATGTCCCATGGTGTAAGCACAAAAGAATGATCAATATTAAATATTTAAATCACCTAAAATGTATTTAAGTGCATTTATAAAAAAAGAATTACTTCATTTTAAAACATCAAATGAAAGAAGAAAGAAAAAGGAGTATTCCTTCATTTAAATTTGAAAGTGTTTTTATCAATATTGAGCAGGACATATCCTAAAAACAACCATTTTGTCTAAATAAGTTGGGGCCAATGATATACAATGTGTTAAAAGCCATTGTATTGTGTTGCCAAAGTGGATTACATTTATTCCACATTTTAGTTCACATGTATTTTCCTGTATATAATCAGATTTTTATGAAAAAATACTGCTTACACCAACTGGACACTGGGTTGCATCAATGGGTGTAACCAGTATTTTTCAAAAATATCTGATACACTGCCTGACCATGTTCATTATCCAGTCAAATATCACTGTTTTTTGAAGAAATGGACTCTGAAAGTCAAATATGACAATCAACAAGGTTCAGTGAACTGTTCATGTTATTCCAGTCTAGAAAAAAGAACATCTGACAACAAGAAATGACTAAGGTATATAATAATAAATCCAGTTAAGAAACAATCATTGTAATTTCATTTAATAAATTAACTAATTTCTTCACCTGTAAATTCTGTGTTGAACTTTTTTTCTTTTTTTTTTTACAACAACAATCATGGTAACTCAATCCTAAAATTTAACTCATGTGTTGTATCATAGATAAAAGAAAAAAATCACCTGACAACAACTCATAAGTCCACTCATAACTTACAGTTGATGAATATTATCTGACAATAACAATTTTGGATAACATATCTTTAAAGGACGTGTGTGAGCAGAGAGAGAGAGAGAAAGGAACTGGTTCCAGTCCTTCGTTATGAGATCAGAGGTTCTGGCTCAGAGATGATGTAATTATATTATAAAGAGGTCAGGTGGTTCAGAGATGATGTTATTATATAATAAACAGCCGTTTCATGCAGCAGCATTCACACATGCTCTGTGATGAGCCACTTTTTCCTTGTTAGAAGATGGCATCTAATGGGGGAAAATTCATTTTATTTATTTAGTTTGATTGTTTTAGTTTTGTTTAAATTAGTAATGAAATAGCAGGAATGTAAATAATTATTTTCAAAAGTAGGTTTTTAATGATACATTTTTAATTATCATCATAAACTACTGATATCTAACAAAATTACCATCATAAACTACTGATATTTGACTAAATTGTCTTCTAACAGAAAGGCTTTTAATAGGACTCAAATGATGTAAGCAGTTATATGATTTTGATAATTAATTTTAAAATCAAATTTGACACCTGTGTAAGCACATGGCTTTGGTCTCAATATTTAAATTGTAATTCTTAAAGTAAATCTTCATTTGAATGAATTCTTATGAATTATCAGTGTTGTCTAGGGTTACACTATGGGACATATAAACTGAGCAAACCTGACTAAGTCCAAAAAACATCAGTTTATGAGTAATTATTAAGAGCTTCTAACCTTGTCAGGCAGCAGTTGTGCTCATCAGGGGTCCTTCTCTGTAAACCCACTTCCTGTTATATGGCCTTCACAATTTTAACAAAATGGCATTTTAAATGGTGGTTACACTGTCAGACACTTCATGTGGTTCACTTGACTTCATCTGATTCCCCAAATTATATTTAATATTTAAAACAATTGTATTCCATTAACCTTTATCTAATTCAAAAGAGTGACAAACTAGTTGATATGGTGTTTTATTCAGAATTTGAGCATTTTTGTGTACATTGTTTTGGTTCAAATTTTGATGGTTACACCACTGGGACATTTTTGCCATAATCCTCTAATATATTGTCTCAAAATGGATTAAAAGCAGAAAGTTTCTACTCGGTCCACAAGAAAAAAATGTGTGCAAGGTAGTCATATGTTTATTTTAAAATTTTAACCCCTTTAAATTTGACTAAACCACATGGACACAAAAGTAGCGTCATGTCAGTGACTCATATTTCTGGCACACGGTAGGACTCAAAAATAGCCACCAACCACCATAGTGGTTATATTTCAATTACCACAACATTATTCTTAAATTTCAGTGTTTCAGAGAACTATACTCACATGCATACGCCACGCACTTAACTAACCCTCATTGTTTTCTAATCGTGTTCCCAATATTGTTAGAATTGTCTGGCTGTGTAACACCCCAGTGCTTTGTAAAGACAGAAACATATATACAAATAACGTACCTGTGGTTACACACAAACACACACACACACACGCCACCAACAGCTCAATGTCAGAATTCTGCACATGCTGAGAGAAAATGCACAACGTAGTCATGTTGTAGCAAGAAAGCCACATGGAATAAACAGCAAGAAACCTGCAAGTTCTGTCACAAGCAGTCATAACACAGAGCTGAGTAGGAGAGGGAAAGAGAGAGAGTGGGGAGGAAGGAGAGGGAGAGAGAGAGAGAGAGAGAGAGAGGTTAGGGCGTTGTTAGATGGAGGGAGGCTCCCATCTCTAACCTGCCCGGTGGCAGTAGCTGAACTGTCATCGCCTGGCCCTGTCATTTGGAAACTTTGCTGTTTAGAGGTGACAGCCGCCCACGGACACACACTGTACACACTCCAGAGCTCTATACGCACGCGAACACACACACACACACACACACACACACACACACACACACACACACACACACATACACACACACACACACACACACACACACACACACACACACACACACACACACACACACACACACACACACACACACACACACACACACACACACACACAGGGTTTGGGGTGGTGAGTGGGCACTGTTTGACACTTCCATGTTTGACACCTCCACATCCCTCTGCATGTTATGGCCTCTGCAGGCTTTTCTCGCTGTGCCGATGTGTCCCTCGCCCCTTTTTAGGGGATGATGGATCTATAAGAGTGTGTGTGTGCGTGTGTGTGTGTTGGTGCAAGCAAAGAATGATAGGGCTGTTTCATTTATTGCCAAGAAGTTTGGCCATAAGTGTTTACTATGAATAATAAATGTAATATCAGTACAGTTTATCCATCCAAACTGGTTATGTAGTGTGTTATCTTTCTGTAAACTTCCTGTAATGATGTTAAACAGTTTTACATTTGTGCTTCCAGAGCCACTGGAGATATATATTGGACATTGTAGTAACCATTATGTTAGTATTTGTGTGACACTAAACTGCCTAATTACAGGTGTCCTGTGGTGTGTGTGTGTGTGTGTGTGTGTGTGTGTGTGTGTGTGTGTGTGTGTGTGTGTGTGTGTGTGTGTGTGTGTGTGTGTGAGAGAGAGAGAGAGTGTTTTTGGGGCGTGCTGAAGGAGACAGACAAGGAGGAAGGGGTGATGAGGAAAACAGCAGGGTTTCTCATCAGCAAGCTGCAAATGGTCCCATCACCAACAACCCCCCTCCGGCCCCCACCCAAACAACACACCCACCCACACACACACACATACAGATGCACACACATACACAAAACCACATTTATTCGCACTGCGGTAATTGCTGCACCGGCTCATTTGAGCTTGTCATTTCTTCTGATAAGACCTGCAGTATTAAAAATGACAAAAGATTGATACACACTCTCTCTCGCACACTCTTTCCACAAACACATATACAAATGTCGCACAGCGCATTTCCTGACGTCCACAAGGCAGGCGAAGGCGGGGCTGTTTTTGCAGTTTCTACAGCCGAGATGGAAGGGAAATGCGAATTCACACTTTTCGTTTTTCGGTGTAGTAACAATGACATGTTTTATAAAACAACAGGACAAAAAAAACATGGGTGAGAGATGTTTGGGTGTAAACAATGCTGTGAACCTGAAAATTGCAACACGTGGAAATGAACTTCTAAGAAGAACAGTAGTCTAACTGCCTTTCACTTTCTCTCTTTCTCCCTCTCTCCCTCTCTCTCTCGTTATGGCACATTTAGCCATAATGCTCTACAACGACCAGTTACAAAAAGCTTTATTGGCAACGTCAACAACAACAACAAAATCAACCAAACACTTTGGGAATAACAGCAGCGTGCATCATAATGTCCCAGCTCTACTATAACCAGGCGCATCATCATCACCCGTGTGCGGAGAAAATAGAGCAAATAGTCATTCTGACATTGAATATCAACAAAGGGGGGGGGGGGGGGGGGGGGATGAGAGAGAGTTAATTGGGAGCCGTGTATGGACGGAATAGTAATAAAGCGTTTGGCGGGGAGAGCGGAGGAATGGGCTGATGCCTGGTCTCCAAATGGAAGGAAGCAGCACGTTCACAGTTCATTACCACTTCCCTTCTCTTGCTAATCAGAACGCAAAGCACTACAACGTGTCAACAAGGAAGTGTTTTAATTTTTACTCAGAATATATAGATGTGTGTGTTCGTGTGTGTGTGTGTGTGCTTTTGTAAGAGCGAAGGAAGGCGTGGGTTTGACCATGTTATATTTGTATATGTGTATAACTGTGTGTGAGGGTGTAGACAGTATGTGGTTAGGAGTGTTTGCATGCAAACATGCATCTGAGTATGAGTGTATTTCTGTAAGTATCTGTATGCAAAATGTATCTATCTATCTATCTATCTATCTATCTATCTATCTATCTATCTATCTATCTATCTATCTATCTATCTATCTATCTATTGCATATTGATATGACTAAACAAGCATGCAGCTTTGAAGCAGTTTAGTTATTTACATAAACCATTCAAAACCAAAAAAAGACTCTCAGTATTTAAGAAAAACAAGATGATAGTACTTAAAACTGTAGCAAATACCTAATAAACCTTTAAAAGATAGGTTGTTTTTGTCGCCAAACTGTAGTGTTTCCTTGTTCCAGCATCATCCTCTAGGAGAACATACATCTCAGGACCCTGATGACACAATCAGCCTCCATCCAGAGAGCCTCCAGTCGTCTCACACTTCAGACAGGCAGCAGGAGGAGCCCAGGGAGGCCACAACTCATTTATGCCTTTCTCTGGGCTAACTCCGGTTATTAGTTGGAATCAAATGATCTAACTCGTCTTGTGCCACAGGCAGACCCAGCGCTGAGGAGGATAGTGTTTGTGTGTGTGTGTGTGTGTGTGTGTGTGTGTGTGTGTGTGTGTGTGTGTGTGTGACATGACTAAGAGACATAAAAAAGGAAAGCAAAAGGGAAAAGAGAGAGAGAGAGGTCTGCAAAATTCCATTAGAGGAATCTAAAGGCATCACGCAGAATGGATGGGCCACGATCCACGCCTGAGAAACTGTGATGCTCAAAATTAAAAGTATTTTTCAACTTGGATTGTGCCCTCAGAGGATCGGCATAGAGTCCCTGCAAGAAGACAGCCATTTCCTGTTAAGATGGTGGCTGATTAATTCTAAATGACCCTGTGAATGATTGCTACTTGTACTGTGCATCGTGATATAAACTACTTCTCTAAAAGCCCTACTTGTCTGTTTGTAACACACCATATAATTGATGTGAAATTAAAGCTAATGTTAAGGATTTGAATGTTTATTCAAATAAAATGACTGCATGCTGTACAGGCCTACAAAATGAACAAAAGCAGTGAAGTAGTAGTGGATTAAGACTAGTACAGAGTATACGGCCACTTTTTGTTCAAGGTTGTCATTAAATCTCCTCTACGGTATTTCTTCCACATTCACAGTGGAATGCCACAATATAATAAAGCAGAGATGCCATGTAATAATGCACAGAGCTAAGTTCACACATTCCAGTCAAAGGTTTGTGTAATTTTGCCTGTCTGAACAAGGGTCAGATTCCTGCATCTGGCATCAAAGCCACCTTTCCTTGTCATTTGTACCTTTTGACTCCACATTCTACTATGTCAGCTACAATGGCGAGGCAGCTAATTTGGCCTCCAAGGTTGCCGTTCTTCCTCTGCTCCTCTCTCTCCCTGTCAGTTTGGGCTATATCCTGGGTAAGAGCTGGCCCTCATTACTCTCTGCTGAGTCTTTTGGCCTTAAGGCTGCAGTCTCTTGTCCTCCATTCCCCAGTCCTGCTCTCCCTGCTGCTGTGGGCTCCAGTCTTATCTCCCTGGTCCACAAAGCTCCTGTGGATGTGTGCTGCTATCCACCCGCAGCACGTTGTTCCCAATCATCTCCTTGCCACACTGGTGAAGGCAGAACATTGCGCCAACTTGCCCCCACAATTAGGACAGAAAGACAGTATGTGGTACAAAGCCACTGAGACTTAGAGAGGTTCGAGCAAATGGCAGTTCTCTACATACAGCAGCGACTGGTGTTATTCTGTTTTACTTGGCTTCAATAAATACAGTTCATCCGGCTGAGATTATAAATATAAATTATTATAATTATGAAACACAAGACTTATAAATACTTGTACCCTCTATCTGGCCTGTTTTCACTGTATGAAGTGGTCCTTAACCAGAGTTGAAAGCAAACACATATGTATGCAACATATATAATTCTGCTGAATGATGTAAACTATGACACATTAAATGCGCCTACTTGCACTCAGTTAAATCTGATTTCTTTTCGGATGTTAGGAGATGTTATGAAACAAACAAGTAGAAAGTGCTTGGGGTTGTATCCAAATAAATGGAAAAACTGTGAGAAAATCAATTTTTGCTGCATATGAAGACGGAACATCATTGTAACAGCAGTGAAAAGCTTGCAGCTAAGTCATTTGTGGTAAACACAGCGTCACACATATACTGTAATATGGACACATACAGTTAATGGATAAATAAATTATCTCACAAGTTAATCTGCATTTTGCTAGGTCATTTCCAATTTGGCATTCAGTCCCCTCTATCCAATTTGAAGAGAATGTCTAGTGTCAGAGAGAAGGGGAATTTATTCCAAGCCAATAAAAAACAAGCGCTTGGTGAAAATCACCATCGGCAAGTCATTAAAAGTGGGAGAGGTGTTCGGTGTGTGGAAATGGCTCATCGGCTCCCCAGGTGCTACTCACAACAAGAGACCCGGACACGTAGACCGCGGCCCTGATGAATTGAGCCATAAAGGTGATTGGCTAAAATGAAACTCTGTGCCTCTGAGGCAAAAACACATCCGTTTGATTTGAATACATCACCGTGCCGAAAGGGACGGCATGCTCAACCTGGAAGAAAATGATACATGGGCATAAACAAGAGATTTGCACAGTGGCTCGGTGTGAATTCCGACATCAAACCTGGCCGGCTAGTGAGACAAGCCAGCCGGTGGGATACATAAGCCTTCATTACCGTGTTGCTACTGGTTGTCAGGTTACGGACGCAAGGCCTCGGGTGCAATGTGTGAGTTTAGAGCAGCGGCTGCCTGCTAATTACCAACCTAGGCAACACGCAGCCATTAAAAATGCAACCCAGAGTGTCTGCTGAGCTAATTTGTCTAATTACATCTTTGTAACTTATGAAAAGACCTAACATTACCCTGAAGGCTTGCTTTCAGAGTGGGAGCTGCGTAGATGGTAAATGAAAACTTTGCTGTCTTACTACAGCCATACAAGTGCCTCGATAGCTGCAAGGCACTGAGAGTATAGGAAAGATTGTGAGGGGGAGGTGGTGGAACCCCTGTTGGGTGATGCTGTAACTATTTCTATATCCCCGAGATTCCTCTCCCATGGGACAGCCATCCACATCCTGCCGACAAGCCTCCTGTTTATATTTCTCATCATTAATGTGGCATTTTTTTTTTTAGAATTTATCAGCAAAACCAATATTTGGTGCCAGTTATGAGATTCGTAGGCTCTCAGTCAGTGTAATAGATTGTGACTGAGCCGTTACAGCAATGAGGGCCTATGGCAGCTCTGCTAACAAGCATCTCTAATGGGAGGAGGTAGAGGGAGTTAGGCGGACCCTTCGTGACATGTGTCAATTTACTGAAATTTGACAGGCTTCGCAAAAAAAAAGTTCCAATTATAATGATTGTGAAATGTGTTTCACAGTTAAGTGCAGTGTTTGGGAACAATTTTGATTCAAGGCATCCAGGTTGCCACTTCGGTGCATCTTACTTATGCTGTCGAGCCAGTCAAATCATTGTGTTTGTTAGTTAATAACTCAGACACTGGATCATATCACCTCAGCGTGAATGACAGCAGTGAAATGGAGCACATTAAATCAGAGATGATCAGAGATAAAGAGAATAATCATGGCAGACTAAGTCAGAAAAAGAACAAACAGGATGATGCCATCTACTGTCTACCCTCCTTCTTCCTCTTCTGAACAAAAAGAACGGCTGGTTGACTGTGATAGCATCTCTGGGTTACAGCATAGCAGCTCCCAGGAGCCATGCAACTTGGTTATTTTGAGGCCAGATCTCCTGCCTACGTGGGACTGGGCTCATCTTTAGGCCCCTGGAGAAACCATCCCTCTCCGATTGTTAACTAAGGAACCAAAAAATGACATCTGTATCAGAATCTGTTTTATTTGCCAATGTAATGTGTAATGTAAATATATGTGTGTTTGCCTTACAAGGGTTATAGGAAGATAAGATTCAAAAAGTCAAAGTGTTGACCTTGTTTGTGCTGAACAAACTTGAAAGGGAAACAGGCGTAATCATACTTAAAGAATCTGTGTCTCAAATTTGCAATCAAAAGATAAAGCAATGCCAGTGTGGTTTGTAATCCGTCAGTTTTGACTCAACCCACTCATTTGTGGAGAGCGTGGTGCACTCGGGGCCAGCCAGAGATGTGTCAACTGAAACCTAGACACAACCTCAGAGACCTGATGAGGCCGACTATCTCTTCTAGTTTTTACTCGCCTTGCCTCAACTCTTTCTCACTGCCTCTCTCACTCTTTTTTCTAATCAGGTGAGATTTTATCAGGCCCCCCTCTGTCAGTAACCGCTATCGGTTGTGAAATTTCAGAAGGCAAAGCGTGTGGGAACCACAGTATCAGTTGTGCTCATCTCGCCCAGCACCTTTACAGACGCGCGGGCGGTTTCTGAAAAGGCGAGAAAAGCTTCACAAAGAGCATATCGGAGGCCGCTTTAACACAAACTGACAGTGGAAATACTTTCATACCCCGTCTCTGCTTCCTCCCTTTTCTGTGCTTGTTTTCTTTGTGTACCGCTGCAGCCAGACTGTACTGGCTCATTGCAAGATCAATTTACAATGTCAAGAAATAACATTTGCTGAGAGGCCTCCATTTGCATGGATCTGCTGAGCTGATGTGGAGAAGAGATGCGAGCTGTGATAGTCTGCTGGCTTAGAAATCCTTATCAATCAGACCATTCTTAGCCATGAATACAAACACCTGAAGGACAAAAAATGGAGCTGAATGATAGCCTGTCCCAGTGGGCCGACATTATGTGCACTATAGTGCCATTCAGTGCAAGTATATTCTTCCACCAGCTAAACTGATGCTCTACAATCAGTATCTTGATCAAAGTTACTTCTTTGCACTTACAATTGAGCTGGCTTATTGAATTTCAGGGTTCCGATAAATATGGCACATCATTAGAGCTCCCGGCACGGATGCACGCTAACACAAAGTAATCCCCTGGGTGCTACTGAGACGCACTCTCTCAGCGAGCAGAAAGGTAATCCAGCTGAGAAGTGGGGTTGTGATAAAAAAACTTTGAACCTCAACATGAGCTGCTAAAATGTGGGTGGCAGAGGAATGAGTGAAACTTATTCATTCGCTCAAGTGCTGACAGTTTTTTCTACAAGTCTAAAAAAAACAAAAAAAAAATGTATAATGCAGATTGTGACAGGGTTTCTCTTAATAACAGTGAATCAATTGTATTAGGCTGCAGCAGTCAGTATACATACGAGCCTTGAGCGGTTCGCTTTCTTGACGACTGGCATTGCATACAACCGAAAGGAGAGCGTTTGGGTCAGAGGATTCCAACAACAGGTGATGCGATTGATTCTATGTCCATGCTGTAGCATTGCTTGATGATATTAACAGTGCCCTTATTACTTTGAACTCTGTAGTTTTGGACCTAGAGGCCAATTTTAATCACCAAACCATGAAATTGTTGACATTTTTTCCTCAGATTGAAGTTGAGTTACAAAACATTTTGTGAAGTCCCCATCTAAATCTCCATGAAAGGTCCTGTGTGGAATGAAGTATCATGAAACAGAAATTACGTTTACTTCCCTCATTCACACGATTTTTGAAGACAGGAAATCATTTGTGATTGGACTTCTGCTATCTGGTTCTTATTTCTAATAGGTGATCTGTTCTTGTCCTCCTGATACCTAAAGGTGCTGCCATCTCTTTTCTTTCCTCCTTCCAAATGCATTAGCATAGCTAGCAGTGCGGGGGCGTCGGTGGCTCCATCAGTAATGTCATGGGCACTTTAACATGATGAAGCACGCCGTGGCCCCGCTGGCATGAATAATTCACATTACCACGCGCCCAGAGAGAGAGAGAGAGAGAGAGAGAGAGAGAGAGAGAGGGGGATTGACTTTGCAACAATGAGTTGTGGGAACAGATGTGTGATTTTTAAGGCGCATGGGCCTCTGTTTTGGGTGAGCGAGCAATTTTAATTCAATTTGATATTTCTCTTTTAAAGTGAAGCGAGACCTTGAGCTGGGCGCGGAAAAATAAATAAGGTGGGATCAGAAGAGGGAGCCATAGTTATGGGGTGGGAGGGGAGAGGGGTGGTGGTCCTCCTCACCATCCATCACAGTGGCACTTCAATGATTGTCAAATAAGTAGCCCTGTCCAAACCCATCTTTTATCATTATGTATGAATGAATCTATCTGGGGATCACATCATCCAGCACATGGGAGGGCTCCATCTCATATACATGATAGGGAGACGATATGGAAATGGGATACATGATAGCAGAATGGTTTGGCAGAAGAGATGGATTCACATCCCTGGCTTGGAGAATGGACCACAATTTGATCTGAGCACTATGTCTACTCTGTCAGTCTTGGAAATAGAAAAAATGTACTACTGCTCCCATTACAACAGGCACAGTCTCTCTGAACCTAATGCAACACATTCTTTTTTTGGCTACTAATACCTACAGAATAGCTCCTCAAGTGGCACTGACAAATCTCTCTTTGCAGAACATGTTCCATTAAAAGTCTTGGAAAAATTTAACATAATATTTTCCATGCTTCCAATGCTTTGAGGTTTAGGCAGGTTAACGCATAGTACCTCTGGGCCTTTGGCTCCAAAGCTGACGTGAGAACTTTAATGTAAATAATTCAGCAAAGGTGGGTGAGAACTCTTGGCACGGGATTAAGGAGGCTGTGCTTGCAAAAGCTGCTCTCAATCCATTCCCAAATTGTCACGGGGCCTTCTAAGAGGCAAAACAAACCCACCTTAATCTCTGCTAATCATACTTAAGCATGAATGTTTCATGTGGAAATGCCTGGTTACAATTTAGAGGCTTTTTCTTCATTCCCGGGGTAACCCTGCTACAATCCAGAAATCCTTTTGGCCACAAAAAAGACAAAATGTGATGTAGAGACATCAGATGCGGTACAGTGCACACAGCATGTAAGTAGGAGGAGGCAGAATCCCACATTACAGACACCATCTTTGTTGACTACATGAAACTCTGCAAAATGAATTCAGGCTGC
Source organism: Scomber scombrus (assembly GCF_963691925.1). Classification (NCBI taxonomy): domain Eukaryota; kingdom Metazoa; phylum Chordata; class Actinopteri; order Scombriformes; family Scombridae; genus Scomber; species Scomber scombrus. The sequence continues at coordinate 7,589,887 of NC_084973.1, forward strand.
CAAATTTCAAGATGCGCCAAAAGATAAAGCTATTATAAACAAGGAATAAAAAAACAACAAGGATGATAACATTGGTGATTGGCTGTGATTAACATCAGCCGTCTTACTTGTGTCTCAGAAATTCAAATTACAAGCCTGATGTAGGGACCAACCTAATATTATTATTATTCGAGACGGTGCATAACCCAACGGCGGGATGATTACATTTGACTTGCAATGATTTTCCCCCCTGCATGAGAAAACAACAGCTTGGAAAAACTAATAGACATATTCCCCAAAGTAGCTTTGTTGCTCCTGCCTTGCTTTAAATAAATCTCATCACTGTGGTGAAAAATGTTTTGATTTCTCTTGCATTTAGAAAGTGGAGATAAAAGTCAGACCCATCTGTCCCTCAACTTTGCGGGGTGCAGTGCGGTGGGTGGAGGGAAGGATTTATCACGCGCACTGTGGTAAAGTGCATCTGCATCCGCCACACTGTTCCCACTCACATCATTATCCTCATCGCCTATCACTTCCCCAGCTGAGCCCCCTTTTGGAAACAGGGGCTGAGACATCGACGGCGGGTAAACACCTTTAAAAGGATCTGACGCCCCGTAATGGAAGAAAAAACACTTCCGTATTGTTCGGGACCCCTGGCGCTGTGCTGGGCTTATGGGGAAGTAAGCCATTGTCTGGTGTCACCTAATTGGATCAAGTTTGTGCGTAGAACAGATGTGTATGCCTGGCTGAGGTAAACACTGGACCAAAAGATGCCAGGGCTGAAATTGCTCTGAAATCGTTTCAGCCTCCATAGAATGGGTTAGAATGGCAGAGAAAAATACAGTATAAAAGAACATTTGTGGCACAGTCTGAAAAAGTAATGAACACTTTCCCTTTGGTGTAGATTCAAAAAGGTCCCTATTTTGTTTTGTTCATCCAGGGGCCCAGCCATACAGTACATCTGTGCGAAAGGGAATGTGTGGTACACAGAGATTCAGAGCAAGGCTGAGGCAGTTAGCACAGCAGTGTTCATAGCGAGCGAGTGACGGTCCCTTGCAGAGGACAAATTATACCTTGGAAACCCGAGTATTGCTGATCTAATTAAGAGCTGGCAAAAGGTGTCATCAGGGTCTGACAGATTTCAGCCCTGAGTCTTCTCTGCTTGCAGCGAGCTGCTGCAAAAGTGAGAAACATCAGCATGAACAAAGAGAGATGAAGAGAGACACAGAGCGACAAGGAAGCACCATTTCCAATCAAGCATCTGCCTCCCCTCCGACACAGCTCGATTTAACCTTGAAGAGTAATGAGATCTGACTTGCTTAAATGTTAGCATTCTTAAATTATCAGGAAGTGCCTCCAAGGAGCCGATAATCACTGTGCCAAATTGCTGTGCTTGCTAATTTCATTTCTCCCTAGCATTTGCTTGCAGTTAGTGTCGATTATTCAAGAACAGGCATTTAATGCTGCCAGGTCCCAGGAGTGTTACATTAAAATGTAATAACTTGCAACATAAATGAAAACAAAAACCATTACTTTCTTCCCCCCATAACTTTCTTCCCTCCTCCCTTTTCCTCCGCAACCCTACTCCCTTCCTCCCTCCTCAATCTCTCTACTCCCTCCCTCTATGGTGGGAGTTCGAATCTAATTCTCAGCCCATCTGGCAGGCGTAATGAAGGCGGGCCGGGCTTGTGGTGCCCTGCTGCCATGGCTCGACGGAGCAGGAGGCTAGCTGGCAGATTGGGCCAGGATGAGTGGATGGGAGTCGGGGAACCTGCTGAGTGAGTAAGCCAGCCCAGTTAATCTCCTATGTGTCCCGGTGTGATCTGGGCCAAGGCCAACCACACACTGAGGGCACAGTGGCTGGGGTCTGGAGTGTGGATGGTCGTAGGCAGAAGACTGGAGGGTGAATCTGGTATTCATTTGCATTCTCTGGCATTTATAAGTGACTCTTCTATCCAAAACAACTTTCAATGAGTGAAACACTAGAATAACCTTCATTATGTAGACCGCAAGCGTCATAAACAACCAACAGTCAGTTTGAGAGTCAGAGCAAAGACTTCTTCAACATAACTCCAACTTAGCCTGTAGTAGGTCCAAGGGATGTTTTGTATTGTAAAACGACTCAGCAGCCATCTCAGACGTGAATCACGAGACAACTGCATGTGGATGTGATACTGAAAATGTTGGATATATACATCATTAACACTCTGATCCACAATGAAACAAGAGGTGAAAAATGATATCTTCTTAAATACAGCACAAGGCCAACTTGGTCAAACGTGTCAAAGGATACAGACAGTAAAATAAGTAAATTAAACCCCAACAGGTGCAGCCTCAGAGGAAACAAAAGACAAATAGTGTCTTAGCACCATCTGGCACAAGCAGAAGTGCATAAGGATTTACATATGGTCAAACATAGCAAATAACAACTGTGAGGTAGGGCAGCACACAGCATTTCAAAGTATACTGGATAGGCAGAAAGATGGGTATCTTATGTTAGTAATATACACAGTTGCAAAGAACGCTTGCTATAATTAAGAGTCTTAAATGTTATTTGTGTGTGTTTTATATATGCAAACTATATATTTTTATTTTCTGGTTTTATTTTGACTTGACAGTATGTTGAATTTGCAGTGCCGTAAAAAAATATTGCTCCATTAAAAATGTGTGATATATTTCTACACTATCTCCCAGACATGCTGAAACCTCATGCTGCGAGTCAGGCATCTGCCAAGGGGAACAGCAACTGGGAGAGAGCCACTGCTAGACACTGGAAACCCCATGCAATTATGATTAAGCTCCTTATCTAAACACAAACTCCTCTACAATCGCTGCGATCTGCCTACCGTGTGTGAAAGCACGTAGGGGGGAAGTAGCACGACAGCCAAAACCCTGGTGAGAAGCCTGCAGTAGCAAACACTGGCCTGTGTGTGTGTGTGTATGTGTATGTGTGTGTAAATGTATTTACCAATGCACTTTACCAAGCCAAGCTGCTATGACCTTAAGAAGCCATATTTTGTTTGCGCTCCAGTCAGCACACCCAATGCTAGTTGAGCACATCGCAGGAAATCTGTACCTGCTCAGTGCCTCTTGTTTGCCCAAAAGGCAAACCACAGCATAGGCAGCGCAACATAGAGGCTGCGCAGCCCAAACTGAAGGCTTTTAGCGTTGGCAAGGCGTTGGAGAGACAGCGAAAGATAAAACAAAAATTTGATAGGCGGATAGAAAAAAAAACTCATCTACGACAACATAGCAGGAAGCTGGGCTGACAAAAACAGCAGGTTTTGGCCTCTGGAGAAACCACAACACTGTCATTAACAGTTACTCTCCTCATAAACACACCAGCATCAGCTGGAAGTATAATTGCCCCTGCTTCTCCTGTAATCTTATACCTTACCTGCTGTTACTGTCAGACACCTTCTCCACTGAGAGAGACAGAGAGACA